>NW_024070186.1:12458606-12698037 GCF_014754425.2 Oryx dammah | reverse complement strand
TGCCCGCCTCCTCCTGCCAGTCCAGCTGCTGCCGCCCGGCCTCCTCCGTGTCCCTGCTCTGCCGGCCCGCGTGCCCCCGCCCCGCCTGCTATGTGCCCACCTCCTCCTGCCAGCCCAGCTCCTGCTGCCCAACCTCCTCTGTGTCCCTGCTCTGCCGGCCCGCGTGCTCCCGCCCCGCCTGCTGCATCCCTGCCTCAGCCCTGGAGCCCTGCTGCTGACCTGGCACGTCCTCTCAGGGCCACCCAGGTGCTATGGGCCACTCCGTCCCCCTCTGTTGCCAACCTCTGGCCCCCTTCAGGATTTGACCCAGACCTACATGAACATGCACTGACCTGAAACCTCAACAAGCAGGCCTTAGCCCACCTGCAGCCTCTGGGTCAGGCCCAGATGAACCTGAGACAGCCCCATGTTACCGAGGGTCCACAGGCTTCCCCTGACAGCCACGGACACTGCTCTTCCCCCAAGCCTTTGGGGGCCTTGCTCTGCCCTGTCTTTGCCCATCCTGTGCTGTGTACCTTCCTCCCACAAGGGTCTTGAGCTGAGTGAATAAACTCACCATCCTTGCCTTGGCTGCTCCTCTCTCCCAGTAGCCATATGCGTCACTGTCTCCAGCCTCCGGGCTGACATAAGTAACCCCATCCTCAGCAACCGTGTCTTTGAAGCATTTCCAAGGGGCTTGAGCTCTAAGGCTCACTGCGGTCATCCCCCCGGCCCTCGACTCCTGTGTCTGACTCTCTGGGCAGCTCTGGAGGGATGTGCTATGTGACCAAGACTGTGGTGGCAACCACTGACCAGCGGGCCTCTTGGCAGGAGGGCCCCCTTGCCCCCATCTGGCTGTCCCTGGTCAGCCTGAGACTCACAGGGGTGGGGCCTCCTGGGACACAGCTTAAGTGGAGCATTCCTGCTAAACCCCAGCTCACCTGCCCCTCCACCTGCCCTCAAACTTGGTGCTTTATTCAGTCTTCAAATACCCCGGCCTGCCTTGTCTGTGCCACAGACCGCTGACCCACTCCCTCCCCAGCCCCTGGTTCAGGCTGGGTGTGATGGGGCTCAAGGGAGGAAGCCAGAGGGTAGGTGACTTCCAGGGCCCACACTCTAGATCCTGAGGCCCAGGCTTGCTGCCTGAGGTGTACCCCTGGGGGCGCTCTGGAGTGCCCCTCATGCTTGCCAGAGCTGACACTCGCTTCTAACCTGCCTTCCCCTGCCTCAGCCCTTCCCTAGTGCCACCTCCTAGCTCTTGACCTGACCCTACTAGTGACATGACTCTGCTCCCCTCAGGAGGCCATGAAATCCCAAAGGAGGGGGGATCAGAGAGGTCACCTCACTTCTGATGGTCTCCCGTGGAGACCCTGGTCCAGACTCCCGGGGCTGGGATGGCTTTTCTTGTGCCACTGTCCCCCCAAAACAGGTCCTCTGGGAACCTATCAGTGGGAGTAGGGCCCTCTTGCAACTAGAATTGGGTAGTGGAAATGGGTGCAGACAGACTCACCCTATGCCCTCTGCCTGCACTCTGGGGCTGCAGGGTCCTGATCCTGCCTCCCCTACCCCCTACCCCACAGGACCCTGCCCATATCTCCTGGGCCCCTCTTATGGAGAAGGTGTGAGACATCAACTTCCCCAGCTGTTACAGCGATAGGAAATCCAATGGGGCTCTGCCCACCTGGGCCTCCCTATGCCTTCACCAGCCTCCCTCTGACCACTTCACCAACCGCCCAGGGACCAGGGAACTGGGGGCTCCAGCTTCCTGTATGCCTCAACTCCTCTGGCCAGCTACTGAAACCCACAGGCCCCTTCTCAAAAACACACATTTAAATGCACATAATGTAATCTTCCAGATTGCAAGAAGAGACCATGATCACTACCGATTATCCAAAAAAAAGCCTTTTTTTCTACTGACTAGTAAGGTGTGGGGCTTCCCGGGGGGCTCAGTGGTAAAGACTCCACCTGCCAATGCAGGAGACGTGGGTTCCACCCCTGGACTGGGGAGATCCTCTGAAGAAGGAAATGACAACCCGCTCCAGTATTCTGCCTGGGAAAGCCCAAGCCCAGAGGAGCCTGGCGAGGCTACCGTCCATGGGGTCGCAAAAGAGCTGGACACGACTTAGGTACTAAGCAACAACAAAACTAAGATGCGGGCTTTCTCACTAAGACAGTAAGAAGAGGGAGCGCAAGCCTCGTTTGGCTGGGGAACAGAAACTTCGTGCATATTTGGACGGAGCACAGGGATGCTGGCGCCTCAGCTGGAGACAGTCCCAGGTGTTACCAACACCGGGCACATCCTTCACTGGGAGCTGTTGCTTCTGGCTCAGTTTTGAAGGGGAAGGTGCAGCCAGTTTCACCCAAGTTCACAGCAGCTGAATTCCAACCCCCAACCCTGGGTGGAGCCACCTGCCTAAGGGACAGAGCGCCTGTGTACAGCAGCAGCGGCCAGTCACCACTGACCTTTCCCTCGGGCACCCCAAGTTCAGTGTGCGACACCGCAGGCACACGACACGCAGAGCGCATTGTCCCAAGGAGGGTCATTGCCCAGCGCAGGGGTTCCCGGAGCGGGGTCCCCAGGAGTCTGCACCTGAGGCTGGACGCCGCTGACACTGAGCCTCAGCCCGGCGCCACCTGCGCCTGGTGAGGCTGTGGAGCTGCAGCGTTGGTGGCCTGGAAGGGAATCGAGTCTCCCTTGGTTACGCGCGCTGCCAGGCCACTGCAGAAACCATGGGAACTGCGCCAAAACCACAACCAAACTTCACCTCCAGGTGGCTGTGCTCTGGGTTCTTCCCAGCAGCGTGGAGGTGCGCACACACTCACACACTAATACCCATATGTATTCACACACTTACGCACACTCACATGCAGGCGCGCACCCCGCCTTCCCCTCGACATAGGATGACCCCCTTGGGCAACTCATGCCCCGTGGTCCAGGCAGACCTGCAGGTGCGACGCCAGGGCTGGCGTGGTGGCCCCCATCCTGCCCCGCAGGGCCCAAAGGTGGGCAGCTCTGGCCTTTGGGGTCGCCTCCCCTCCCCCTTCCATTACCCAAGGCTGGTGTGGAGGGGCTCGCTGGGCTGCAAACCCATTGCAGGGTCACCGTCGAGGGAGTTGTGGGGGAATTCTCCTTTCCCTCACCCTCCTCCCAGCGGCAAGTAAGTACCCCTGACTTTGCCAGAGATGCTCATTAGATTGGATTTGCCAGAGACCCCCCAAATTCCCTAAAGTGCAGTGCCCCTACCTGGGGGCAGGATGAAAAGTGAGCAGCTAACACAGGGGTCCCCTACCCTGTGCCGCTCCCAGGACCGAGACCCACCGGAAGGACCGGTTTGCAGGCTTTGTGAGCAGAGCTGGGGGAGTAGGAGCTCGTGGGCATGGCTGAGAGGTGAGAGGAGGGTGAGGCGCTCGGAACCCCAGCCCCCGCCCAGAGCGCTCTGGAGGGAGCCACGTTCCGCTCCGCCCCCTTCAGGTGGAAATGTGGGGTTAGGACGCAGAGGGCCCAGCATGCCCCGGACTCTCAGGACAGGGAGAGCACCCTACCCGACACCCACACAGAGGTTCTCTCTAAGCCTGGAGCTCAGAGTCCACCCAGGAGCACAGGGCAGTGGGGATGGGGAGATGGAGCAGGTGGGGAGGGCAGGGCTCCAGCTGGAAACAAAACCCAGACCCCAGAACTCAGGATGGTGGCTTCTTAGATTTTGTCCTAGAAAAAGGCCTCCTGGAAATCCATTATTTACTCTTAAAAATCAAAACTGCAGAAGCAGCATATAGTGTATGTTGTTGCTATGTTGTTACTTAGTGGCTCAGCCGTGTCCGACTCTTTGTGACCTCATGGACTGTGTAGCCCACCGGGCTCTTGTCCATGGGATTTTTCAGGCAAGAATACTGGAATGGGTTGCCATGCCCTCCTCCAGGGGACCCAACCTGTGTCTCCTGTGCCTCCTGCATCGCAAGCAGATTCTTTACCTACTCAGCCATCAGGGGAGCTGCTTTGTGTATGGGGTTCCATTGCAAAAATGAATAAGCTTTGTTTCCTAATTTCTGTGCAGTGCCCTAGCTTAATGGTTGAGAATGTTTTAAAAGGAAATGGGTGTCAGGCTGACAGTTTGTCCCCACCTGTAAGCCACCCCCCAGCCCTGCAACACTGTCAAGCAGGTGAGGTGGACCTTTCAGCCTGGGTCTCCTCACAACTGCGCTAGGTGGCCTCCCCTCCCTGTGGCACCTGCAGAGTGGTCCCATGTGCCGGCTCCTGGGGTCACCTGGGCTGTTGGGCTCAGAAGGCTGCTCTTGAACTGGGCGCTGGCCTGGGGCTGGGGCTATTCCCAAGCAGCCTGGTGGCCACAGTACCAGAGGGTGGGGTGGGGTGGGGGCCACACCCACATTGCCAGAGGTCCCCTGACCTGAAGCAAGCTGCAGCTCCCAGACTGCCAACTGATCAGACGGCCTTGCCGCGTGAGCCCAGCAGGGGGTGTTGTGCCCACACTGACTCCCAGAAACCCACCTGCGGGCCTCACCTGGTGCCAGGATTCCCCAGCTCCCTTCCTGCAGTGTTTTCATTAAAGGAGCCCAAAAGACAGGGTGGGAGAGTTCCTGGGAGCTGCCAGAGGTGGGGTAGGGAGGGCTTCCTGCTACCCCTAGATGCCCTTCACTGAGCTGCCTGCCTGCCCACTGGCCTGCAGCTTCCACACCCCAGCTAGCTTTTATAATGCAAACCTGTGCCCCACCTCTCCTGGACGCTGCCTCTAGCCCCAGGGATGTGCCCCACCCCAGATCCCAGGTCTGATCCCACCCACAGCCTGCCCTGGGGTCCCCCATGTCTGCCGACAGCCTTGTCCATGTGCCAGGCAGGGCTGCGGTGTGCCGGTGTGCCTGCTCCCGGCCTGGGGCACAGCATCAGCCTGGCAGGGGTACTGAGCAAGTGAAGGAGGGAGGGGGTTGCTGCGTGTGCCAGATCCATCAGGCACCCACACCTCAGCACGGCCCTGAGTCCTAGGCGAGGAGCCGCCTCTGACTACTCCCAGGATTACAGGGGATGCTGTCCTGACATCCCACAGTCCCTGAACAACTCCCATCCCACCCCCTTCTCTCTGCCCCACCCTCTACACCCACCAGTGACCCAGCCTTGGGGTCCAGCTGTCCCCATTACGGCTCCCAGTGAACCCCTCCACCTTTCCTGTCCACGTGGAGATGACACCGGGTGGGCGTGGGCTGAGTTAGGGGTGGACAGCAGGCTCTTTGGCCACACCTGCCGGTCACTCCTTGACTGAGAGCACTGGTCTAGAATTCAGGCCACCAAGCCGTCCCCGCAGGACACACCCAGCCACTGTCCTGGCACTACACGTATCACCTCCCCGCCCAGAATTGTGGACTTGGTGTGGGAGCTAGTAGAGTCTTACAGTCATGGTTCACCCTCTGTACGAGGGCAGCTGACACCACTGTGGGGAGCAGGAGAGGGGTCTGAGCATCAGAAAACCCAGGCTGACTCTGGGGTCAGGAAGGCCCCAAATCCTGCTGACCCACTCATCCCAGGGGAGCTCGCCCCACACACCCCATGTGCGCCCAGAGCCCCTGCAGACCCGCCTCATCCTCCCACCCTGAGGCTGCTCCAGCAGCTGCAGCCGATCTCCCAGCCTGGCCCTACTCCCCGCCCTCCGCAGCCTTGGTCATGCTGATCACCTGCTAAGGTCTTTTCTCCATCTTGGCTGAGGCTCTATGAGACTTCGCTTGTCCTCGGATGCCCCTGTGCAGCATGACCAGCCCCAGGCCCCTGCCCTTATCAGAGGGTCTGCCCACCAGGCTCTGGGCAGAGATGTGACCTCAATTTCCCCATCAGCAAATCTGGCCACCCCACTTCCAGTAAGAGGCTGCTCTTTCCGAGTCAGAGGCTCAGACGGGGTGCAGGGTCACAGGGTTGCAGTCAAGGCCCCAGAACTTCCCAGGCACAGACCCAGGAACAAAGGCCAAGGGAAAGTGAAACCCAAACCCCACACAAACCCTGCGGTGTAAACTACTATGCTTTTCCAAACCAAACTCGATCAAAGTGACTATTTGAGTCCTGACTGGCCATTATCAACCGTCCTGGGAGCATTCCAAATTTAGCTCAATATTACTTACTTGACTTTTATCTTTCCTCCCTGGTTCGAGGTATTTATAACTGGGTCATCTTTTAACTATCTGCAACATGCCTTCAGGGGAGAGGGGGCGGGCTTTATAAATAACCTTTATTATTACTATGCAGGTTGATTCTGTTCCCAGCGCTGAAGGGAACATGAAGACACACGTCTGTGACTCACCCACCAGGGAGACACCGAGTGCTCAGGACAACGGGCTCGGGTGCTTCACCCCTGCACCCTAGACCTGCATGCAAGTCTGTCCCCCATGCTCTAAGCCGGGCATTCAGGGTTGCAGGTGGGCTTGGCCTGTGTGTGGTTTGCAAATCAAGCATCCTGAGGCTTTGACTGTGGCAGGTGCAGGGGCCTGGGGGCCCCAGAGGCCCGGGCTTCAGTCCTTCCCGACACCCCCACTCCAGGGCTGCTCCTCTTCACCTGCACAATCTGGCTGTTCTCTGGAGGAATGGGAGGCTGAGAACCTTTATGGACCCCCCCCAATACGGGTCAGTGTTCCAAACACTGGGATGCTGCAGGGGTTGGAGGGGGCATCATGGGCCATGGTGCCATCACTGGGAGCCAAGTGCCATCAGAGCAAAGCACCACAACATTCAGGGATCGGGGGAGTTCCAGGAGCCCAGGACCAGATACTTGAAAATAAACCCAGAGCCTCACACAAGCCATCCCAGTGCCGTCCTGCCCTCGACGACAGCCAGCCAAACCACTACCCTCCATAGCCCACCCCCCACCATCACTCACTCCCCTCCCTGAAGCCCGGCTTCCGGCTTCCAGATCTCGTCTCCCTGTTACTGTTTTTCAGTGTTAGGTTTGATCAATAAAGTCTCTCGGTAGAAACTCCAGAAAGGCATGAGGAGGTCACGGTCACTGACAGGTCAAGGCGCCCTTTCTAAGGAGGAGGGGGCGGAATCTCCCCTCCAACTCCGCTCTCCGCTTGGGAGCGGGGGAGCGGACGGTCGGTGTGCTAGGGGCTGTCATCATGCATTCTGCATCTCTAGGGACTGCAGCCACCAAGATTGCACTGAGCTAAGAGTGCAGCCTTGGGTTCTCTGTCCAGGGCAGGTGGCGGACCTGCCAGCTGCCGGGCCTCATTCCTCTGGCAGGTGTAAGGCCTTCTCGAGAGGCCCAGCAGGTAGGTACCTGTGAAGGGCCTCGGGTGGGGGCGGCAAGGTCTTTGAAAGGAGTCCCCACCCTGCTGGCATTGCTATTGTGAGCGCCCGGCTTGCTGCTCCCTTTAATCTCTGCCTCTTCCCGTCCCAGTGCTGCAGGTCCCACAGCCAGCTCTGCACGGTGACCTGAACTCGGCCTGCCCGCTCCCCTCCTGACCCCCAGCTGACCCCACCCCTACCCGCGCCCCGCCACCTACCAGTGCAGGGCTCCCATTGCCGGGCCCCGCGGCCTGGGGTCACCAGGGGCAGGAGCAAGACGCACAGAGTCAGCAGGGCAGACATGAGCGGCCCGGGTCCCAAGCTCCATCCAGCGGCTCCGCACACGCCCGCGTCGGGGAGGCAGCTGCTGGCTCCGTGTGCACCTGGCTCAGCCCTCGCGGCGACCTCGGCCCGGCAGTCACTGTGGCGGCCGCATCCCTGGCACGTCGGGCTGCAGACAGCTCTATCTCCTCATTTCCGCCCCGGGCGGGGGTCCTGCCCTGCCGATAGCATCTCGGTGGGCCTGCGATTAGTCATTGGCAAAGTGCGTTTTTCTCAAAGGAAAGACAAAAAGGGAGGGCTGAGAGCGAACCAGAAAACTCCCAGGACCTGTGTCCCCCGGTGCAGACTGCGAGCCCAGGACTGAGGTCGGCCGCTGCTGGGAGGAGGCTGCAGCCGGCGGGCGGTCCCTGTGCCTGCAGTGGCCGTCCAGGAGGCCGGCTCCCGCGAGGGCTTTTATCTGGTGCCCAGCCTTCCGAGGGTGTGTGGGTTTGTCAACTGCTGGGTTTCAGGAATTTCCCTCCGGAGGGAAGTCAGTCATTCAAGGGAACAGCTAATAAGGAGACAGGAGCGTCCTGGGGGAGGGGCAAGGCGGTGGTTCCTCTCCTCCTGGTCTCTGGGCTGTGACCTCCCCAAACCACAGTCGACCTGCGAACCTGCTCCAGGCGGGACAGTTACTAAGCCTGATCTAAGCGTGATTATACTTTCTGAAACCCCTCCAAGAGTGTGCAAGGACAGACTTGGGAGGGGAGAGAGTTCCCTGGCCCCCAAAGGCACCTCTTCCTTGTTTAGGAGGCAATGTTCTGGTTGTGAACCCCAAGCTCTCCCTGGGAAGCCCCAGCTCCGAGGTGTGGGCGGCTGCCAGCCTGACACAGAAGGTACTTGTGGGGGTGGGTTCAGGGCTTGGAGGGAGGGGCAGGAGGGACAGAGAGAGAGAGACATAAGCATAGAGAAACAGAGTCAGAGCGAGGGAGGGAAAGAGAGAGAGGAAGAGGAAGGCGGCGAAAGAATATGCCAAAGGCATGCTAAGTCACTTCAGTCATGTCCGACTCTTTGTGACCCCATGGACTATAGCCCGCCAGGCTCATCTGTCCATGGGATTCTCCAGGCAAGAATACTGGAGTGTGTGGCCATGTACTCCTCCAGGGGGTCTTCCCAACCCAGGGATCGAACCCACGTCTCTTATGTCTCCTGCATCGGCAGGGGGGCTCTTTACCACTAGTCCCACCTGGGAAGCCCATGCCAAAGGCGCTTCCCACAACATAGCCCCTGTGACTCCAGAGTTTGTCCCTCCATCTGTTTCTCCGTCTGTCTGTCCACGTACAGGTGGTTTACGTCCTAATCACAGGAATTCCTGTCGCCTGAGGAAATCCCACAAGCCCCCTCTTACACCTGCCCTATCACAGGACCAGGAGCCCCAAACCCAGAGAAAGCTCAGCAGGTCCTTCTCCGTATTGGGTCCTATGAGGTCCTGAGCAAAGTCACATGGATGCAATGAATTGTCTCCTTCTGTCTAAGGTGCCTAGTCGGCCCTGCACGGCAGGGACCCAAGATACATGGTGGGCTTAGTTCACAGGAAGCAGCATTTCTGCAACGTGTGTCAAGCACGCGGGCTTTGAGGGGTGCATCGAGCGCAGAGGGACCAGGGCCCTCCCTGGGGACATGCAAGCACCCACGAGTGGAAGCCTCTGAGGCTTCGGCAATGCAGAAAGCCTCGCAGTCTTCTGCCCCAGGTTTCTCCAGCCTCTTGTGCCGTGGCAATCACTTTTTCCCACATCACAGGCACTAAAGTCACAGGGACGTGTCCCATGAACCCACTAGACACAGGCATGTGCAGAAAACACCAGGACCCTGCTTTGTGGTTGTTCAGAACCTGCCAGAGTGGTTCATGGTTGGAATTTCCCTCTTGGGAATGCCTGCCCACTCGGGTTGCCTAACTGCCTCCAAGTGAAAGCATAGAAAACCTCCCAAGAGTGTCCCCAAACACATCCCGCCTAACTCTGATCCTGGCGGACCACCCCTCTCCCTTGTGTGTCCGCTTCTCTTTGGGGCTGTTCAGCTTAGAAGAGAGGCTTGTATCCCAACCATGACTGATGCTTTCTCCAGGAAAAGCTGGGAGTGGTGACAGATAAAGGGGAATTTGAAATGACAACTTCATGTTACAAGAGCATATCACTGAATCCCCTGGTTTTTCTATTAAACTCACCTGTTCCTTATGTGGACTGTTTAACCTTGATGGTTTTTAATAATTTAAAGACACACACACACACCTCAGGAATATGCCATGTGTTGGTATTTAATGCCTACTGTTCTAAAGATGTTTGCAAAGATCTCTGAGAACATAAGAGAATACTCAGCATGTGATGGTGAGTCTAGATGGACTTGGGAGGATCTGGAACGCTTGCACAGGGAGCAGAGCTGACCCTATACCATCTGCTCCTGGGCCAGGCCCCCTGCCAGGGCTGGGCTCCCACCAGACACCCAGCTGTGCGCCCATCAGTCTCCGACTCAACTGGAAAGAAGCACGTAAGGCTACCATTTCCAGCAAATGCAAGCTAGGATTCCATTTAAAAAGTGGTTTGATAAGAGGTCTCTTTAGGTTATTGAATAAGAGTTTGCTTTTATTATTTTTTTTTCAATTTTTAAAATTGTATTTACTTTTGACTGTGCGGGATCTTCATTGCTGGGAGGGCTTTCCCTTAGTTGTGGTGAGTGGACGGCTAACTGCCTGGTTGAGGGACATGAGCTTCTCACTGTGGTGACGGGCTCTGGTTGTAGCAGCCAGGCTTAGCTGCTCTGCAGCATATGGGATCTTCCCAGAGCAGGGATGGAACCCGTGTCCCCGGCACTGGCAGGTGGACTCTCAACCACTGGACTGCCAAGGACGTCCTAGAGTTTGCTTTTGTTCTTTGTGTAATTTTATTTATGTATTTACTTTGGGCTGTGTTGGGTCTTCGTTGCTGCCCAGCTTTTTCTCTAGTTGCGGTGCACAGGCTTCTCATTGCAGTGGCTTCTCTTGCGGACCACGGACTCTAACACCCAAGGGCTTCAGTAGCTGTGGCCCACGGGCTGTAGAGCCAGACTCAGTAGTCGTGGTGCACGCACTTAGTCACCCTGCCCAGCATGTGGGATCTTCCTAGACTAGGAATCGAACTCATGTCCCCTCTCTTGGCATGTGGACTCTCAATCACTGAGCCACCAGGGAAGCCCATGAGTTTGCTTTTCTCATCACAAGAAGCCTTCTTTGGATAGCAGGACTTCTAAAGGGCTGCTAAAGGATTCAGTTCAGTTCAGTTCAGTCGCTCAGTCGTGTCCGACTCTGCGACCCCATGAATCGCAGCACGCCAGGCCTCCCTGTCCATCACCAACTCCTGGAGTTCACTCAGACTCACGTCCACCGAGTCCGTGATGCCATCCAGCCATCTCATCCTCTGTCGTCCCCTTCTCCTCCTGCCCCCAATCCCTCCCAGCATCAGAGTCTTTTCCAATGAGTCAGCTCTTCGCATGAGGATTACTATGTGTATTTTCTCCCTATCACTTCTTTTTTGATGCTGTTGCGGGGAGTACTTTTTCATGCTTTGTCTTTTGCCAGGTATTTAAATTTTTTGTTTAGTGACACTCTCCTCAAGACGTTTGGGTCTTACAGGAATTTTTGATCTGTGTATGTGTGGCTCTCTTTTCCATTTGGTCTGTGGCCCAGAATATTTGGACTGCTATGAGTTGAACTCAGCTCCCAAGAAGCTGTTCTGCATGCATCATTATTAAACACCTCTCCTTTCCCACCATTTTGAAACATCGCATTTATGATGGATCAGGCTTCTCTACGGGGCGCCCTGGTGACTCAGATGGTAAAGAATCCACCTGCATCACAGGAGACTCAGATTCAATCCCTGGGTGCGGAAGATCCCCTGGAGAAAGGAATGGCAACCCACTCCAGCATTTTGCCTGGAGAATTCCATTAACAGAGGAGCCTAGTGGGCTACAGTCCATGGGGTTGCAAAGAGTCGGACACAACTGAGCAACTAACACACAGACACACACACAGAGGCTTCTCTATACACTCGGATCCATTCCACTGATCTCTGCTGTATTAATCTCTTTCTCTCTTTCCTTTACCAGAGTATTATTTTGACAACAGCATTTATAGCAAGTGTCCATACATACAGATAAAGGATATACGCACTAGTTTCCCCTTTTCGGGAATGCATTAGCAGTTCTTACGTATTTTCCCATATGAACTTCAAAACGATTGGTTCTAACCTCCACCTTCCAAATGAAATTTGAACAAATGAGCAAAAAGCATTAGGATTACCTATGGGAATGGCAACAAGTTTATAGATTAATCTTAGAATACAGGGCATTTTTATGACATGAAGTCTTCCCACCCAGGGATATGTATAGCTCTCTGTTTATCCCAATCTTGAATTAAAAGTATAGTTTTGACTGTAGAGGCCCTGCATTTATTCTGTAAAGTTATTTCTGTAAATCTTCTACACCTTTATTCACGATTTCATCACCATTTGTCACTGGCTATTGCTAGTATTAGGAAAATTTATTCATTTTTGTACAGTTATCTAGCAACCTTAAAGTTTAAGTCTTTTTTTTTTTTTATCTTATGAAAGTAGAAAACTTGGGGAGGTTGTTTTATTTTTTATTTTTATTTATTTTTTTGGCTGTGCACTGAGGCATGTGGGATTCCTGTTGCGCAGCCAGCAACTGAACTCACTCCCTCTGCATTAGAAGTACTAGTGTGCACTGGAGGCACCGCACAGAGTCTTTCCCACTGGACTGCAGGGAAGTCCCTACTAAGTGACTCCAGCATCTCTTGTTTTTCTACACAAACATTGTCTGCAAATGAAAGTAACGATGGCCCTTCTGTTTTAATATGTGCACTGTCTGTCTTCTTCTTTTATGGTATGAGCTAGAACCTTCAAAAAATGTTGGAAACAGTGACAATAAATAGCAGACTTTTCTTGTCCCCGTCCCTGAGTTCAATGGGAATCTCAGCGGGGCTTGCAAGCATCATCATATTAAAGAAATTTTCTTTTCTTTTACTTAGAAGAGGAAGGGCTGCTGCATTTTCTCAAATGCTGTTGCACCTCAATTGATATGATTTCACGTATTTTCTATCTTACATTTTCAGTGGAATTAATCGCAAGGTCTCTTGCTAATGCGGAATGATCCTTGCATTCCTGGGGTAAAGCACACAGAGCTGTGGTTTGTTTTCCCCTAATTCCCTGAAAGTTCCACCCAGTCTCTCACTTGGAGCACTTGCTTTCTTCCTCATATCCCTCTCTTCTCAGGCAGCCCCTGGATGCAGAAGGCACAGCCTGTACCTCTGTGCTGAGCATCAGGCTGTATTTGCCGTAGCTAACCTGAAATCCTTACTCCCTCAACACCCCCAACCAGCGTCTCAAAGGCACTGTTCCAACGCTCCCCACTCAGAGCCGGCTCCATCCTGGGTGTCGGCCACTACCCCAGAATTCCTCCTTGGCACATCCCTCAGGAAGCCCCACTGAGTTTACCCTCAAACACTCCTGCCCGCCTGCCCCCCGCCTTCCTGGCCAGCCACCCTTGCCCCACAGTGCCACTGCCCAGCTGCCTCCTGCTCCCTCAGGACCTCCTGCACCCGCCCATAATGGCCGCTGCAGAACCCAGCCCTGGCCCGGCTGCTCCCCCTTCACAGCTCCCGGGATAAAGAGAACATCCAGGGTGTGGCCTTCAGGCCTGGGGTCCAGCCCTGCCAGCACCCAGCTGCAGTTTCACGTGTCCACATACACGCCATACATGTCCAGGGGGTGCCTCCTCCTCCCAGGGGCTGTTCCAGGTGGGCTGCTCCCCGGCACTCCCACCCGTCTCCTGCGCCTCCCTGGCCTGACTAACCCCTCTGGGGAAGCGCCCCTGCAGGAGCCACTTCTTCGGGTTCAGTCACTCATTTGGGTGACCCTTTGAATGCCATCTGAAGTTCCAGCACCCAGACCATGCCTCGTAGGGCTCAGCCTTGCATCTTAGCATTCAAAAATGCATAATCAGGGACTGCCCTGATGGTCCAGTGGTCAACAATCTGCCTTCCAATGCAGAAGACTTGGTTTGGTTCCTGGTCTGGGAACTAAGATCCCACGTGATGTGGAGCAACTAAGCTCCATGAAACAACTACTGAGCCTGCGCTCTAGAGCTGGCACAGCACAACTAGAGAGAAGCCATGCACTGCAACGAGAGGTCCCGTGTGCCACAGCTGAGGCCCCGCACAGCCAGACAAATAAATAAATTACACACACACACAAAAAAACGCTCCAGGTTCCCCGAAGCTCTCCCGGCAGCTCACTCCACCAACGCTCACCGAGCTTGATGCCCCCGTGGCTGGCTCTTCCACCACACACCAGACGCCCCCACGCAGATTCCTGCCCGACAACAGAGGTGCCAGGAGAACCTGCAGGAGGGCTCTCCCTCTGGGGACTTGGGGTCAGAGTCACGAAAAGGAGATATTTGAGCCTGTCCTCCACCACAGTTCAATTTCTCTGAAGGACCCTGACTACCTCAGCTAAAGGAGTGCTTCTAAATTTATCTTCAAGACACACCTGAGGGTAGAGAGCAGAGCAAAAGAGGAGGAAGGGGAAGAAGAAGAGGAGCTGAGAGGTGAGGGTACTGTATGCTGACCCCTGTGCCTACAGGACTGCTTTTATTATGCTTATAACCTGGGGTTCTGGGTCATGTCACTTTAGCGGGGGGGCAGAGTCTCCTATATTAAAATTTAAGACTAGAAACCACTGTGGCAGGGAATTTCAATGCGATGTATTAATGTGTGTCCAGATGGTGGGGTCTTTTCTCAGTGGGCACCTCTATTCCCCAAGTGGGTTACAGCACACTTTAGGCGCCTGTCTACTGTTCCCTGTACCGTCCTGCCCTGTAACAGCACCCATGAGCCTCTAAAAGACTCTGGTATAGACCTCGCCCAGACAAACCTGTCCAAGGGTTCAGTGCCACTCAGTGTCACATCTGCGGTTCATGGAGGCCCTGGAAGTTTTCCTTTGAAGGTTCTGGGCCAAGTTTGCTGGAAATGTGGGCCCTTCCAGGAGGAGGGCAGGCAGGAGGCTGTCACCAGGAGACTGCCCAGAGCAGCTGCTGAGTTTCTGACACCACAACCCCCTGCCCCAATCCCAAGTGATTTTTTTCTAGCAGCATGTTTCCTGCTGGAGCAGCCAACTTTGGGGCTTCCCAGGTGGCTTAGTGGCAAAGAACCTGCCTGCCAATGTGGGAGACGTGAGAGACCTGTATTCGATCCCTGGGTCGGGAAGATCCCCCAGAGAAGGGCACAGCAACCCACTCCAGGAGTCTTGCCTGGAGAATCTGGTGGGCAGAGGAGCCTGGTGGGTCACAGTCCTTGGGGTCACAAAGAGTCAGACATGAATGAAGTGACTCAGCACGTACACAGCCATCTCTGAAGTCTCCGCTCGGTATGTTGGGACCAAATGTGGGGAGGGGATTGGGGATGGTTAAGAAGGGAGTGTGAGCCTACCTTTCCCCCTCCAGCACGCTCTTGGCTCATTTCAAATACCACAAGCTGCATTAATTTAATCGTTCGAGTTAGTCTTACTAACCATATATAAAAAGGGAGCAGACACAAACGTGGCCAACCAGCCAGGGCTTCTGCTTTGTGCCACTTCCGGAGCTGCTGTGCTCCACAGACAGAACAGGGACACAGGGAACCTCGGCGCGTCTGCCCATGTAGGGCCCGGGGCACCAGGCTGCTTCCTCTCCCCGGTTCACCGGGTCTGTCATTTCCAGCTGGCAGGGGGCACCAGTCCCCACCTCCAGGCTGAGCCCATCCTTGCCACACAAAGCATGTTCTTAAAATTCTTTACAGATTAACCCACATTAATCTAAACCCGATAAAAGCACAGGTTTTCCCTTCTGCTTGGAGCTGCACTGTAATTTCCCCCAACAACCTGCTGAAAAGACCAAGAAAAACTTAGCAGCCAGCAGCAGGGCCTGGAGGGGGGCTGCAATTAGGGGTGTGAGGCCTGTGGGGGGGCAGCGGCACCCACTTCAAAGGCCGGGGTGGGGGCGGGAGCAGGCAGAGCTGTAATTAGCGGCCGATGAGGAGCAAGAAAGCCCCGCGCGAGCACACGCAGAGCGGCTGGAACAAAGGCCCCACTGTTTGATGTGAATCACCCCAGTACTGGAGGGAGGCAACACCTCCACCTCCTGCCCTGCACCCAGGGACCCCTCAGGCCTCCTCCCTCTGCTTGTTCCATGCAAACTCAGGGGTGGGTGCAACAGGCCAGGCTTTGGGGAGACCAGCAAGACTCATTTGCTCCCTATCAATGTCAGCTGGGCACCCCAAAGCTGGATGGAGTTGGGCGTGGTCTGCTACCCACACGTGGAGGGGCATCTTCAGGGACAGGGCCAATCTGGGCACCCGCCTGCACCCTGTCAGGGCCCCAGCCACCCTCAGATGTACAGCTCAGAGCCTCCCTTGGCTGGGTGTCCCGGGCACCTGAAAAGCAGGCGTCCCACCCTCCCTGCCATGGGGCCTGGCCATGGGGACCTGGGCACCTGGGTATCTGGGCACCTGGGGAGGGAAGTCATTTCGGGGAGGCCTCCAGAAGGACCTATTCAGGGAGAAGAAAGCTTAGGGTTCTGGGCAACCATCCACTGACCACTTGCCTGATGGGCAGTTGGCCCCAGACTGGCCCCAAATCAGGTTTTTTGGCCTCTGTGTTGGTGTCCTGTCCATGCTCCCTGATGATATTTTTTTGTTTTTCTTCCATTTTGATGAACACTTGATAAGGCACAAAATGCACCGTCTTCTCTGGGGAACATTGGGCGCCTTTCTTCTCCATCACGCAGCACATAAATCTCGAGGGCTTTGTGTTTCTTCAAGAAAGAGGAAAACTCAAGGGTCCTGAGGTGCAGGACTGCCCGGTTCTCCCCTCGCCCAGACCTCGGGAAGATGTAAATGCTACTGCTGGTGACAATTTTAAAATCATGCCCCCAGGAAGCAGGGTGTGCGGATGCTAGCCCTGGGGCACTGTGTGCTCAGGTTAAATGGCTTTAGGCCAGTGACAGGGAGGTTCTATGAGCAGTGAAGGCAGTTTTTTTTTTGGCTTCAGTAGAAATGGAGTTAGTGGTGTTTGTGGATTCTTAACCCTGCATCGAGATTTTTTTGGCAAGATTTTCTCAGTCCTCTTGGCTAGATGGGCATGGATGTCCTCTGCCTGGTCAGCGAGATGGTCGGGGTCATGACCCAGCCTGCTTCAGTGGGGGCGTCAGCATCCACGTGGTCTCACCATCACTACCACCAACGCCGCCGTCTTCAGCCTCTTTCCTCCCCATGCGCAGAGATCATGTGCTCTCCCAGGGGCTCTCTGCAACCTCCTTCTCCCTCAGCTGAGTGACCTCACTCCACCCCACCCCACGCCTGCCCCTTTGCACTGCACCTGGGGCCACATTCATGGGCACAGCAGCCCCTGGGTGTCCAGCCCCTCCTTCTCTCCACTGCCCTCGTTCCTGAGGGTCCCCTCCCTCCTAGCCCCACCACCTCCCCCTCGAAGGGCCATTCACTCTGTCTGCTAAGGAGCAGTTCTCAAAGCTGGTGCCTGGGAACCCTCAATTTGGGGTGCGGGTTCCCGCGAGGCTCCTCCTCCCCGCTGGAGAGTTCACCAGGGGCTTCTTCCTCCCCACCCCCTCATTCTCCCGTTTCTGCACCTGCCTCTTAGCACAGACCTTGAGCTCTTTCTCCCCTAAGTTCTGGCTCCTTGGCCCCCAGCCCCCAGCACCCAGGAGGGGCTCAGCAAGTGGGATGTGCGCCTCTGTGATGGAGATCACAGAGGTTGGTGGCTGGCAGAGGACTTCCTGTCACAAGACCCCCTGGGTTTTCCCCGAAATGCTTCAGCATGGGGTGCTTTCCAGCAGAGCCACTGATAACCTCCTGAATCACCCATTGTTCACATGCTCTGTAAACGCTGATGGAGGACCCACCTCACTTCAGCCACCAACCAGGCGCTGGGCTGTGGCAACGCTGAGGGCCCCGGCTGTCCTCCTATGGTACTCCTGGGGTTTCCCTAGAGGGTGTCTGGGTCCTAATCTCTTATCCTAAGTCTCATCGGATAAGGGCCACCTCTACGACCTGTAACCCTGGTGGCTCAGATGGTAAAGAATCTTTCCCTGCAATGCAGGAGACCTGAGTTTGATCCCTGGGTCAGGAAGATCCCCTGGAGGAGGAAATGGCAACCTACTCAAGCATTCTTGCCTGGGAAATTCCATGGGTAGAGGAGCCTGGTGAGCTATAGTCCACAGGGTCGCCAAGAGTTGGACATGACTGAAGCGACTAACACATGTGACCAGAACCACCTCCCAATACAACCACAAGCTCTGATACTCCAGGGGTTTGGGCTTCAACAGATGAGTCTCAGGGACACAACTTGGCCCACAAAACCATCATTACAAAAGAGACACATCCATCCTTATTTATTTAAAATAAAACGCATGGATGGCCTTAGTCCTTTTCTCAGTTCCAGGAACCAAATCAGCAGCACGATAACTGATGTTTGTCTCCATGGAGCGATGCTTTCTGTGGGGGATGCTGGCTCCGTGTTAATCATCCTTACACACCCAGACGTTAACTCATCACATGTTGGTCAAATTGTGACTTGAGTAGCTGCTTTTTCTCAGGTGGAATTCTGAAGTTACAACAAGTTCAAAGCACAGGTACTTCCTGTGCCCCTGACGCAGCCCCGCCTTGTTTGAAAGCACGTGCTCACGTCTTACTTGTGTGATTTGTTAGAATAACAGTGACAGAGGCCGATGAGCTTTTACAAGTTTATTCCCGCTGACAGATACGAGGGCGCCATTGGTGGGGACCTCCAGCAGTCGTCTGGACCGTTGTGGTCCATTACTCCCAGTAAATACGATATAGTGCTTGGACACACAAGCCTTTAAAAGTAACTGCTGTGTTTATCACAAGTAAAGATTGGTTCACTGTTGAAGCTTCGTCACGTTCTGCTGACAAAGAGAGGGAAGCGAACGTCTTCCACGATCCTGCTCCAAGGACCACCTTGTGCATGGCAGCTGGGACCCCTGGTGTGAACTGAAGCCTCTCTCTGCTGTCTGCTCTCAGCCGGCAATGAGCTGACACGTGAGCCACCAGATCACTGAAGCCATCCCCGTACCCCTTCCCTAAGGAGACCAGGGAAGGAGCCTCCCTCGTGCCCAGGGCCGGGCCCCCTCAGGTGACTGGGATGCTGGGGCAGCGGGTCTGCGTGAGCCAGGGCCCCAGGCAGCCCCCCTCCAGGGCAGACAGGCAGAGGGTCAGGGTTCTCCCTTGAAGGCTGCCTCCCCCAGGGTGTGGCTGTCTGCCACTTCCTCCTTCAGGACTCTGGACCTGCACTCCTGGGCGAGAGCTGGGGGCACACCCCTGACTTCACTGAGCTCCATTTATTGGCCTGTACACTGGCAGGGCCGCTGCCCTGCCTCCCGAAGTTGGGGCAAAGCAGATGAGCTGGGGGTCTGTGCCCAGCCCCTACCCTGGGCCAGAGACGTGCAATTACCAAGAACAAACAGATGGATCTGGGAGAATGAACTTCAGGAAATTCTCTGAGGCCTTGGTCCCGGGGCCTCCCAGCTGCCGTTCTGGCTCCCTAGCAAAAGGTAGACCTCAGGGGTCCTTCCTCAGGGTGGAGCGGCTCTGCCACCCAGGATTCTCTCTGTGTGGTTCAGTTCAGTCCAGTTGCTCAGGCGTGTCTGACTCTTTGTGACCCCATGAACCGCAGCACTCCAGGCCTCCCTGTCCATCACCAATTCCTGGAGTCTACCCAAACTCATGTCCATTGAGTTGGTGATGCCATCCAACCATCTCATTCTCTGTCGCCCCTTCTCTTCCTGCCCTCAGTCTTTCCCAGCATCAGGGTCTTTTCTAATGAGTCAGCTCTTTGCATCAGGTGGCCAAAGTATTGGAGTTTCAGCTTCAGCATCAGTCCTTCCAATGAACACCCCAGACTGATCTCCTTTAGGATGGACTGGTTGGATCTCCTTGCAGTCCAAGGGACTCTCAAGAGTCTTCTCCAACACCACAGTTCAAAAACATCAATTCTTTGGTGCTCAGTTTCTTTATAGTCCAACTCTCACATCCACACGTGACCACTGGAAAAACCATGCATTGACTAGACGGACCTTTGTTAGCAAAATAATGTCTCTGCTTTTTACTATGCTGTCTAGGTTGGTCACAACTTTCCTTCCAAGGAGTAAGCATCTTTTAAGACTTACTGCCTAAATGGAGGGCTTCTGACCCACACATCAGGTGTAGGGCGTGACCCAGATCTTCAGAACCCACACGTTTCATCCTTGTGCTTCCCCACGCTGGGTGATTTGCCAGAAAACACAGCCCGTGTGTGAAGGGCAGCCACGCCACCTGTGGATTCCTGCCCTGTCCTGCCCCCACTCCACACCAGGGCCAGCCCCTGGCCTCCTCTCTCTGAGCACAGACAGGCCCTCCCCTGTGGGTGGACTTCTTGTTCCCAGACCTGGCTGGGCCGAGCGGGCACATGGTCCCGGCTTTCCAGGCCCTTCCTGGCAGTAGGGGCCCGGGACCTGCCTTGGGTCCTCCAACCCGGGCACCAAAGGGCAAAGGAGCCCCTCCAGAGCTGAAGGGCTGTGCGGACCGTGGAGCAGAGGTGCACTGGGGGCAAGGTGGGGGCGCGGGGTGCTCATGTCCTGGGGGCCCATGAGCTCCGTGTGAGAGGCCGGAGGCACTGGGGTGCATCCGAGGGGAGTCAGGCAGCACATCCAGTCTGTGCTGGGCAAGCGCCCTTCCCAGGGTTTACTGAGCCGAGGCCCTGCCTCTGATCGCACTGTGACCTGGAAGGCAGGGGACTGAGCCTGGCTCTGGCTCTGCTGACCCAGGACAGCCAGTACGGTGGGGCCGGCAGAGCACCCTGCCTTGAGATGCCTCCCCACACCCCATCACCAAGGTGCTTGCTAGTTTGGGGTGCAGGCTGGGAGGGGAGAGGACACAGTCAAGTTCAGGGTCTCCACCCTTGGGGTCCTGTGGAGTCCAAGCTCTTGGTCACATCTCTGCCCCTCGTCCCAGGCTCCTCCCTGAGTCTGTCTTCTCTTGGCTCCACTCAGAGATGCCCACTGTTGGGTAGGGCCCGCCTGCTCCAGCCAGGAAGGTGGGCCAGCTGGTGCTGCCATCCTGGCCCAGAGACGCCCCGCCTTCCTTGGGAACAGCCACCCCTCTGACCCAGCAAGTTCCTTCGGGGACACTTCACAGACTTGCTCCCCATCAGCACAAGGAAAGAGAACAAGGCTCTTGGTAGCACCCGATGGAGGGGGGAGGTGTCCTGACCATCAGTCAGAGGGGAGCCTTGAGTGGGGTGGGCAGGAGCGTGGCAGGGGCTCACGGCGGGAGGAGCATGGAGGACACGTCTTCATGTCTCCCCCAGCTGTCCGCCACCCGGGAGCCAGGACAGCTTGAGGACAGCGAGTGCCAGGCCACCCCCAGGTGACCGCACACCACGCTGGCAGCTGCACAGCAGGCAAGGGAGCTCATCACCACCCAGGCCCCAGAACTGCCTCTGGCCACTGCCTCTTGTCCCTCTACAGGACCCAGCCTGTGACCCCGGAGGCCCGACCAGTCTCCCCTCCCCCGGCCCCTGAGGAGGACCTTCCTATACCCAAGCTGTCCCCTCTCACAGAGCCCAGCCCAACCCCTGCATGGTGTAGGCCCCAGGGCCAGTGGGCAGCTGTCTGTGGGGCAAAGGTGAGGAGTGTGCCAAGGCCATGCAGGGCCCCTTGGAGGAGGCAGCCAAGATCCCCAAATCAGTGCAGGTGGCCCCAGGGTGCAGGCCTGGAGGTTCAGAGGGTAGACCCATTCTCTCTCTCTCTCCCTACCCCCGCTCCCTCTCAGAGCCCAGCTGCCAGGTAAAATAATCCAGGCCACCCCACTGAAGAGGCCACATGGCAGGGCACCCAGCTGACAATCAGCAGGATGAGGCCAGCCCTTGTGGGCGTGGACCCTCCAATGGTGGAACCCGGCGGACACCTTGACACCAGCCCCATGGGGGGCCCGACCAAGCGGGACCACCCGGCCGAGCGGCTGCAGGCTCCTGACCCTCAGAGACAGACAGGTCTTAGAGCCTCTGAGTTTGGGTGATGTGTCACAGAGCAGGCCCTCAGCCCGTCCTCTGCTGCTCGGACACAGCCTCCCTGCCGTCCCCTGCCGCCATCTCACGCATCCATCCAGCCCCGCTGTGTACTGATCTGATTCCGACCAAACTGACAGCAATGAAGTGTCAACTCCAACTCTCATGAGACACTGCCTGGGCTTCTGAGCGGCCTGGGGCAATGTCATCAATTCAGTGTTAATGCCCATCAAGCCTTGTTTGATCCTGCCGCTGTGGTTAGTCACTCAGTCATGTCCAACTCTTTGCAACCCCGTGGACTATAGCCTGCCAGGCTCCTCTGTCCATGCGGATTCTCCAGGCAAGAATACTGGAGTGGGTTGCCATACCCTCCTCCAGGGGATCTTCCCGACCCAGGAATCAAATCGGGGTCTCCTGCATTGCAGGCGGATTCTTTATCGACTGAGCTACCAGGGAAGCGATAAGTGAAGCACAGAAAAACCCAGACACCCATCTGAGCAAGAGATGCATTTTCAAAACAAACAAAAATGCCCACTGTGGTTTTACATATTTTTCAAAAATATAATTATAATATGTGCAGTTTTGTGCATTTTGTACTAAGATTAATTCAAGGGAAAATCCAGAAAAATCTAAAAGAAACTATTGAACACTGAGGACCTGATGTTCACAGAACTCCCTAGATGTTAGTTTCGATTGGCATTTGTTGCAGAGAAGTGTGATAGGATGGCCCACAAGAGCCTTTCCCAATAAAACTATAGGACCTCGGTTAATCATAAGCATGGGCAGTGGAGCCTGCCTTCGAGAAACCGGGTCCCCGCCCCGTGCTGTCCTCTGGGTGTCAGGCAGACAAGCCTGCTCTCGGCTGTGCCTCACGCAGGCCCCGCTCTGCCAGGGCCTGGCCAGACCTGAGTTAGAGGCGGGCAGCACCTGCAGGTGAGGCTCCCGGTGCCCAGGGCGGGAGAGCAGCCCCAGGGGCATCACCTGGGTACTCGTTAGAAAGGCAAATTCCCGGGCCTCACCCAGGCTCCAGGGCCCAGCTTGATTCAACAAGCCCTCTGGGTGGTGCTGATGCTGGGAACAGCTGTGGGGAGGGGGAAGGAGGGGCCTGAGGCTGGAGCAGGAAGGCCGGGGACCCTCAGACCCTCAGTGCGGGAGGCGTGGACCCGGGGTGCTGCTCGGCAGTAGGCGTCATGGTGCCAGAACGTCGGCGGGGAGGACAGAAACAAGGCAGAGCCCCAGGTTTCCCGACGGCCGCCCAGAGGCCCTGCTGGGCACTGACTTCCCCCCAGGCAGCTGCACTGTGGCTGGACCTCAAAGCCCCACGCTCCGCGGAGGCAGCCAGCCCCCAGAACGGCGGCAAAGAGCGGATCCCTGGGTGCTAGCAGAGGGCAGGAAGGCAGTGACGGCTGATGGGTGTGGGGTCATCTGCGGGGTCATGGGCGTGTTCTGGAACTGGGCAGAGGGG
Source organism: Oryx dammah (assembly GCF_014754425.2). NCBI lineage: Eukaryota > Metazoa > Chordata > Mammalia > Artiodactyla > Bovidae > Oryx > Oryx dammah. The sequence goes on along the minus strand of NW_024070186.1, from coordinate 12,674,897 downwards.
GTGGCGGCATGATGATGTGAACATGTTACATGCTGCTGGACGGTCGCTTTAAAACCAGTGATTTTATGTCATGTGAATTTTATCTGAAAAAAAAAAAACAAAACCACTCGGGACCACAGCCTGATTCCATCTGTCATACGCCCACCCTTTCCTGTCACTTAGGTCATGAGCTGTTCGAGGTCCTTCTCAGTCAGCATAGCTGTCCCATGCAAGTGCCCAAAGACCTCGCTGGTGAGCGGGCCGAGCGCCCGGGCCAGCCCCAGAGCCGAGCACCGACACAGCAGTACGCTGCTGCTGGGCTGTGCCTGGCCCTGCGGCCCCTGGAGTGTCCTGGACACAGAGACCCTCCTAAGGCTTTGTGTGGGGTGGGGGGCTGCCGGCTTCTGGGACAGGGCACGCGTGCAGAGTCCCCATCAGGTTGCCCTGAGGCCAGGGGTGCTCGGCGTGCGCTTAGCTTGGAAGCCTGAGCGTCGGGCGCCCTCACCCACTGAACGCTGTCACCCATGTCTCGCATCGGCCACCGCCTGCCACCCTCAATGGGGAGCAGGAAAGGCAAGCGCCAGCGCTCAGTTGTTAGCCAGGTTTTGGGGATCAGGGTGCCCGGGTCCCCTTCAAGTTGGGTGAACCTGGCCAGGGGTCTCCAGACACAGGACACTCACCACTGACCCAGCTGACCCCTGACTCCTCCCCGGCGGGTCCCAGGAGCCCCCACGAGAAGCATGGCCGCCATCCCAGTCTCCATGTGATGGCCTGGCCGGCTCCATCCTGCAGGGTCTGTGCTTACCTGGCTCTTCCACCAATCAGTGTCCACATGACCCTTGGGTGAAACAGTCCTGAGGTGTGGGGTCTGGGCCTTCAGAGCCTGTGTCCAGAGATAACATGGGCCGTCCAGCCCCTGCCCATGGTGTGAAACACTTGGCCACATCGTTCTAAGATGTGTGCAGTGGCCTTGCACTTAGTTATTCCCAGCACCACCAGACTGAGCAGCACACAGGTTCATACCAAGTGAATGAATCAGTGAACTGAGTCCCTGCCCCACTGATGGCTCATTGAGGTCCTGGCAGACACCTGGGGTGGACGGCCTACCTGCAGTGGGGGTAGGCCTCCCCTAAGCCCCACAAGACCTGGCTGCAGCCTGTCGCACCCCTGCACCACCCCCCATCCAGGACTCAGACCCCAGACCGGGGCACTAGCCAGCCCTCACCACCTCTGAGCAGCAGAGGGGCCCCATCAGAGCTCTGACATTTCCGGCTGTGGACGCGGACACTGAGCTGTGCCCTCTCCACGCTCTGTACCCTACCCATCCATCAGGTGGTGAGCTGATGCTCTTGCTCACAAACCAACACAAGCGGCTGGTTTCCTGCTGCGAAGGAGTGGGTTTTGGCAGGGTTAACCCCTCCTCCTCGGGGCTGGTGTGTGTGTGCAACAGGCAGAATTAAACACCAGGCATGTGTGTGCCAGACAGTCAAGCTGCGTCCACCAAGCAGGAGGGGTGAGGGCACGGGTGAGGGGGGACAGTGCCCCCACAGAATTCAGCAGAACACACAGACCAATCACAGGCAAGCAGCGCGGGCAGGAACGTCCCCTTGGAAGCACGGCCCTTTCCGACCTCAGCCGTTTCACTCCTGGGATTTGTGCTTCCAACCTGCTGTCGACCCCAGAGCTTGGGATAGGACGAGTGTGTCTCATGGTGAATGTTTCAGAGGCCCTGGTGGTGGGCTCCTTGGGGACGGAAGTGGGTGGGGGCTCCAGGGTCACAAGACCACAGGACGTCCATCCAGAGAGGACCTGTTTGCTCAGGATGTGTCTGTCCCAGGACTCTTGGTTCAGGCTCCCACCACCGAGGCACAGTCCCAGTGGCTGAAGAGTGGGTCACAGGCTCCTGGTCCCAACCATTGCACTCAGTGGAGGGAAGCAAATCCCAAGGGTAAATGGGGCGTGTGTGTGCTCAGTTGTTAAGTCGGGTCTGACCCTGTGACCCCATGGGTTGTAGCCCATCAGGCTCCTCTGTCCACGGGATTCTCCAGGCAAGAACACTGGACTTGGCTGCCTGGCCCTCCTCCAGGGATGAGACCCAGAGATGGAACCTGGGTCTCCTATGTCTCCTGCATCATAGTCCAATTCTTTTCTGCTGAGAAACTGGGAATTGGGGTGGGGGTATTGCCAAACTAGGGGAGAAGGGCCCAGGCCCCAAAGAAACATCTCTCAGTTTACACTGCCCCAGCACCCCTATCTCTTGGCCGCCCGACTTCAGCCAGCAGCCTTAGTCCCTCGCCTCTGCTCCTCCTCAGACCCACAGCAAATCCCATTGGTTCTTCTCTGAAATCAACCTTGAGTGCATCCAGTCACCATCTTCAGGGCTGCCCTCAGCACGGCTTCCAGCTGACCGGCCTCCTTATCTCCCGCCAACCTGCTCCCCACTAGCAGGAGAGGCCTGTGAAGATGCCACTCCACATGGGAGGCTCCTGGAACCTCGATGGCCCACTGCCTGCAGAGGGACAGTCATGCTGGACACACTGCCCAGAGGGCGCCATCTGGGCTGCTCCATCCAGCCTCATGAGGAAGTCTGTTCCCAGCTGTCTCTGTGCATGTCTGCATGTGTGCACGTATGTATGCGATTGCCTGTGTGTGTATGTGCACACGCGTGTGTGGCCGTCTAACCAGTAGGTACAACAGTCCCACGAGATTCCGAGGTTTGTGCGTCACCTTCCGCTGCAGGTGATGCGTGCCGGGGGCAGGCCTGCAGCTTCAATAGGATCTGGGCCGACCAGGTGAGTGACTGTATCTCCAGGTGGCTGAAGGGAGGAGACTGGATAGGTTCCGAGCGGGACTGTCGCCCGTTGCCATCGCTAATGAGGGGCTGGCAACTCGTCTGGACACGTGGTGCACGTGTAGACAAGGAGGGTGAGGTTCCCGTGCAGGCGATGCTCTGTCTGCAGTAGGGGCAGTGGCGGGCAGTGGGGGACGCTGGAAGGCAACCTAGTAGAAGGTGCCTGTTACTCCCGGCTCCACCCTGGAGGACCCCAGGAGGTCAGTGGCAGCAATGGTGATAAGTGACACAACAGTCACTGGTCCTATTTACCACGAGCCCCTGAGCACCAGGCTCTAGCTCCCGTGAGTAGGATCCAGGCCCAAACTCAGGTCTGGCTGCCCCCTCAAGTCATCAGGCGGCCCCTGGACAAGGACACGGGGCCTGACCACTGGACGAGTCCTCCTGGGCCAGTGAAACTCAGCTTCCAGCCTGGCTGAGCCCTCACATCAGACGGTGGCACCCAGGCTCCTGAAATGAGGTGGGAGCACCCCCAGGGGCTACACTCTCTGCGAGACCTCAGTCCTGACTGCGGAAGTCCAGGAAAGTGGTTCTCGACAGAGCTGAGCCGGGGAACCCCATCCTAGAGGGGCGGAGACATGGCCGGTGTGCAGCCTCATCTCAATGGCTGCTGGGCGCTCAGAACCCAAACCCAGGTGGTGCAGGCAGTTAGAGGAGAAAGGCAGACCCTCGCCCGGGGAAACGCTGGGCTATAGTGCCGGGAGCACTGTGAGCTAGCGCCAGGCCGGCAGAGCAGAGGTGGGGGCCGCAGACCCTAGGAGTGAACAGTAGTGGGCTGCGTTAGAACTGCGCTGGCAGGTGGGAGGCCACGATCACCTCCTGATGCCACCGTCACCTCCTAATGCCACCAGACACAGAGGGCCGGCAGGTCCCGGCTGAGGGCTCCTGGCTCCTCCACCCCAGACCTGGACACCCTTCCAGGGAGAGTCCACCTGGCGTGCACTCCAGCTTCCTGGGCAGACTTAGAGGTGGCTGGAGCAGTCACACTTACTTGTGCATTTACAAAACTTAAAAGGTAAAAAGTGGTTGTTTTTTTTTTTTAATTAAACATACAGCTGAGGGAAATCTTGGCAGGTGGGCTCCTCCCCAGGAGACATCACAGGCCCCAGGTGAGTCCTTGGGGGCAGGGAGTGGCGCCCGGTGAGGGAGGTGAGAGGGGAGACCTGACCTGAGAGCTGTGCTGGGAAGCTGTGTGGACACGGCCACCCCCCAGTATGTCCAGGCCTGGGAGGCCCTGGCCTTGTCCTGAGCCCTGTGTGTGACTGTTTCTGCTAGCAGGTGGCGAGCAAGGTGACCGCATCCCAGAAGGGTGGGTGGCAGGGGTGGCCCCGGGTGGCTGCAGCCCACACATCAGGTGCCTGCAGGCCACACACAGAACAACACACTCGCTGAAGACTAAAGACAGGGAGGTGACACCCACGAGGAAACTGGCCCTGCCCAGCGCAGCCTGTCCACCCAGGCCCCAGGCTCAGGACCACTACCCGGGAAGGGCTGGACCTGCAGCTAGTGAGGCTGCAGAGCTGGGCCTGGGCCCCCGTTGGATGGGAGGAAGAGACCAGGTGAGCTCATCTGTTCAGTCCTGGCTGCAGGGCCGAGCAGGCCAGCTCCCCTCCTGATGGACGGGTGGTCTCAGAGTCCTTAGGCTATGTGGGTTTGCAGCCCTTGTGGCTAGAATCCAGCCATGTGGATCCAGCAGGACCCCTGGTGCCCCCTTCTACTCAGCACTCAGATGGCAAGCCACTCCTTCAAAGCACCGTCAGTAAGATCTAACTGCATTTCCTGAAGAATTAGTTTCAAAAGCTTAATTTAAAAATTTTTTATTTCCATGTTATACTCATTATTTTTGTTTTTTTTGTAAATTATCATAATTTGCCATTTTACTTGTAATATATACCTTTGAGTATCTTAGAACAACACTTCTTGAAAACACAGAAAAGTATTTTGTTTGTTTCTTATACTTTAAAAAATGTTTATTTGTTTGGCTACATCGGGTCTTCACTGCAGCATGTAGGATCTTCCGTGTGGTGCACGGACTCTCGCTGTGGTTCAGGTTCAGTCAGTGCAGTCACTCAGTCGTGTCCCACTCTTTGAGACCCCCTGGACTGCAGCACGCCAGGCTTCCCTGTCCATCACCAACTCCTGGAGCTGCGTGTGGGCTTAGTTACTACTCCAAGGCACGTGGGGTCTTAATTCCCTGACCAGGGATTATCTCCGGTATTCCAAGGGGGATTCTTAATCACTGGACCACCAGGCAAGTCCCTTGTTTTTTATTTAACTTTATTTTTTGATGGAAATGTATTCACATTTTGTAAACTTTGAATACAATTGCAGAGCAGCACTGTTAACAGACACCAATTTAACGAAAATTGAATATAATGTAAAAGTGATTCCTTCAAATAAGGGTAAGGAATATAAATTTTACCAGATAAATGTAAAACAATGAGTGACTAACACATCTGTCTTTGTTACATGTCTGATGCCACCGGGTCATCAACAGAGGCCCAGACCCAAGTGGCCACAGCTGAGTTTTCATACTTTGCTGTTGGGTGTGGACCCGCCAGAGATATCTTCGCCGAGACGGGGACAGACCTGTCATTTCAGTTTGTTGTTGTGTCTGTTCTTTCCAGGTACAGAGCCCCCTCCCCTCCTGGAGGGTTCCCTGCAGGTGAGGAGCCCATGGCCGATGGATGGGGACAGGGACAGAGCTCGAGGAGCAGGCACACCCCTCCTGGCCGTCCTGGAGCCCCACGGCCATCTGAGCACAGCATGAGCAGCCGCCAAGGCCAGATCTGCTGACCCCACTGGGTCCCCACCGGAGGACGACCCTGGCTGGAGTGCTGGACAGAGGGGCCAGCCAGTGCCCACGGGCTGCGGGCAGGAGCCCGTCTCGATCACTGAGGCCGCCTGGGGCATGAGGACGGCAGCGCTCAGGGACCTCCTTTGCCACCTATGGTTGTCAAGGTGGCAGCAGGTGGGTGATGTGGGGCGGGGGTCGGGGGCCCAAGTCCTCCGAGGAGGCTGGGGCTCCTCCCCTGCAGCGGGCAGCTGTCTGCCCCGCGGTGACGATCACCTGGAGCCAGGCGTGTGCAGGCTGGCAAATCACAGGTGATTCATGTGGCTAATTTATTTATGACAATCAGGCTAAATTTAGGTTAATTACTTTTTAATCATTCTCTCGAGGGTACATGAAAATACTTGAAGCCAACCCACAAGCGCAGAGCGCTGCCGGGTAGGGGCGCTATCTGATGGAGAGGATGCCAGCCGGGGGGGACTCGGAGCAGGGCGGGCCTCTGCCCTGCCCTGAGGGGCCTGGGGGCTCCTCGCGGGGCGTCCAGGCACTTAGACGTGAATGTGTGCTCCAGCACTGTCTGCCTGCCCAGCCGTGCGGCCCCTCCCATGATAAGCCTGGACACCATCCCCATAGTGGGGCTCCCACCCCTGCTCCTCTGTCCTGGCCCCTCATCCCACCACCCTTTTCCACTTAGCCCCACCACAGAACTTTCCAGAAGGTCAACCTAAAAAACCCTGGGGTGCAGAGCCCTGCAGTCTCCCAGCATCCCCCACAGTGGGACTCAAAGCCCCGGTTTAGAACATGCTGACGCTTCCCTCACCCCATCCAGCCCCTTCTCCTGGCTCCCTCCCTTGAGACTTCAGCCTCCTCTGACCCTCACCCCTAGCCAGAGCCCCACTCTGGGCCACCTGCTGGCTCAGCCATCACTCTGGAATTTCTGGCCCCTCCAGCTGAGCAGAAGTGGGGGTTGGGGCGGGAGAAGCTGCCTCCCGCTGCAGAGGAGCTCGGGGAACACAGTCAGACAGACAGCACCAGCCTCAGCTGGCTCTTTCCACCATCAACTCAAACCCTCCAGCAGCTGAGGTGCCCCCGCTGCCCCAGAGCCACCCACCTTGCTCTCCACACCGTTGTGGCAGGAAACCTTGTCCTGTTCCCACAGCCACAACTCCTGGGGGGCTGCCCACAGACAGCGGACACCCTGATGCCCAGAGTCTGTTGCCCACTATGCCGACGGCCCACAGGCTTGTGCACAGCACCGTGGCCTTGCTGGGCCTGGGGTTCTTGTTCTTGCTGCTCTGCGTCTTCAGATGGGCCTGACAACCAAGGTCTATGCGGGGCCCCCACACAGAGTGTGGGCTACACAGAGGATGCTAAAACCACAAATAATGTGAAATATTTAAATATTAAAATAATCTCCTGGTGTCCAGGGGAGAGAGAAGTTAGCACAGAAAAGTGACTGGAGCAAGGACGGCGGACAACCGCTTCGCTCAGGAAAACGCTCTAATATGCACACTCACAAACTGTGACACCCAATAGGACAAACTGAACGGGGGCCCAGGCCGGACACACCCTGGTGTGAGAACCAGAGACGGAGGTCGGAGCCTGGAAGCCATCAGGAGGAGGAGAGTTCGGGGGACAGCAGTTCCAGCCTTTATGGTTCCTCACTGGACACAGAGGCAACAGGCAGTGGGACGCTGCATCTAGTTTCCCACGTGGAGTGCGATGTCTCCAGGAACACGGGCAAAACCAACAGGCATGGATGAAAGAAAAGAGGATGTAGCGCCCACAGGAAGTTCTCAAGGCAATTGTCAACAGGGGACGAGGCCCCACAGGCAGGGGCAGAAAACAAACAGTGAGCAACTCCACAAGTATAATATACTGCTTGCCTCCTTCAAAAGCTGGCCTAAAACTCAACATTCAGAAAACTAAGATCAGGGCATCTGGTCCTATCACGTCATGGCAAATAGATGGAGAGACAATGCAAACAGTGACAGACGGTATTTTGGGGGGCTTCAAAATCACTGCAGAAGGTGACTGCAGCTATGAAATTAAAAGATGCTTTTTTATCATTTTAATTTTTAATTTTTTAAACCTATTATATTTCCCTACATTTATTCCTTTGTTTCCCTTTCCTACTGTTCTTTTCTCCTTGCAGTTAATCTTTAATGTATATAAATCTTCTGCATCTACCTCTATTTAACTTTCCATATCTATTCTTTCTTTTTTCCCTCTGAACATATTTGTTAGTTTTGTTTCCATTGCTTTATTCCCCAATTGGCACCTTGCTTTAGTTTTGCTTTCCAGTTTGTGCTTTAGTTAGTTTTGTTCTTAACTGGTAAATATAATTTTTGATTTCTTGTTTTCCAGGTCAATCTACTGTACTTTATTTCTGTTGGACTGTTTTGACTTTGCTCATGGGTGTATATGTGTATGCGTATATTCCTTTAATTATTATTTGCCTAGTTTTGTAACTGTCATTTGTCATTTGTTCACCTTTGGTTTCTCGTTTGGGGATATTTGTTTTAATCTCACTTAATGCCATAACAAACCACTTGTGGAATCTTCGTTCCTGACCAGAGATCAAGCACTGAGCCTTTGGAGTGGAAGCACTGACTCCAAGACCCTAGACTAGCAGAGAACTAACCCTAGGGAGTATCAAATAGTGAGAACTCACACAGAGGAAGCCACTTGAATACAAGACCCGGCATCACCCAACCACCAATAGCACCCTGTGCAGGATGCCTCATCTAAACAACAAACAAAAGAAATACAAACCCAATCATCAGCCGACAGGATCACCACCTCACTCAGCCTTGCCCATCAGAGGAGAAACAAACTAACAAACAGACAAAAACTCAGCACAGATCTCACCCTATGAGAAGCTCACACAAACCACTGGACCAACCTTAGAGGGCAGAAACCAAAAGGAAGAAAGAATTCAACCTTGAAGCCTGGGAAAAGGAGACCTCAAACACAGTAAGTTTAAAAAAGAATAATGAAAAGGCAGAGAAACACTACAGAAATGAAGGAACAAACTAGAAACACAGAAGTTCGAATAAATGAAGAGGAAATAGGCAAACTCCCTGAAAAAGAATTCAGCATAATGATAATAAAGATGATCAAAATCCTTGAGAACAAAGTGGAGAAAATGCAAGAATCAATTAACAAAGACATAGAAGAATTAAAGAATAAACATACAGAGACAAACAACACAATTACTGAAATTAAAAATACTCTAGAAGGAATCAATATCAGAATATCTGAAGCAGAAGAAGGAATCAGTGAGCTGGAAGATGAAATGGTGGAAATAACTTCTGAAGAGTAGAATAAAGTAAAAAGAATGAAAAGAACTGAGGATAGTCCCAGAAGAAACATACTAGACACACACTAATCAAACTAACAAAGACTAATCACAAAGAAAGAATATTAAAAGCAGCAAGGGAGAAGCAACAGTAAGATACAAGGGAAACCCCATACACTTAACAGTTGATCTTTCAGCAGAAACTCTCCAGGCCAGAAGGGAATGGCAGGATATATTTATACTCGGCAATGATCTCATTCACAATTGATGGAGAAATAAAAAGCTTTTCAGAAAAGCAAAAGTTAGGAGAATTCAGTACCATCAAAACAGCTTTACAACAAATGTTAAAGGGACTTACATAGTCAAGAAATACAACAGAAGAAAAAAGATCTACAAAATCAACCCTAAACAATTAAGAAAATGGCAATAGGAACATATATATCAATAATTACTTTAAATGTAAATGGATTAAATGCTCCAACCAAAAGACACAGACTGGCTGAATGGATACAAAGATAAGAGCCATATATATGCTGTCTACAAGAAACCCATTCAGACCTCAAGACACTTATAGACTGAAAGTAAGAGGATGGAAAAATATACTCCATGCAAATGGGAAGCAAAAGAAACCCGGAATAGCAATCCTCATATCAGACAAAATAGACCTGAAAATAAAGATTACAAGAGTTAAGGAAGGACACTACATAATGATCAAGGGATCAAGCCAAGAGGAAGACATAACAATTATATATATCTATGCACCCAACACAGGAGCACCTCAATACATAAGACAAACACTAACAGACACAAAAGGAGAAATTGACAGTAACACAATAATAGTAGGAGACTTTAACACCCCTCTCACACCAATGGACAGATCATCAAAACAGAAAATTAATAAGGAAACACAAGTCTTAAATGATACATTAGATGAGATGGATCTCATTGATATCTTCAGGACATTCCATCCAAATCCAGGAGAATACAACTTCTTCTCAAGTGCACATGGAACATTCTCCAGGGTAGACCACATCTTGGGTCACAAATCAAACCTCAGTAAATTTAAGAAAATTGAAACCATATCGAGCATCTTCTCCAACCACAAAGCTATGAGACTAAGATATCAATTACAAGAAAAAAACTGTAAGAAACACAAACACATGGAGATTAAACAACATGTTTCTAAATAACCAACAGGTTACTAAAGAAATCAAAAGGGAAATCAAAAAATGTCTAGAAACAAATGACAATGAAAACACAACCTATGGGATGCAGTGAAAGCAGTTCTAAGAGGGAAGTTTACACAACACAATCCTACCTCAAGAAACAAGAAAAACATTGAATAGACAACCTAACTTTACACCTAAAACAACTGGAAAAAGGAGAAAAAAAAAATTAGCAGAAGGAATGAAATCATAAAGATCCAAGCAGAAATAAATGAAAAATAATAGTAAAGATTAATAAAACTAAAAGCTAGTTCTTTCAGAAGATAAACAAAATTGACAAACCTTTAGCCAGACTCCTTAAGAAAAAAAGAGAGAAGAATCAAATCAACAAAATTTGAAATGAAAAAGAGGTTACAACAGACAATGCAGAAATATAAAGGATTATAAGTGACTATTATGACCAACTATTTGGCAATAAAATGGATAACCTGGAATAAATGGAAACATTCTCAGAAAAGTTCAATCTTCCAAGACTGAACCAGGAAGAAACAGAAATTATGAACAACCCAATTACAAGCACTGAAATTGAAGCTGTGATCAAACATCTCCCAAAAAACAAAAGCCCAGGACCAGATGGCTTCACAAGAGAATTTTATCAAACATTTAGAGAAGAGCTAAAACTATCCTTCTAAAACTCTTTCAAAAAAATTGCAAAGGAAGGAACACTTCCAAACTCATTCTACGAAGCCACCATCACCCTGATACCAAAACCAGACAAAGATAACACAAAAAAAGAAAACTACAGGTTAATATCACTGATGAACATAGATGCAAAATTCCTCAACAAAATTTTAGCAAACAGAATTCAGCAACATGTCAAAAAGCTCATACACCATGATCAAGTTGGGTTTATTCCAGGAATGCAAGGATTCTTCAATATATGCAAATCAATCAATGTGATACACCATATTAACAAATTGAAAGATAAAAACCATATGATAGCTCTTTTTCATGGCGCCTCGGAGGCTGTTGGCCACTTCAGAATGAAGCTGAACATCTCTTTCCCGGCCACTGGCTGCCAGAAGCTCATTGAAGTGGACGATGAATGAAAACTTCGTACCTTCTAGAGAAGTGTATGGCCACAGAAGTTGCTGCTGACGCTCTAGGTGAAGAATGGAAGGGTTATGTGGTCCGAATCGATGGCAGGAACGATAAGCAGGGTTTCCCCACGAGACAGGGTGTCTTGACTCATGGCTGAGTTTGCCTGCTACTGAGTAAGGGGCATTCCTGTTATAGACCAAGGAGGACTGGAGAGAGAAAGCACAAATCTGTACGGGGTTGCACTGTGGATGCCAACCTGAGTGTTCTCAATTTCGTCATCATGAAAAAAGGGGAGAAGGATATTCCTGGACTCACTGATATGACAGTACCTCGTCGCCTGGGTCCCAAAAGAGCTAGCAGAATCTGCAAACTTTTCAGTCTCTCTAAAGAAGATGATGTCCACCAATATGTTGTGCAAAAGCCCCTAAACAAAGGCAGTAAGAAACCTAGGACTAAAGCACCCAAGATTCAGCATCTCGTGACTCCACAAGTTCTGCAACACAAACGCCGGCGTATTGCTCTGAAGAAACAGCGTACTAAGAAAAATAAAGAAGTCTGTTCTATACATCTGTGTCTCTTTTGCTGTCTCACATACAGGGTTATCGTTACCATCTTTCTAAATTCCATATATATGTGTTAGTATACTGTATTGGTATTTTTCTTTCTGGCTTACTTCACTCTGTATAATCGGCTCCAGTTTCATCCACCTCATTAGAATGGATTGAAATGTATTCTTTTTAATGGCTGAGTAATACTCCATTGTGTATATATACCACAGTTTTCTTATCCATTCATCTGCTGATGGACATCTAGGTTGCTTCCATGTCCTGACTACTATAAACAGTGCTGCAATGAACACTGGGGTACATATGTCTCTTTCAATTCTGGTTTCCTCGGTGTGTATACCTGTGGCAGATTCATGTTGATGTATGGCAAAACCAATACAATATTGTAAAGTAATTAACCTCCAATTAAAATAAATAAATTTATATTTTTAAAAAGTCTACAAACAGTAAATGCTGGAGAGGGTGTGAAGAAAAGGGAATGCTCTTGCAGTGTTGATGGGAATGTAAATTGATACAGCCACTATGAAGACGGTATGGAGATTCCTTAAAATACTAGGAATAAAACCACCATATGACCCAGCAATCCCATTCCTAGTAGTATACCCTGAGGAAACCAAAATTTAAAAAGACACATGTATCCCATTGTTCATTGCAGCACTATTTACAATAGCTAGAACATGGAAGCAACCTAGATGTCCATCAACAGATGAATGGATAAAGAAGTTGTGGCGCATATACCCAATGGGATATTACTCAGCCATAAAAAGGAACACATTTGAGTCAGTTCTGAGGTGGATGAACCTAGAACCTATTATACAGAGTAAAGTGAGTCAGAAAGAGAAAGATAAATATCGTATTCTAACCCATATATACAGAATCTAGAAGAATGGTACCAAAGAACTTATTTACAGGGCGGCAGTGGAGGAGCAAGCCATAGAGAATAGACTTACGGACATGGGGAGAGGGGAGGAGAGGGTGAGATGTATGGAAAGAGTAACATGGAAACTTGCATTCAGTTCAGTTCAGTTCAGTTCAGTCACTCAGTCGTGTCCGACTCTTTGCGACCCCTTGAATCGCAGCACGCCAGGCCTCCCTGTCCATCCATCTCCCAGAGTTCACTCAGACTCACATCCATCGAGTCCGTGATGCCAACCAGCCATCTCATCCTCTGTCGTCCCCTTCTCCTCCTGCCCCCAATCCCTCCCAGCATCAGGGTCTTTTCCAATGAGTCACCTCTTCGCATGAGGTGGCCAAAGTACTGGAGTTTCAGCTTTAGCATCATTCCTTCCAAAGAAATCCCAGGGTTGATCTCCTTCAGAATGGACAGGTTGGATCTCCTTGCAGTCCAAGGGACTCTCAAGAGTCTTCTCCAACACCACAGTTCAAAAGCATCAATTCTTCGGCGCTCAGCCTTCTTCACAGTCCAACTCTCACATCCATACATGACCACAGGAAAAACCATAGCCTTGACTAGACGGACCTTAGTCGACAAAGTACTATCTCTGCTTTTGAATATACTATCTAGGTTGCTCATCACTTTTCTTTCAAGGAGTAAGCGTCTTTTAATTTCATGGCTGCAATCACCATCTGCAGTGATTTTGGAGCCCCCCAAAATAAAGTCTGACACTGTTTCCACTGTTTCCCCATCTAGTTCCCATGAAATGATGGGACCAGATGCCATGATCTTTGTTTTCTGAATGTTGAGCTTTAAGTCAACTTTTTCACTCTCCTCTTTCACTTTGATCAAGAGGCTTTTTAGCTCCTGTTCACTTTCTGCCATAAGGGTGGTGTCATCTGCATATCTGAGGTTACTGAGATTTCTCCCAGCAATCTTGATTCCAGCTGTGTTTCTTCCAGTCCAGCATTTCTCATGATGTACTCTGCATAGAAGGTAAATAAGCAGGGTGACAATATACACCCTTGACGTACTCCTTTTCCTATTTGGAACCAGTTTTTGTTCCATGCCCAGTTCTAACTGTTGCTTCCTGACCTGCATACACATTTCTCAAGAGGCAGGTTAGGTGGTCTGGTATTCCCATCTCTTTCAGAATTTTCCACAGTTTATTGTGATCCACAAAGTCACTAGGCTTTGGCATAGTCAAGAAAGCAGAAATTGATGTTTTTCTGGAACTCTCTTCCTTTTTCCATGATCCAGCGGATGTTGGCAATTTGATCTCTGGTTCCTCTGCCTTCTCTAAAACCAGCTTAAACATCAGGGAATTCACAGTTCACGTATTGCTGCAGTCTGGCTTGGAGAATTTTGAGCATTACTTTACTAGCATGTGAGATGAGTGCAATTGTGCAGTAGTTTGAGCATTCTTTTGCATTGCCTTCCTTTGGGATTGGAATGAAAACTGACCTTTTCCAGTCCTGTGGCCACTGCTGAGTTTTCCAAACTTGCTGGCATATTGAGTGCAGCATTTTCACAGCATCATCTTTCAGGATTTGAAACAGCTCAACTGGAATTCCATCACCTCCACTAGCTTTGTTCATAGTGATGCTTTCTAAGGCCCACTTGACCTCACATTCCAAGATGTCTGGCTCTAGATTAGTGATCACATCATGATTATCTGGATCGTGAAGATCTTTTTTGTACAGTTCTTCTGTGTATTCTTGCCACCTCTTCTTAATAAAATAGATAACCAACAGGAATTTGCTGTGTGGCTCAGGAAACTCAAACAGGGGCTCTGTATCAACCTAGAGGGGTGGGATAGGGCAGGAGATGGGAGGGAGGTTCAAAAGAGAGGGGATATATGTATACCTATGGCTGGTTCGTGTTGAAGTTTGACAGAAAACAACAAAATTCTATAAAGCAATTATCCTTCACTTAAAAAAAAATAGAAAAAAAGAAAAGAAAAGAAAGATGCTTGCTTCTTGGAAGAAAAGCTATGACCAACCTAGACAGCATATTAAAAAGCAGAGACAGTACTTTGCCAACAAAGTCCATCTAGTCAAAGCTATGGTTTTTCCAGTAGTCATGTATGGATGTTAGAGTTGGACTATGAAGAAAGCTGAGCACTGAAGAATTGATGCTTCTGAACTGTGGTGTTGGAGAAGACTCTTGAGAGTCCCTTGGACTGCAAGGAGATCCAACCAGTCCATCCTAAAGGAAATCAGTCCTGAATATTCATTGGAAGGACTGATGCTGAAGCTGACACTCCCAATACTTTGGCCACTTGATGTGAAGAACTGACTTCTTGGAAAAGACCCTGATGCTGAGAAAGATTGAAGGCAGGAGAAGGGGACGACAGAGGATGAGATGGTTGGATGGCATCACCAACTGGATGGAAATGAGTAAGCTCCAGGAGTTGGTGATGGACAGGGAAGCCTGGCGTACTGCAGTCCATGGGGTTTGGAGACAAACTTCAGTTGGACACAACTGAGCAACTGAACTGAACTGCCTCCTTCAAAGCCTTTAAATAACTGACTCTTGAAAGCAAAAGCTAGAACATCATCTGGGTGATCCCTGTGGGCATGTTACTCAGTGACGAACGGGGGGTCTTGAACGGCTATAGGATTCTGGGTGTCCCTTAAATATTAACTTTTGTTGTTGCTGTCCAGTCGCCAACTCGAGTCCAGCTCTTTGCAACCCCAAGTACTTTAGCATACCAGGCTCCCCTGTCCTTCACTATCTCCTGGAGCTTGCTCGAACTCATGTCCATTGAATCTGTGATGCCATCCAACTATCTCATCCTCTGTCATCCCCTTTCCTCTTGTCCCCAGTCTTTCCCAGCATCAGGGTCTTTCGCATCTAGTGACCAAAATATTGACACTTCAGCTTCAGCAACAGTCCTTCCAATGAAGATTCACAAAGTCAGGTATACCTAGAGCAATCACTAAAAGATAATACAATAAATCTTTACACAAATCACACAATACATATATTTCAAAAGCTAATAAACTAAATGGAATACTGAAAAAAGTTCAAATAACCCCAAACAAGGCAGGAAAACAGAAACAAATACCCCAGCCAGAGGAGCAGACAGAAAGCATATAAAGCTGTAGACAGATCCAAGCACCTCAATGATTGTATTAAATGGAAATACACTAATTATTACGAGAGATAATTAGAAATAATAATTAGAAGAGAGACTGTCACACTGGATAAAGATAGTAAAACCATAAAAACAAGATCCCAGGATGTGCTATCTATAAGAAATCCACTTTTCAAAAATCATTTTGCGTCAACTTTACTTTTATTTAAAAACATTTGGTTGGGCTTTTTTGCTGTGGCACTCAGGCTTCTCCAGTTGCCGCGCACTGCTCCAGACTGTGTGAGCTCAGTAGTCTGGAGCATATCGGATCTTAGTTCCCTGACCAGGGATCAAACCTGTGTCCCCTGCACTGGAAGGCAGATTCTTAACCACTGGACTGCCAGGGAAGTCCCAAGAAAACCATTTTACATACAACACTATACATAGCTTCCATGTTAAAAACAACAACAAAAAATCCCCAAAGAAAACAGCAGGTCCAAGTAGTTTAACAGGTGAGTTCTAACCAACTTCCAAGAAACTGGTGATCCAGTAAGGAAACAGAGTGGAGATTCTTCAAACGATCCTTGAGGCCTTGACTCTGGTGCCAAAACCAAGACATTGGGAGAAGCCCGCTCCATGGCCTCACGAGCGCTGCCAGGCTGGCAGAGCAGATAATTTCAGGAAGAACTGCACCACAGGCTGATGGGATTACCCACAAACACCGGATGGTGTAATTACAGAAAATCTGGAAATGCAACTCCCTTGAGGGATTAACATGTAAACAGTGCTCGTGGGTGCAGGTAGGTGGCAGGGCGGGGCAGGCATCCTCAGAGTGAAGTCTAAGCAGCGTCCTGAAGACGACCCAGAGTGGCGGGGGGGGGGGGGGGGGGCCCCGCAGCATGGGGTCGGAGGGGTGGTGCCAGGCTCTCCCGAGACGGCCTGTCCTCCACTGACCAGGAGCCCTTGGGCTTCACAGCACAGGAGCAGCAGGACTTGGCCTGTGCTTCAAAAGGCGAGGGATCTGGGGGCAATAATTATCTTCCGGCAATGACCAGCTGGCCCCCTTCGTGTGTCCCCTCGGCCCTGGGTGGCACTGATGAACACCCAGCCGGCACCTCACTTGGCTCGCCCACACGGATTCCGCATCCACAGCGGGCAGAGCTGATGTGACGGGGTGGCCTGGCTGAAGGCAGGAAGAGGAGACAGAGGTGCCGATGTGGGTGGCAAGGCAGGCCCTCTCCCAAGTGGTTCCAAAGACCCAGGGCCCTGGTTCGAGAGCGTGTCCACTCTCTCGACCACCTGCGGGCCCCAGCGCAGAAGGCTGGCCCCGAGGGCTCCCTGCGGCCCCAGCGTTGAGGGTGCTGTAGGCTGAGGCCTGGTCCACCGCCTCCTCCCGCCACTAACCTGGCTCAGGCCCTGCTTTCGGGGGCATCTGTGCCCTCCAGTTTGGGGCCTGGTTTGGCCGAGGGAAGACTCGGTGTTTCCCCCCAGTCTGGGGAAGTGTAGACAGAAGGGGATTCACCCCACCCTCTCCCAACGAGGGGCTCTGGTTGGCTGGGGCTGATCCTGGCTGGCAGGGATCACAATCCGGTGATCTCAGCTCCGTGCAGTAGGCCTGGGACTCCCTCCCTCCCTCGTCCCTGCAGCCCAGGCCCAATGGTCCTTGTCAGCCCTCTGGGCACTGGGCAGCGCCCAGGGGGTGCAGGGGGTGGGGGACGTGAAGGCCGAGCTCCATGCCCACCATGTCCCACAGGGCCGGACCTCAGGTGGTCTCCTCCTCCCTGGATACTGGAGGGTCTGGTGGGTGGGGGCTGGCACTCACCCTCCACCAGCCCTCAAGGCTTCTTGCCCCGAGGAGCCCATGTGTGCACACGTGTGTAGGGGGGCACCCGCCCTGAGCAGAAAGGGCCGGGCTGGGCGAGGTGGCGCCCGGGGTCTGCAGGTGGGACTCCCTCCCATGCCGGCACCCGCAAAGCTGCCCCAGGAGGAGAACCCCGCGAGAATCCCTGAGACTGCTCTGCCCCGAAGCGCCAAGTGTTTCATGTGGTTCCAGCTCGTCGAGTACATCACCCAGCATTTCAAAGAGCCACCAGGAAGGCAGTTCTCCGTCCCTCCTCTCCCTCCAAGCTGGTTCCAACGTCAGGTCCTCTGCCAGGAAGGTAAGCCCACACCCGCACACACATGCTCACACCAACTTGAAAGGAATGTGTCACCACCGCTCCCTGGAGCCAGCCCAAGCCACAGGGTCGTCCAGTCGCTCACACACAGCTCGGCTGAGCCCCATGGGGTGGGGACAGGCTGTGGGCACGCACCCCTGCAGCCTGGCAGCTCCTGGGCTGAGGTCCACAGGCCCGGGTGGCCCCACTGTGCTGCTGCCAGGGCCCCGCGGGAGCTGCTCCAATAAGGCCTTCCCCAGCCACAACGGCAGCAACCTGTGCAGAGGGACAGAGGTGGTCAGGTCTCACCCGACCTCTGCTCCCCTCCCCAAGCTGCGGCCCCACATCCCCACCACCCCACCCACCCCGCTCCCTGCGCCCCTTGGAGGGCGGAGCTGAGCTGCCCTCATCTGGGATCCTGATCAGAGGCGCAAGTCTCGAGACCCCTGGGGACTCACGGGAGGAGAATGTTTGAGCAGGACCAGCTGAAGCTGCCCAGTCACTCCGGAGCCCCTGCAAGATCCCCCCAGCATGAGGTCCACCATGATGGACGGGTGCAGCATGCCGGCCAGGGGGGCTGCACCCCTGCTGCTCTGAGGGTCGCTCAGCCCAGCGCCCCTCAGTGTCACACCACACACTCCCGTCCGGGAACCTCCACGCTCCGTGCGTTTCACATGTTCCTTCACCCGACAAGTCCAGTCAACAAAGAGGTGAGGCTGAGGACGCCCTGGTGTTTTGTGTCTAGAGGACGACCGCCCCAGAGGAGCTGTGTCTGTGGGCACAGGTGGAACCTGCCTGGCCACACCCACAGGGGCCACATCAGCCCAGTCAGCCCCTGTTCAGTTGAGGAACCCAGGGTGCCGGGGCCTGACCGGCTCACCCGCCTGCTGAGGGCTGCCTGCATGCAGTGGTGAGCCCCAGGGCCCCACCCCTGCCAGGAAGGAGGGGAGAAGCCAGAGGGGGACACAGCAGGGCTCCCTGAGGCAGGGGTGGAGCGGACCGCAGTGTGGAGTCAGTGCCCCAGGAGGGAAGGTGTTGGTGGAGAGGGAGCCTGGGGGTGACGGTGGGCCCAGGTAGATGGCCTCGACAGGACAGAGGCTGGAAGGGCTGCCTCGGAAGTTGGGCTTCACTCCAGGGGAGGGTGGGGGCCCCAAGGCAAGTCCACACCCAGGAACCCTGGCTCGTGGGTGGGGAAGGCAGACTGTCCTGTCCTCTACCGGGGTGGAACCAGGGGTTCGAGCCCTCTACAAAGGCTGGTCCAGCATCCTGCTGTGCTCTGAGGCGCTGGGAAGACACCCAGGGCCCGGGCATAGCCTCCTGGCCACGTCATCTGTGTTCAGGCCTTAGGGTGGGGGGGGCAGTAGCAGGGGAGCCTGGGGTTACCAAGGTGGGTTCTGTCCTCCTCCCAGGGCCCCTGACTGACACACACGAGGGGTGCAGACACCAGCACGACCTCAGAGCAACCTGACTCTATAAAACCAGACAGGAAGCAGCCATGGCCACACACGGGAGGGAGTGGGGAACGGACCCTGTGGGCTCTTTTCTTCCAGTCACCCGGGCCAGAGCCCACAGAGACGTCCTTCCCAGGACACACCCAGGACAAGGCAGCGAGTAGGCTTCCACGCCCACAGCTCTGCTCACCATCCCCGGCACCAGGCAAATAGAACAAGGGTGGGCACTCACCCCAAACATCCTAACACCTGCGGAAGCCCAGTGCCACAAGAGAGGGGCACCAAACCAATAGAATCGTTCACAGAGCAACCAAACGTCCTGAAACAACCTAACTAAAAGCCCCACCAGGAAAAGCTCAGGATATGTGCACAGCAGGCCCGGGACGCCATCCTCAGGCAGGAGGGAAAGTGTGGCGAGGCATCTCACACTGGGGCCTCAACCGTCTGCACAACCGTGAGGTGTGCGCTGCACACCTGGCTCTTGCTCGGCGACTGGGGCCTTGGTGTCAGGCAGAGGGTGCCCATGTGGGCATCCCCTGATAAACTCCCTCAGTGCTTGTCTCCCAGGAAGCCTGTGTCTGGTGCCCCCTGACCTCTCCCCAGGCCATGTTTCTGGAGGTGCTGGAGCCCCTGGGCCTTTCGCTCTAAGAGCTGGCAGCTGTGAGGCCTCCCGAGCACCCCCTGAACCCAGGGTGGCATTAAGGACCCACCTCACTATCCTGTCTGAGATCAAAATAGTACAAAGTGGGACGAAAGCCCCTCAGCAAAGGGCAGAACGAGCGCTGCTGGGAAAGGGGCCGAGCCCCGACCATACACACGTGGAGCCGGGGAGGAGGGTGCAGAAGGACGTCACGGGGCCACACGGGAACAGTATGGCGGGTGAGCAGCTGGCCTCTGCACCAACACAGCCCGAGACCAGACTCATGTCAGCAGCCGAGCCGAGACCCGCAGCTGTGACGGGTGTGAGATTTGAGGGCAGAAGAGTAGCACCGTCTCAGCGCCTGCTGGTCTCCCCTTGCCCAGTGAGGTTGGTGAAAACATCCACAGACCCTGACGCGGACACCGGGAATCAGGGGAGACCAGAGGGTGGGAGGAACAGGAAGCCAGTGGAACTCGCCGAAGCTCAGGCGTCTTGGGGAGATGGGGCAGTGGGGGTTCCAGTGCCCGTGCTCCCCAGGGGGCCGCTCCGCTGTTCCCATACAATTACATTACACCACGACAAAGGAAAACACTGTCAGAATAGGGGGAAAATAGAACTTTATTTTTACCATAGGAATTAGACTCTGTCACAGAATAAGGACACTAAGGGACTCTCTCGTCTCATTTAATACAAATGAATAAAGACATTCTGCAGAGGGACCGCCTCTGCGCCGTCTCTGGGCTCGCTGCCCTGTGGCCAGCGTGCCCCGCAGTGCCCGCCCCTCACACCCAGCCCACGGCCACTTTCTCCTCTCCACGAAGGCGTTGCAGCCCCACACCGGCCTGTGAGCACCACCAGGTGCGACACCTCCATTCCCACCCCTTTCCCAGGACCAGTCCTCAGACTGAACTTCAACCTGTAAATGACCCCTTTCTGAGGAGGAGGACTTGGGTTCCCACAAAAGCCTCTTAGCCAGAACTACTGAACATCAAGCATCAGTGAGCTCGCAGGAAGCAGAACCCTGCCCACAGCACGCTGAGCAGGGCCAAGGACAGCACGATGTCGAGTGTCCTGTGCGTCTCGTAGATTGTCCCTTATTTCAAAAATAAAACTCCTATTTAAATCGAACCTGTTTGCAACAGGCCAGATGTGTGATTCTGCACGCAACAGATCTGTTATTGCTTGAAACGTAACCCCCAGGGCTGAGCTGCCCATGCCGGGGCACGCAGACCATCTCGAAATCACGAACCACAGCTGAGCGCCTGCCCACAACAGGGATCCGGGACCCGCACCATGCTTTTCGAAGGCGCCAATCAGGTCCAGGTAAGGCACGCTCTGTGCTCTGCGCTGAGGGGAGCCCTTCCCTTCCTTCCCCTCCCAAGCTGCAAAGAATGGTTTTGTCCCAACAGTCATAGTTGCTGCCACAGCCACTGTGTACACACGCTCAGAACCTCCTAGCCTTCAGACTGGAAAAGAAAACCTCCTGCACACCCAAAAGGTGCCTGGACTACAGCCTTGGCTTCACATGCTCGCACTCCAGGAAACGTACTAGTACCCAAGACTCAAGGGTGAGCTGCAGTGAACACCAGCAGGGAAGATGCTGGGCCTTACAGCCAGCACGGGACTTTTCCATGCACCCCCTTTCCATTAACCCACATTTTAAAAAAGTATTTCTTTCCTGACAGTATTTCTAAATGTGACTATGTGTAACATACAACAAATGAAAAATATGACTGGACTGCAAGAAAAAAAACCTGCTTGGGAAACAAGGTACTGAAACAAAGTCGTGTGCTCCTTGCTGGGGACAAGGGGACCAAGAGGGGCCCCAGAGACATCCAGCTGTAGCCCTCCGCCTGGGCAACAAGGCCCCAGATCCTCAGGGGGAGAGTCAGCGGCTCTAGTCACGGGGCTAGCACGCCCCCTCAGCGCTCCCACTCCAGGCAGTGCAGGGTGCACAGGTGTGCCAGCGGGAGAGGCAGTGGTGACAGCGCGCCCGGCCCCCAAATCCCTCGTAGGGCGCCCCAGCTGCGCCTGGCCGCCATCATCCTACGGAAGCCCGCATTTCAGAGAGAAGCCTGCCTGGGGTGGGGAAGGTACACAAAACACAGATGCTGTGGTTCTGCAAGCTCGCCTTTTTTGGTACCAGCACAGAGTGTCCCTGTCACTGAGTGTCCCAGAGGAAACCCGGCAAACCGCCTGGCAGTGCGTCTGCGCGCGGCTGTGCACGGGCATGGGAGGCTCAGAGCCCCAGCGACTTCTGCACAATCTGCTTGGCAACCTTGTAGAACTGCTCCCGGTCGTCCCGCCACATCTTGGAGGCATCTACGTTGGCACCACTCTCGTCGTTGGGCTCTGAAAGAGGGAGAATCTCCAGGTGAAAGGGGCTTGGCCAGGAAAGGACCTGGCACGACCCCCCACGTCCCGTAAGGGCACTGGGCATCTCCCCACGGAGGGAACCAGGCAGACCAGAAGCTGTGGGAGGCTGTCAGTTCTCTGGGGGGAAGAGCCCCTCCTGAGGGGCAAGGCGGAAGAGTGGTGCAAGCTGCCCCCAGGCTTCTCCACCCAGAGCGACAGCTTCACTTTAACACCAGCTGGCAGGCTGAGCGGCCGCAGGGCCCAGCCTGTCTATTCTGTGGAGGCACTCCCCCCACGACCAGGGTTGCAGGCCACTCCTCCCTCGGTTCCTCTGAGCCCCCTGTGTCCTGCCTACAGGAGTCCCTCCAAGCTGTGTCCCCTCCTGCCTCCTCCAGAGACAGCCCTGTACCTCACCTCCATGGCCAGGCCTTGGAGAGCCCCCGTCAAGGGTGGACACCCAAACTCTGCTCTTCCCCAGATCCTGCTCCCTCTGGACTCCCATCCCAAAGACAACGTCCCTCCACCCAGCGTCAGGGCAGGAGCAGGAGCCCCCTCACACCAGGCACTGAGCCTCCAGGGTCTTCCCAGCCTTGCCCTCCTCTCGGCTGGGACCTTCCCCACCTGCTTCAAGCACTTGGGCTGCAAGCACGATTCTTCTTCGGCACTGCCGTATGGTCTAACAGCCCCATGAGAGTCAGGCTCTGGGAGAGCACTTGTCCACAGGGCAACCCCCCAGGCTGGGCTCCAGCCACACCCAGTCCTGACAGGGCCACCATGAGGCTCAGTGCTCACCCCAAATGCCCCACCCCCCTCACCTTGTTAACTCCTCTGTGTTCTAAGCTGACCTCAGGGAGGGGCCCAAGCGCCCCGTGTCCTCACCTCAGATCAACCACTGTGGCTGCACCACTGGTGGGTGTGAAAGTGCCCTAGACTGTGGGGCCTCAGGTCTGGGGTCAGTGTCGCCTGAGCTTCACACCTAGGACACGGTGTCTATAACACAGCAGGACCCCCAGGTCAGGGCACAGCTAACCACAGCCAATGGCATGGCAGACAGACACAAGACCATCTCCACATCCCCAGTTATGAAAAGTGAGCTTACGCTTGGAGAAGAGCATGTGACTAACGCTAAATAAGAAAGCAGAGAATATACATCAACTACTCAGGGAGGAGGTTCATGACACTGTACAGGAGGCAGTGATCAAAACCACCCCTCAGAAGAAGAAAGGCAAAAAGGAGGCCTTACAAATAGCTGAGAAAAGAAGAGAAGTGAAAGGCAAAGGAGAAAAGGAAAGATATACCCATCTGAATGCAGAGTTCCAAAGAGTAACAAGGAGAGATAAGAAAGCCTTTCTAAGTGAATAATGCAAAGAAGTAGAGGAAAACAACAGAACGGGAAAGACTAGAGATCTCTTCAAGAAAGTCAGATACCAAGGGAACATTTCATGCAAAGACGGGCACAATAAAGGACAGAATGGTAGGGAAGCAGAAGATATTCAGAAGAGACAGCAAGAACACACAAAAGAACTATACAAAAAAGATCTTCGTGACCCAGTTATCCACGATGGTGTGATCACTCACCTAGAGCCAGACATCTTGGCGTGCGAAGTCAAGTGAACCTTAGGATCACTATGAACAAAGCCAGTGGAGGGAATGTTGCCCTCAATATGCCTACAAATATGGAAAACTCAGCAGTGGCCACGGGACTGGAAAAGATCAGTTTTCATTCCAATCCCAAAGGACAAAGCCAAAGAATGTTCAAACTACTGCACAACTGTACTCATTTTACATGCTAACAAAGTAATGCTCAAAATTCTCCAAGCCAGGCTTCAACAGTACATGAACCAAGAACTTCCAGATGTTCAAGCTGGATTTAGAAAGAGTAGAGGAATTGGAGATCAAATTGCCAATATCCACTGGATCATAGAAAAAGCAGGAGAATTCTAGAAAAACTTCACTGACTATGCTAAAGCCTTTGATTGTATGGATCACAACAAAGTGGAAAATTCTGAAAGAGATAGGAATACCAAACCACCTTACTTGCCTCCTAAGAAACTTGTATGCAGGTCAAGAAACAACAGTTAGAACCGGACATGAAACAATGGACTGGTTCCAAATTGGGAAAGGAGTATGTCAAGGCTATATATTGTCACCCTGCTTATTTAACTTATATGCAGAGTACATCATGCAAAATGCCAGGCTTGATGAAGCACAAGCTGGAATCAAGACTGTCAGGAGAAATATCAACAACCTCAGATATGCAGATGACACCACCCTTATGGCAGAAAGTGAAGAAAAACTAAAGAGCCTCTTGATGAAAGTGTAAGAGAATGAAAAAGCTAGCTTAAAACTCAACATTCAAAAAACTAAGATCATAGCATATGGCCCCATCACTTCATGGCAAATAGATGGGGAAAAATTGGAAACAGTGACAGACTTTATTTTCTTGGGCTCCAAAATCACTGCAGATGGTGACTGCATCCACGAAATTAAAAGACACTTGCTCCTTGGATGAAAAGCTATGACAAACCTAGACAGTGTATTAAAAAGTAGAGACATTACATTGCCAACAAAGGTCTGTATAGTCAAAGCTATGGTTTTTCCAGTACTCATGTATGGATATGAGAGTTGGACCAAAAGAAGGCTGAATGAATAAGAATGATGCTTTTGAGCTGCGGTGTTGGAGAAGACTCTTGAGAGTCCCCTGGACCGCAAGGAGATGAAACCAGTCAATCCTAAAGGAAATCAATCCTGAATATTCATTAGAAGGATTAATGCTGAAGCTGAAGCCCCAATACTTTGGCTACCTGATGCAAAGAGTTGACACATTAGAAAAGACCCTGATGCTGGGAAAGGTTGAGGGCAGGAGAAGGGGACGACAGAGGATAAGATGGTGGGATGGCATCACAGACTCAATGGACATGAGTTTGAGCAAGCTCCGGGAGCTGGTGATGGATAGGGCAGCCTGGCGTGCTGCAGTCCATGGAGTTGGAAAGAGTCGGACACGACTGAGCGACTGAACACCACCACTCAGGAAGGACCAGCGAGCTGCAAGACAAGGGTTAGTGAAGAAAGAGAAGCAGGCCCCAGTGTCAAACCTCTTCTCTGGACAAGAAATGCTACCGTCTTGGGGTGGCGGGGCGGCGTTACCTGCCAGCATGCTCACCACCGACAGGAGGATCTTCTCCACGCTCTGCACGGGGCTCCAGCGCTCGGCGCTGCTCTCGTAGCCCATGGGGTCGTCACCAGGAGCGTGCAGGATGGAGATGCAGACTCTGCCATCTGGGTAGACTGCGGGGCAGGACACACACGGTTAGCCGAGGGAACGCTGGTGCCAGGCCCGACAGGGACCAGTCGGACCATGGAGAAGAGGCACGAGCAGTGGCCACTGAAGGGAGCTGTCTGCACCATGACACAACCGTGGCCTGGGTGCCACACTAACATCCACACCCCGCCCACAGGCCCAGCGCGCTCCCAGGGCACTGCTCGATCATGAACACGGTGCTGGGCCGGCCTGCACAGCCCTAGTCCCCGTAGGGTGGCTCCATTTTCACATGGACTTTACAGGTATTACATCCAAGGGAATAAATGAAAGGCCATCTGGTCGTCAGATATTCTACCTGTGCGTCTCACGTAGTTAGGATCTTCACAACACTCTCATTACGAGCTTCTCAGATACTCCTCATTCTGCCATTAAACCTCTGAACTGGACTGTGTAAAACACAGGTCCCCGTGACTAGGAAAAAGGCTACAGGAATTACTTAACTGTCCAGAAAAACACAGGTACTGAGATTTCTCCTGGTAACTTACTCTAACAGAAAATGACCGCCTGAATTCTCTGGAAATCAGCTGTGCTTGAATTGAAATCCATCTTCCATCAACAGCACCACCAACTAGACCCTCGAGATGCACCTGCCATTTTCCTTTCACAGCTCTCAGATGAATCAGTACATGCTCAGATACCCAGGGATCAACTCGTCAACCTGTAAGGCTATTCAGTGGTACCAGTAACAGGCAGTTTTAAATAAACTGGCTGACTTCACCTCCACCATCTTGTGACCCTCTAGCAGAGGGAGCAGCTCTAAACAGCCTTTCCTCC
Organism: Oryx dammah; assembly: GCF_014754425.2. Taxonomy (NCBI): domain Eukaryota; kingdom Metazoa; phylum Chordata; class Mammalia; order Artiodactyla; family Bovidae; genus Oryx; species Oryx dammah. The sequence goes on along the minus strand of NW_024070186.1, from coordinate 12,648,470 downwards.
ACACCTCGCCCCTGGACCCCAACATCCAGCTCCAGCAGCTGCTGCGTGCTCACTGAAGGGTTAGAAGACCAAGTGCCATCTGTCCTGGACACTGGGATGTCCGTCCGAGGTCCACACGCACGGGACCCAGGCACCCAGGACACTCTGAACAGCTCTTCCTGCCACGGACAGAGAGGATACGTCCAATTTTCAACTCCAGCGTCACTTCCTCAGAGTGCGAGGACCATGCGATGGCACTGCTGCCCCAGAAACATCGGTAAGTAGCTGTGTCCCTGCCCCAGCCCCCTGCAGCCATTAGTGTGACCTCCTAAAGCCCACCCCACCCCACCCCGGGCCCACCCCCACCCCCACCCCCACCCACAGGGCTCCGTCCCCAGCACCCACCCCTGGTGCCAGGCTGGCAGTCTCTCTCCTCCAGCCACAGCAGAGCCCCAGCCTGTGCACTCACTCTGCCCTCTGCACTGCACACCGTGGCCCTTCCAAGACCACACTGGTCATGCAGGCCTCTCCACCCCTCACACCCTCTCCCAGCCCCTCAGCGGACCTCCATTGCTCCTCAGACAAACATCAGAATCCTTAGTGTTGACTACAGAGGCTCTTAGTTGGAGGTTTGCCCCCGCACTCCCAACATGGGGCCTCTGCACGGGCCAGATTCCCTCCTTGCCCCACACAGACCCTGGCCACCCCTGCTGCTCCTCCCACAGGAGGGGGGCTCCACACCCACCTCGCAGGTGCCCTCCTGGCCCCCATGGGGCCTCTTATCTGTACAACCCCGTGATCAGCGCCCATCGATGCCCTCAGATGGGAGCTCCTGCCCATCAAGCCCCCACCTCTGACTATCTGCTCACTGCGGCACCCCAGCGACCCACGGCGAATCTGCTGGGTTGCCCTCAGTGTTTATGGACTGACCAATCTTCATGATATTGTCACACAGTTCTCTCAAAAACAACTAACAAAATAAAAGTGGCATGCATACTCACTCACTGTAAGGCTAAATTTTAAAACTGTACTGATTATCTGAACATCAAATATATTATCAGACTATTAGCACCCCCATAACTCAACAACTTATTGGTCACATGTGTCTTTAAACTACATCACAGGTGTCATTGTAAAGACTGTATTTATTTTCAATGTAATCTTATTTTTAATTACGCACAGTCGTCTTCACAGTTGCATTTTACTGTTAATCACCTTGAACTTGCTGACTTCTTCAGTTGCCTCTACCAACCACAGTGAATGTCTAAACGTTGTATTATGGGAAATTCCAAACACACAGCAGAACCGCGCCATGCGACGCATGCCCGCCTGCACGCACCTCCAGGCGTCCCTGGAGCCAGTACGCTACTTCAGAAGCACTTACTGTTGGGGTGAAACATCTCGCAGGTAAATCTCATCTTTGGGGGACTTAATGGGTAATCAAGTGGGAAACTCAGGATGGCAGGAAACACCCCAAACTCAAAACAGGTGTCTTCTGGGCCCCTGGAAGATACAGAAAGAGAAACAGAAACAGGTAGATTTTCTTCAAAGTCTATCACATTTTAGACATAAGTACAGGATACTTCTACTGCTTTACAAATAAATGTAGGTGAAAAGATGATCTAAATAACACAATGAACTGGCTCTGGATGGGAAGCACTGTGTCGCTGTCCCCTTCCAATCTGGCTTAAACCATGAAGGGTGGGCCAGGCAGTTTCACAATAGCAAGGGTAAGAGTGAGGCCGCAGCACCTGTCAGAGGAGCAGATCAGAGGAGAGAGCCAGAGCCGGCATGCGGGCGCCCAAGATCCTGTCTGCCTGCGCAGTACAACTACATGCTACGATAAAGACACACACCAAGGCAGGTGTAAGAGCAGGCTCCACTGTACTGAATGAACAAGCGGCCACCAGCTATTATCTCGAAGGCTAGTTGTAGCTTTTGAAAGTGCCTGAGAAGTGACTCTGTAACTTCCAAGGGGCAGACCCAGAGCACACAGAGATGGCTGGCTGATGAGGCTCGAGCGCACGTGTGAGCCGCGAGCCCTGACCTGCAGGCCTGGGCTCGCATCACATCCTGGGCCAGCAGTCCCCTGGGTCCTCGCTGTCACCAGGCACGTGCCTGCCTGCCTGGGTTCACGTCCTCCTCGTGTGGAAAATGGCAGAAACGGGCCAAACCACTTTCAAAGTCCTGTCAAATTTTAAAAACACTATTCTGAATAACAGACAAGATGGAAGGCCAGCAGAGAGAGCGGGGAGCCACCCCGCTCACAGTGTGTCAGGGAGGAACCTTCTCCCCTCACAGATACAAACATCTTATAAAACAGGCCTGACACCTGGACCAGCTTTCCTAAGCAAACGTTTGTAAGGAGGCAGAACTGACGAATAACAGCTACACACAGTGACACAGCGCAACATTGTGGGAAGAGCAGTCAGTCCAACAAGGAGGAGGGATCCTGTTCTCTTCACAGGAGCGGAGAGGGCCTGAGGCCAAGGTAACACGCGGGCCCCAAAGACGGCAGGAGAGACAGCCTGCGCTACAGCAGAGGCTCCCAGTGCAGAGACACTTGACTTCTGGTGGAGGCACCCAGCGCAGCAGAGCTGGCACCGCGCCACTGCTGGGGGTGCAGGTGGAAATGGTCAAAACGAGATCAAGGCGACAGGGTTTGGTGGAGCCGTGTTTTCTCAATGGAAGACACACACGTGGATTCTGAAAGCTGTGTCCCTGCTACTCTGGGGGAGACCAGAGGGAAAAGCTGGTCAGTGTGGTGCCTGAGTGTCCAAGGCAGCGGTACCAGAGTCTGGGACAGGACGGCCACATAGGGGGCGAGGATGGGGGGCTCCCCGACAGCTGTCCCAAGCCTCCCCCTCTGAACGGGTCTGCACCCCGCCCCCTTCTCCAGTTGAGAGCTCACAGCAGAGGATGAACACCACTGCGGGGCTCCCCACGCATCCTCCCAGGGGAGGTGCCAAGAAGGAGGGCTGTGGCCTTGGCTAGGGTCCCCCCACCTCGAGCCAGGTCCCAGATTGGGTGGCTGAGGGGGCGCGGCGCAGAGCACAGCCCAGGCTGCTGACCCAGGAGCCTGCAGAGCAGGCCACAGGCATGCCAGGAAGGCTCGCAGCGCCTCACTGTCCCTGGCAGCTCCAAGCCAGAACAGAAAAGAACATCTAGGTAGGTTGTGTTTTTGGACTGAGCCAACTAGTATTTGCTCAAGACTTTGATAACAGGTCTTTGTTTCTCATAACAGGGCTTTCTTTAAAAAAAAACAAAATCCACTGTGTCATCCACAGCTTCAGAAGCAAGATCAAACATTTCCTAAAGTGCTCCCACATCTGAAATATCAAAGCTACTTGCAAATGCTCTGGTTCGCTACTGGTTGAAATGGGGGCTTCCTCTCTTCCAGGACACCCGGCGCCTTGGCCCAGCACGCGGGTGTGCCCACATGCACGGTGGCATACCGGCTGACTTCACGGAAAATGCTATCGAGTAAATTCCTGAGCTAAGATGGGAGACATAATTAGTGTTGTTTTTGGACAGCTTTCTTGCCACACTTTAGGACAGCTTCGCTCCTCCTCCACTAAAGAGGGCCTCACCTCAAAACCATATTTATCTGAGGCAAACACAGATTCTTCAAAGCCTACGAGTTATTTTCTACTGTAATTGATTAAAATGATGGCCTCAATTACTGCAGAGCTCTGAGAGATTTATTTCATTTCCTTTCTGAGACCAGCATTCAGAGCAGAGCAGAGCGGCCTTGGTCTCCTCTGTAAAAGCAGCAGTCCACTCTGCTCTCCCGGCTACCGAGGAGCGAGAGGCTGGGGCCAGCACCGTGAGCGCAGCACCTACGTCCCCGCCCGACCAGGCCCAGCAAGGCTTGGTCCTCTTGTAGGACAGTGGTTGCGGTCACTTGTAGAGCCAATAAACACTGGAGACATGCGGGGTTAATCTTCCAACATCACCCTCAAGGGAAGAACTGTGCTTTGCTTCTCATCTCTAAAACTGTAACATGAGATAACACAAGAAGCCCACGGCTGCATTCCGAAGGCGATGAGGAGGCCAGGGCACTCCACTGTGGAACCTGGGTGTGTCTGGGCTCGGTGAGCCATCTGCCCGCCAGGCATGTTCCAGGACCGCAGCCTGCCCGTCACTCCAGCTGCAACAGGTGTGGAAGAAGCTGTTTTTATGCTGTTCTCTTTTTCAAGTTTGTCACAGCACACAGATAAGATGTCTCAAATGTACATACAAGGCTTGAAGTAATGGAGAGACTGTAAACCCGTTCACTAGCACGCCCTTGAACTGGATCACCTAGGGACAATTACTCTCCAAAGTCAGGACCATAAAAAGCATAAAAAAGCATATGAAAGCATAGAAAAGAAGGGTACACGGCTTCACTGACACTCTCAGTCAGGGGAGCGCACCGCCCTTGCCCACACAAGAACCTCAGGGAGCACCCAGCTGGCGGGCAGGCGGGCAGCTCCAAGGGGTGCCAGAGCAGGGGCACCACCTCCTTCCAGTACCCTTGGCTCTGCTCTCAGTCAAAGCTTCAAGCCAAAGCCCCTGCCTCCCCTGCCCACATGGGCTGCATACACAGCCCCCAGGAGCCAGGACTCCAGCTCTGGGGTGCCCTGCTATGCTTCAAGGGCCCCAAGTCACTGAAGGCATGCTTGCTGCATGAGGGCCACCTGGCCAGCTTACATCTGTGGGACAGACAGGACAGGCCACAGGGAGCTGTCACCCGGGGGCCAGTGGGAGCCTGGTGGTCTTAGCTGGACTGAGTGTCTACAACCCCCTGGGACCAGCCCTCCTCAGCACTGTCTCTGGGATGGGCCCAGACAGCCGTGTGCCTCTGTTGTTGTGTTCTCAGCACCCCAGGTCCTGACATAGAGAACCAGTGCTGGTCACTCTGAGGAAGAAAAGCACCAGGCTTCCATTTCAGAAAAGCATGGCAGTAGCACATACAGCTCCCTTCCGTATAATTATTTTCATGATTAAATCTCTCTAAAGGTAGCCTACACTTATCCCCTAACTTTTCCTGTAACAGAAATTTCTGAAAACTTTACATCAAATATATTTGAACTATAGTTAAAGCTCACAAAATAAGTCCATCAGTTACAAGAACGTCATAGCGAATGCTGACATGGACAACAGCATCGACAACATGAACTCTGACTCTAGAGAAAACAGGTCTGTTAGAAAACATGCAGACACAGCAGCACACAAAATAAATGCAGACGCTCCCCTCCTGACCCAGCTCTGAGGCAGCCACTGCGGAGGCCGCTCACCCTCCAGGAGTCCCTCCACACGCGTCCACTCACACCTTTACCCACAAAACGGGGTCACTTTTCGTTAACAAGTACCATGGCACCACCGAGAGGAGCTTTTTAAGACCTGAATAAGTGGAGAGACATTCCACGTGCATAGACTGGAGCGCTTGTCAATATGCCTCCAACTGATCTAAAGACTGAGCACAATCCTGATCAAATCCCAACAGCTTCTTCACAGAAGCTGACAAGCTGATCCCCAGCTTCCAGTGGAAACACAAGGGGCCCAGAACAGGTAAAACACCTTGAAAAAGGAGAACAGAACACTCCCCAAGTTCCAAACATACTATCAAACTGCAGTGACGGAGAATGTGTGGCACTCACGGAGGGTTAGACACAGGTCAAGAGGACAGAATTCAGAACCTTCACACCAAGGGTCAACTCATTCTGACAAAGGTCCAAAGTGATTCAATACAGGAAAGATTTTCTTTTCAACAAATGATGTAAGACAAAGGGACAGCCACATGCAAAAGAATGAAGGTGCCCCTACCCAATGCTAAACCCCCAAATTATCCATAACAGGCCCAAAATCTAAATTTAATAACTTTAAATATAAAACTTCTAAAGGAAAACATAAGAGAAAATCTTTGTTACCTTGGATATATGACACTAAAAGGATAACCTACACAGAAAAACTGCTAAACTGCACTTTCAGTTCAGTTCAGTTGCTCAGTCGCGTGCGACCCCATGAAACTGCACTTTATCAGCAATAAAAACCTTTGCGTTTCAAAAGACTCTCTTAAGAAATTGAAAAGAAGGGACTTCCCTGGTGGTCCAGTGGTTAAGACTCCCAATGCAGGGGGCACAGGTTTGACCCCTGGTTGGGGAACTAAGATCCCAAATCCCATATGCCATACAGCATGACCTAAAAAATTTAAAAATGGAAAGAAAATATGCAGACTGGGAAAAAATACCTGAAAATTATACATCTGATAAAGGACTTGCATCCAAAATATATAAAGAATTCTTAGGACTAAATAAAAGATAACCCAATTAAAACTGGGCAAAAGTTTCTAAGTTCACCAAGAAAGACACCTGAATGGCTCTTTAGTCCACGTAAAGATGCTCAACAGCATCGGTCACCAGGGCAACGTAGACCAAACCCACACTGAGACCCACATCACACTCACCAGGACAGCTGGCATCAGACGACACAGAGAGGGTGAGGAAGTAAAGAAGTGCACACTCAGCACTCAGGTGGGAACGTGAAACGGTGGCTCCGTGAGTCTACTCCTGGGCATTCAGCCCAGGGGACGGGACACCTGTCTGCACACTCAGATCCAAAGTTCACAGCTGCACCGTCACAAGAGCCCAAGAGGGGAGCAGCCAGACAGCTGCCAGCGGGTGAGGAGATCCCTGCACAGGGGGTAAAGCTCACAGGCCGGAGCCGCTGCCCCAGGCTGCAAGGAGGAACCTCGAAGGCACCACGCCCAGAGAAGGAGCCAGAGGCCCTGTCCTGTGACTCCACTTGTGGAAAAGTCCAGAAAAGGCCAGTCAACAATCAGAGAGCAGATCGATGGTGCCGGTGGCTGAGGGCAGGAGTGGGGACTGCGAGCAAATGGGCATGAGCACTTTTCTGGAAATGCTCTAAAAATGACTGCAAAACTCTCCTTATTTAATGTACTAAAAAATCACTGACTTGGCACACTTGATCCAGGTAAAACTCTGCGTGTAGATCCTTTCTCAATAAAGCTGCTCAATGTACTTGGCCACACCAGGGTCTCTCAACCTCAACACCATTGCCACCTCGGGCATCCTGGGCACTGTGGGGCACTCAGCACTCTCTCACCCAAGACAGGGCAAGAGCTTCCCCTGCCACCCGGGGGTGTCAGCCATGGTGTCTCCAGACATGGCCCAACATCCCACAGGAGAGGCCCTACTCAAGGACAACACTGGTCTAGACTTGCCTTCCAACATCTGCCCGATCCATGACCGTGCCGTCGGCATCCTGCTCACTGGATGTCCATAACTTGGGCTGGACAATGACGTTTCCACTTTTTTTTTATGACCACAGTGAATGTTGCAATGAACGTCCTCACACACAGGTCTTCACAACACCTTTCTTTTCCTCAGGTTTTGTTTTTGGCTACGCTGGGTCTTCGACACTGTGTGGGCTTTCTCTAGCTGCAGAGAGGGGGGCTCCTCTCTCGATGCAGTGCAGAGCTTCTCATCATGCTGGCTTCTCTTGAGGAGCATGGGTGCCAGGCCCGTGGGCTTCCGCAGGTGTGGCTCGAGGGCCCTACAGCACGCGGGCTCCCATGGGTGTGGTGCAAGGGCTTAGCTGTCCTGCAGCCTGTGGGATCTTCCGGATCAGGGATGGAACCCATGTCCCCTGCACTGGCAGGCAGGTTCTCACCCACTGGACCACCAGTAAGTCCTTTCTAACGCTTCTGATGAAGGACCCCCAAGCGGCGAACTGCTGGGCCAGAGGACATGCAGTACAAATCATTCCATGTGCTGTAACAGCTCAGGTCCATCTCAGCAGCCACAGCACTAATGGGAGCCAGCTTCCGGACTCATCATGAAAGCCTGGTATAGAGGGCGGCACCATGCCAGTGGCCTTGGCACTCAGCATGGGCCAAGCACAGCCTAGGAAGGGCCTCAGTCCAGGAACCTGAGCCGCGGCCTAGGAGGGGCCTCGATCGGGGAAGCCTAACCACAGCGGGTGTGAACCAGCTGGGACCCGAGTGTGCCGGCAGACACAGGGATGGAGTCAGCCAAGGGCCCAGCTATTCAGGAAGGGGGGTGGGCCTGCTCGTTTCACCACAGCCTCAGGGCCCTGACCTGGAGATGGGACAGCAGCTCGACCTCGGCAGCTGCTTTAAGAAGCCTGAGACAGGACAGAAATTAGGCAGCGAGACACCAAGGCCTCCACGTCTTGTCCTGACACAGAAGCTAAACTACCACCCTGCATGGCGGGGCTCCTCCTATCCGGCAAAAGCACGTGTCCGCTCCCCAACCACTGCCACACGGCAGCCAAGGCCACTGAGGTTGCACAGGCCAGAGACCCTGGAGCTGGACAAGGTGGACGTGAAGCCATCTGTCAACAAAGGTTTTGATCCAGAGAGGCAGAGCGACTGCCCAAGACCATGAAGCCACTCAGACACACACAGCCCAGGGACCCACAGGCCTCAGCAGGACTGACCGGAAGCCCCAGTCCTTGCCCCCTGGGCCACAGGCTCAAACTCTACCTTAAGCTGAGCCGAGAGTCACTGAGTTCCTGTCTCCTTTAGTCAAAGAACAGGCTGTGGCAACTTTATTACTGTTTCTTAATTTGCTGGGTTTCCCATCCTAGGCCCTTACCCTTGTTTTTTCAGGGCAGAGCTGTGGGGTTACCTGGGACACGTCTGTATCCTCAGACGAGGGCCCCATATGACTAGCTCTCAGTATTTGCTGCTGGGACATCTGAACAGACGTTTTCCTCGCTGCACAGCTGAGGCCTTGTAGGTAAGCACTACAGCAAAGCCCAACAGTACCGGGCTCCCAGAAACAGGCACAGCGCTTTTTAGAAGCACAAGGGGATGGAGGAAACTCTGGAAACAATTAAAGAATAAAAAGAGGAAAGAGAAAACCTATCACACCAAAGAGCAAAACTCAGCCGTCTGCCAGAACAGCAGAGTGAGACAAATCAATGGGAGGACAGTTAATTCCTTAATAGATGTTTTCAGCACATTTGTAAACGGCCTCTTGTTTGTGGAAGGATCTGGAACGGGACCAAAACCCACAATCTCAGCAGATCCCGGGGCCGGGGAATTCCACGCTAACGCAAAAGCCTATTCAAACACAAAAGTACTCTACCTAAAAGTAGTTCTAATCACTTTTTAAGATAAGTTTTCAAAATATTGGTTTAATTTTATACTATTTACCTATAATTAGTAATATTTACTCTAACAGATTCATAACAGTAAATCCTTTAAAAAAACACACGCACTGGAAGGCTCAAGTGTCCCAGAAGGGCTTCTTATGTCCTGTTAAGTACGCCTCAGCCATAGCTTGGGAAGGCTGAAGGGCCATCAGGAGCTCGCTGACCCCTGTGCACCCGCAGACGGGCTGCCCTGGGTGGGACAGAAAGAATGCACGTGACCTGGCAGATGGAAAGGATGTATTACAGACCAAGTTCACGGGATTCGATCTCCTGTTTCCCCAAAGATAAAAAGCTTCCGCTGACCCGAGTGCCTCAAACGCAGACATGCTGACCAGGAGACGCACCCTCCAGTTTGGACCTGCTTTAGGGGGTAAAAGACAGTACCTGTTAGATACAAACACAGACTGTGAAGTCATCCTGCCAAAAGCACTTCCCCACAGGAAAGAAATGGGCATCACAGGCCCAAGCCACCGGCTATAACAAACGATGAGGCAATGCTAGGTGTGACTTATTTTCTTTGGATAGTTTATTGATGATTTTTAAAACAATTTGCTTATCAAAAAACCTCACTTTCACACCAATTTTCATGTATTAATCTAAGCTCTACAGACAACACTCAGCAGCAGTTGGTCTCTCAGACTAAACCTGACATGAGCACTGAGCAAACGCAGAGTGTCTCCTGACCCTAAGTGCACTGCAGACCCAGGCGCACACCTGCCCCGGCAAACCTCACACACCTCCCGGGCCGGCCCCGCCAGAGCGCGCCTCGACCCAGCAAACCCACCTGAAGAAGACCTGCTGGCTAACTGGAAGGTCTCATTTCACTAACAAGAACACTGAAACCGATTTTAATTTCAACTTCCTAAATTCTACCTACCCACATTTTGTTTAAAATACCACCTAAGAATGGTCAAGAATCACACACCTAAGGTCGATAGAAAACAAGGGACTGGGTCCCAGGGCCAAAGAACACTCTGGAGTCAGAAGTCCACTGCTCTTTCCAAGAAGCAACACTTAACAGTGAAATATGACATCCAGGCAGGACCTTTCTAGAATGAAGTCAGGAACCACACTGCTCACCTTAGAACTAAGCCATGTCTCTAAGTCAAGAACAAGGGAAGGCCAGACAAGGTACACAGAAAAGGAGCGGCAGCAGGGGACCGGAAGGACTGGGAAGGCCGGGAGAAGGGAACCAGGAGAAGGGGAGGGGGAGATGGATCCAGGCTGCACCCACAGACCTGGGGCCGCGCCCGCACCCTGGGGGTCCTCCCCACCACCAGGGCCCCAGGCTCACAGGGACTCTTCAAAGCCTGAGCCCATTCTGTTTGAGGCTAACCCAGAGTCCAAACTTCATTATTCTGAAACTCTACAAATACAAATACTTAACTAAGCCTTTCACTGGCTTTAAGGAAACACTCATTCCCTTTGGATGAATGTTCCTGCTGTTTGTGTTTTTTTTTTCTTTTCAAACTTTTTATTTTATATTGGGGTATAACTGATTAACAATATGACAGTTTCAAGTGGACAACAAGGGGACTCAGTCATACATATACATGTATCCTTGTCTCCCGAACTCCAGTCCCATCCAGGTTGCCACATATCATTGAGCAGAGTTCCAGTGCTACAGAGCAGGTCCCTGTTGGTTATCCATTTTAAATATAGCACTGTGTACACATCCATCCCAAACTCCCTAACTACCCCTTCCCCCATCCATCCCCCCAGGCAATCATAAATTTATTCTCTGAGTCTGTGCAACAGTTTCTGTTTTGTAAATTAGTTCAAATGTTCGTGCCATTTCTGCTTTCAGATCAGCAGACAGAGAAAAACTCAACAAAAGCGGTGCACTTGGCCTTTCTCCATTGACGCCTCCAAGCAGTCACACTGCTGAACGTTAGGCACAGTTCTAATTTCCAGTAAAGGCTTAAAACCAAACAACACATATGATGAACTCACATGATCAATGCCTCCCATTCAAAAAAATTCTCTTCATTCATGGGGCCTGCAGGGAAAGAAGAAATTCCAGAACTTTAATTCTGTAGGAAACTTTGGCAGTTAGGAGTAAATGATAAAGACTGAACTTCACAGAACCTTACCTGCCACAATTCCTTCTGGAGGATTCAGCGTTAATTCTGTAAGATAAAAGGTAAGGCCATTACGAAAAAGAATGCATATTACCTTGCATTTTAACAAAAAACTGTAAAACATATATAAAGCTATTCATACATGACATAGCATACATAGTAGCGAATGGAAATTCTGCTTGTCCCAAGTGAATGCCGGCTGCACTGACACTTCAGATCAAGACTGTGAGTAGTTCTTTCTGCCAGCAAAAAGGGAACTTTCAGAACTGCCAACACTTCCACTTTACAATGAAGAAACAAACAAACAAACTGGCTTAACTTTCCAAAATACTCCTGCTGGTTATTCTGACTTAAGCTCACAAATCAAACATGATATATTATATCCCAAATGAATGGGAATTCCTGTCATGTTGACAGTGGTCGTCAAAATGATAATGCTGCACTACGGACCTGCGGTCTCCTGAGTCCTCCCTGGGAGAGGACCGCAAAGGGCCCCACCATGCCCAGCACCTGCCGGTGTGGTGACCCAACCACTCTGCTCCTACGGAGGAGCCAGTGACCATGAAGCCCCAAGAAACCCTGGTGCCTTGCTGAACTCTGTGGGCCAGTGAAGCCGGGCAGAGGCAGGGGTGCAACTGCACAGCCGACTTGAACCACAGCGAGGATGTGTGCTGCTGAGCTGGAAAATCCCGCCAGAGAAACAGGTTTCAGAAGGATGAAAACAGTCTAGTTCTGAAACATCAAGTTAAAGATGCTTGCAAGTCATCCAAGTACAGACTGTCAAGGGGGAAATTGGGCCTGTGACTAGAGCCCTGAAGAGTAGTCCAGGCTGGACACATAAATCAGGGGTCCTGAACACAGGATGGCGCCTGAAAACAGGAATGGAGTAAAATTAAATAAAATGTAAAACATATGTGCCCACAGACTCATACAGGAATGTTCCCGGCATAGGAACATCATAAACAGCCTCACGCAGGAAACAACCCAAATGTCTATTTATGGTAAATGAACAAGGTACGATCCATCTACACCAGGGACACTGCTCAGCCACAGACACGTACTCTTGCCTGGGAAATCCCATGGACAGAGGAGCCTGGTGGGCTACAGTCCATGGGACTGCAAAAGAGTTAGACACGACTTAGCAACTGAACAACAATAAACATGACCCAGAAAGTCATCTCCAGAGTGTAAATTCAGGTATGTGTGCACACGGGCACCAAGAGACACGCTGAAGAATTTTTTTAACTGCTGATGTCATGACTTGGAAGACTAGCATCAGAATCTAGGTAGCAACAAAGATGCTTCTGTGCAGAGCAACTTGTAACAAATTATAACCACCACCACTATAAATCCACTTCTAGAAAAATATGAGGAAGTAGCAGGTGAGAAGTCACTGGATGTGACTAAGCAGTTTTACACGGTAACACATAGCATGCTCCCAAAAGGGACAGAGAATGTACCCTGATCAAGCACAGTAACTAAGAGTAAGGAGACTCTCTGGAATCATTCCTTCCAATGAATATCCAGGGTTGATTTCCTTTGAAACCATCAGTTCTTGGGTGCTCAGCCTTCTTTATGGTCCAACTCTCACATTCGTACGTGACTACTGGGAAAACCATAGCTTTGACTAGATGGATCTTTGCCAGCAGAGTGATGCCTCTGCTTTTTAATATGCTAAGTTTCTCAAAGCTTTCCTTCCAAGGAGCAAGTGTCTTTGACTTTCATGGCTGCAGTCACTGTCCACAGTGATTTTGGAGCTCAAGAAGATAAAATCTGTCACTGCTTCAACTGATTAGGGTAGATGAACTACAAAGAGCTAAAGAGGGGTGCGGGATATAATGTCGGTGGGAAAGGGAGTGAGGTGCCTGGGCATGGGGAGGAACTTGCACCCAAAAGAGCTGGCCTTTTTCCTCCTGCATCTGGGAACTACCACCCAACCCCCTCAATGACACCCTCCCTTCAGGGAGGGGCAAGGTCTAAACTCTGCAGCTGGAGAACTGCTACCTCCAGCAGCCTGCCCACCCTCATCCTTGGTCAACAGCGGCATCTACTGGTCAGCAAAGAATTACAGCAACCCTAAGAACCCACCTGCCGATGCAGGAGATGCAGGTTCAATCCCTGGGTTGGGAAGATCCCCTGAGGAGGAAATGGCTACCCACTCTAATATTCTCTTGCCTGGGAAATCCCATGGACAGAGGAGCCTGGCAGGCTACAGGCCGTGGGACTGCAAAGAGTTGGACACGACTGGGCGACTAAATAACAAACAACGCTCTGTTTACTTGTTCTGTTTTGTTTTTAAAACACAAACACACAACCATATTGTTTCATGTTTAATGATAAAAACAACTTCAAAAAGAGAAACAAAATCTTAATATCAGAGAAATTTGCAATGCCCATCCTTTGCCACTGATTCCTTGAGAATGATAACTGGTTAATAAAAACATCGTTTTAAGTAGTGACTTAAGAAACAGATACTGCACAAAATAAAATATACACTTTGACCAGCAGTGCTATTTCTTGGAATTTATCCCCTGGACACAAGGGTAAAAATAAGAAAAGACATGTGGGTAAAGTTAGTTATTTCAAGGCTTTTTGTAATAGCAAACAAACAAAAAAGTTGGCAACAACCCAAATGTCTATCAATAGGGGACCAGTCATATTATGACACCCCTACTGATGGGACACCTCTGTGTCCTCATACAGGATGAACTCCAGGATGCAGTAAGTGGCATAAAATGGAGAGAAGTGCATAACTGGGATCTTTAAAAAAGAATTAAAATTAAATGAGGTCATGGGGGTGGGCCCTAATCCAATCTAACAGGTGTCCTTTTAAGGAGATTTAGGGCACAGGCATGCAGAGGGATGGACATGTGAGGACAAGGGAGGAGACAGCTGTTTCCACGCCCAGGAGACAGGCTTCGGGGACCAGTGCTACCGCAACTGGATGTCTGATGTAAGGAAGCGGTTTCCGTGGCTTAAGCTCCTCATCCTGCGGCACTTTGTTACAGAGGCTCAGGCAAACTAATGCAGCACTCAAAAACTCAGAGAGCCATTTGGAAATCATCTGCAAATAAACGCTGATCTTTATCCCATACCACACACAAAACCTTGACATGAATCACAGATTGAAATGTGGAGGTAACAGTATGAAGAAATCACAGGAGAAACCCTTAGTGAGCTTATGTTAGGCAATGATTTTTTAAACATAACACAGGAAGCAAAAAATGGTTTAAAAGTCAATCAACTGGATGTCACTGAAAATTTTAAAACCTTTGCTCTTTTAAAGGCACTGTTATGAAAATTACAAGGCAAGCCGCAGGCACCGTCATTCAAGGGACAGAGGGAAGCCAAGCGAAGGAGCTAGAGTCCTGCCAAACAGCCAGTGCGCACAGCTCACACCGCACGGTGCGCTCCAGATGCCAGCCGGGCAGCAGCATCTGCTTCACCGCAGGCTTAAAGAGGCAAGCCAGTCCAAGCAAAAACACTTTCAAAATGTCCAACAAAAGACCTGCACCAGCATCATACAAAGAACTCTTCGGGTGTAATAAGGAAACAACTCAATTAAAACCTGAGCAAAAGACTCAGGACACATTATCAATAAAGATACAGGGATGGCGTATAAAAACAGGAACTAAAACCATAATGAGACACCACTACACACCCAGCAGAATGACTAAAACTTTAAACCTCATCACACCAAGTGTCAGCAAGTTGGTGGGCCTCCTGACACCCTGCTGGTGGGGAGGTAAATGGTACAACTGCTTGGGAAAACAGTTTGGCTATTTCTTTAAAAATCAAACACACATCTCACATGTGACCCAGGAATTTACTCAAAAGAAACGAAAGCGTATGTCCACAGAAAGACAGGGAGCCAGATGTTCACAGCAGGTTTACCTGTAACAGCCAAGAAAACTAGAAACAACCCAAAGGTCCGCTGACAGGTGAATGCAGTGACAAGCCGTGGCGGGTCTGCCCACACAGAGGGACGTCCCTCTGCAAGGACAGGGAGCGACAACTGGCCAAAGCAGCAACCTTGAGGAACTGCAACATGACTGCAGAGTGAAAGACCTCTGACAAAGAAAGTACAAACAACTAGGAGAGTGATCAACGTGGACCAAAGGTGGATTAGTCATTGCCTGGGTGCTGGAGGTGCAGGAAAGATAGGGCCCAGAGGATTACAAAGAGGCAGGAGGAGGCTGGGGAGGTGGGATGGCTGCACATACACCAAAGTCATCAATGAACCCTTTATATACCAGCTTACTGCAGTTCAATTATACCTCAATAAAACTGTTTACAAAAGGGTGGCTAGGAAAACAGACATCACAAAGGTTGAAAGACAAAGCACAAACAGGGATAAAACTCTTGTAACATATAACCACTACTCAGCAGTGAAAATGGACACAGCTCTAATAAATGAATCTCAGAAACAGTGCTGAGCAAAAATTCAATTTGCAGAATACATACTGTGCAATCCCATCTCCACTAAGTATAAAACCAGGCAAAAGTCAGTAAAACGTGTAAGAGGATATTACAGGCTTCCCGGGTGGCACTAGTGTAAAGAGCCCGCCTGCCAAAGCAGAAGACAGAAGAGGCGCGGGTTCAGTCCCTGGGAGGGGAAGAGCCCCTGGAGGAGGAAATGGCAGCCCACTCCAGTACTCTCTCCTGGAGAATCCCAGGGACAGAGGAGCCTGGTGGGCTACTCTCCACTGGGTCATAAAGAGTCAGACACGCCTGAAGCGACTTGGCATGCGTGCACGCAGGAGGATATTAAGTGACAGAACTACAAAGAAAAGAACAAGTCACACAGAATTCGGTGGTCGTCACTCCTGGTGGGGCTGAGAAGGAACACACACCAGACTGCTCGGTTTCTGCTAACGTTCTCCTTCTTAAGCTGGTGTCATTTTACTATATCATCTGAATGTACACCTCCTATATTGTTTAAAATATAACATCTTTCACAATAAAAGCTTTAAAAAGATAAAAAGAGTTAAAGACAGGGAAGGACGACAGTAACGCGAAGGCCAGGGTGTCTGCTGTGTTCAGAGACGGCATTTCCAGGGAAGCAGGGCAGGGAAGGGCTGCCCATGGGGCTGAAGAGTCATACTGGGCAGACGGGTTGATGAGATCAGAGGCAGAAGGGCTGGGGCATGCAGAGGCTAAGAGGTCAGAGACTAAGAGGGCTTCTGGGCAGAGTGACCCGATCTGACTTTCTCCTGTGCTGGGAACAGAGCCTGGGCCAGCGTGGAACCCCAGATAGAGGAGAAAGTCTGAAAGTGGGTCAACAGACCATACGTGGATACAGAATAACGAATCAGCAAAGACAATTGAAGGCTTGCAGCCCAAACAACTGGAAGAACAAGGCCGAAGGGTATTATAGATGGACTTAGGGCTCCCGTAGCAATGCATCACAGTCGAGTGGGCTTAACACAAAAGAAATTTATTATGTCACAGTCTGGAGGCTAGAAATCCCAGCAAAGTGTTGGTGGGCCTCGTTCCTCTGAGGGCTCTAGGAAGGATCCTTCCTTGCCTCTCCCAGCCTCTGCGGATTGCTTCCAGCTGAGGCAGGGAAGGCTGGGGGGGGCAACAGGTGCAGGAGCACAGGGGCTCAGCTCTGCACACCTAAGTTTGGGGTTCCTACTGGCTTTAACTGGCTTTACCAGTGCCCCCGAGAGTCTGTGAAAGTAACCTTATTTGGAAACGGGAGCTGTGCAGAGGTAATCGAGTTAAAACAAGGATACGCCGGATTAGGATGGGTCCTAACGAATGACTGGCATCTTTATTAGAGGGAAGCCGGCCATGGGAAGCAATCCGTAGAAGCTGGGAGAGGCAAGGAAGGATCCTTCCTAGAGCCCTCAGAGGAATGAGGCCCACCAACACTTTGCTGGGATTTCTAGCCTCCAGACTGAGACATAATAAATTTCTTTTGTGTTAAGCCCACTCGATTGTGAAGAGTTGCTACGGGAGCTCTAAGTCCATCTATGACACCCCCAGAAAATCCCAAATGCATAAAGATAAAACATCAAGAAAAGAGGTCAGTTTAAGACACTTTGGTTCTTTCCCTGCCTCTCCTTTTTTCTGGCTGTAAGAACCTGGGCAAATCATTTTGTCTGTTACTCAATTCCCTGCAAAATCTGTAAAATCAGGAGGCTGAACAGACTCACACTCAAGATCCTACCACCTCAGAGTTTCTGCAGTTCTATGACTATTCAAGTACAAGACAGTGGGCCTACTGCTGCTGCTAAGTCGCTTCAGTCGTGTCCAACTCTGTGCGACCCCATAGATGGCAGCCCATCAGGCTCCCCCGTCCCAGGGATTCTCCAGGCAAGAATACTGGAGTGGGTTGCCATTTCCTTCTCCAATGCACGAAAGTGAAAAGTGCCGGGAGCCAGCACGAGGAAAGGGGTCCGACAGAAAAGTAAAAGTGAAGTCGCTCAGTCGAGTCTGACTCTTAGCGACCCCATGGACTGCAGCCTACCAGACTCCTCCATCCATGGGATTTTCCAGGCAAGAGTACTGGAGTGGGTTGCCACTGCCTTCTCCGAGTGGGCCTAAACCCCATCCAAATCTATCTAATCCCTCGTGCACAGAAGCTGCTTCTGGGGGGATACCTTCCCAAAGGATGCACCACCCTAAAATGCGGGAGGACAGCAAGCCGGGATGCTAAGGCACAAAAGACAAGAACCACTAAGTGGAATTTTGTCATGTTCCTGAGATACAGCATCAACAAGTAAGTAAGTGAAGCCACTCAGTGTGTCCCACTCTTTGCGAGCCCGTGGACTGTAGCCTATCAGGCTTCTCCGTCCATGGGATTCTTCAGGCAAGAATACTGGAGTGGGTTACCATTTCCTTCTCCAGGGGATCTTCCCGACCCAGGGATCGAACCCGGGTCTCCCGCATTGGAGGCAGACGGTTTAACCTCTGAGCCACCAGGATCAACAACAACCCCCCCCATAATACACTGTAGTCATTTTTTACAGCTGATGTGACAATGACCACAAACTCAGTGGCTGAAAACAACACCCACCGATGACCTCACAATTTTTGTGTTAGAGGCTGGGCACCCACAGGCCAGTTGGTTCTCTGCTGATACTCTCACAAGGCTGCCACCCAAGTTCACTAAGGGGCCTGGCAGGATCCCACTCCCGGCGGCTGCAGGACTGAAGCTCCAGGTCCTGGACCCCAAAAGGGGTCGTTCTCAGGTTCCAGAGACCACCATGTTCCTCCGGTCCTGGCCCAGCCCTGTCAGGGGGGTCCTTTTCCTGGGTCCCCGACCTCCCCTCCTGCCTCCTGATCTGTTTGGGGGCCTCGTGTGACGACTGGGTTCCACCCTAATAGCCCAGGACACACTCCCCACCTTAATGTCAGCTCCTTAGTTACCAACATCTCCAAAGTCCCTCACAGCGGTGCCCAGGTCAGTGTCTGATGGGTAACCAGGGTCTAGAGTCTTTGCGAGACACCTGTAGAGCTCTGTGCTATACACACTCCAAAATGTTGTGCATTTACACATTAAAACACACAAGATACGTTTCTGTGATACAGCTTTGAAAATCAACTGCTATTTACATTTTATTACTACAAACTGACAATATGGTTGAAATAGTTAATGAGCCTTTTGTAAGTATGGTAAAGAGACAACATGAGAAAATACAAGCTCAATGATGCAAAGACTAGACTGAAGCAGCCACCTAAATTCCCTGTGCAGGGGTTTTATAGTGTCTTCTACAAAAATAACACCTGCTGGCAGTCTACAAACAGGGTCAAACACACAAACAGACACAGCAACACACACTAGAATGGCAGGAGACGGCACGTGTCCCCAGACACCTGACTCCAGCCAGGTGTCCCACGAGGAGACAGAGGCAATGGCCCCTACCCCCAGTCTGTTCAGGGGGAACCGCATCTCCCCACTCTGCCCCCAAAAGTCTTTCCTAAATATACATTCTTACCTGAAAGAACACTGGATGGTGAGTACTGTTTAAACATTTAATAAGCCTCCACTTGCAACACTCTGGTTCCCTCCAGCCAAACACCAATACTCTCTGGGCAGGGCCACCAAGACGGTTTAGGGTGCGCGCAGGTTTACCAGTTCGCTTTATGACATTCATTACTATAGTTTATCTTCAAGTTTCTTCTGAAAGTGTCCCCAGTATAACAACTGTCACAGCGCACGCTCTAGACAGCCAGCTGTCAGGCACCTGGCTAAGCCCCATCCTCACAGATGGGGATGGGGGAAGGTGCAGGGCGAGGGCCAGGCCAAGGTCGGACTGCTGACCGGCAGGTCTGAACCGCACAAAGGCTGCCACTGTGTCCCAGCAAACACAAGAGCATTCGTCTCCCACTTATCATCGAGACTCCAAGGGCGCCTCCGCGGTAGAAGGCAGAAGACGGTTCTCGTTTTCCCCTTTGCCTTCAGCAAACATCAGAAAATCCTGCGGGCACTGAGCACTAAGGACGCTGTGTTGATACCACCCAGAAGAAAGGTAGGTGGCACCGCTCAAAAGCCCTTCGTTAAAGCGGAGCCCCGAGTCTGACCTCCGGCCCATCACAATGCGCTCCCCACTACCCCCAGGACGCTTCCTGGACCATCACAATGCGCTCCCCACTACCCCCAGGACGCTTCCTGGACTTCCCAGGAGGCCGGCGGGGCGCCCCGACCCGACCCGCGGGCGTCCGCGAGGCTGGGGCAGCGGGCCCTCCGTTACCGCAGAGCCGGCGTCTCCGGACCAGCGCCACGCCGGCCTCTCCCAGCCGGACGTCGCGGGCGGCCCCGGGCGGTCGCACGAACCCGTCCCGAGGCGCACCGACGGAGTCCACGCCTCGCACCGGAAGGCAGGCAAGGTGCAGTCTCGAACTCACGTTTGTACTCGGCCATCAGCCTCTTGAGCGCCGTCCCCGCCATCGTCCAGGCAACAGCTGCGCCGTCAGCCTCGCCTCCTCGGCTCTCTACCCTCCCGCCCGAGGCCGGGGCCACTTCCGGGTCGCCGTGAGGGCACAGGAGCGCTTCCGGGGCGCGGGGCGCCTGCGCGGTGTCCGGACCCCAGTCACTTTGTGCGATCAGCTCCGCCTCCGCGGATCCAGGTTCCAGTAGGAAAGTTAGCAGAAGATTTCGGAGCCCCGGGCTCCAGCAGAATGTGTTGAACCGCCTGTTCTGTCCTCGAGGCCTCCGGGGTTTCGGCGGAGGGGGGAGACGCCGAGGAGGGCGGATGGAAGGGCGGGTGGGCAGGAAGGGCAGATGGAAGGGCGGCTGGGTAGGGCGGCCTCTCGCGGGCCGTGTGAGCGGGTGTCGTTCAGATTGTTTATGGGGTGCACCTGGGACCGTGTTGGGGCTCCTGCGACGTCACCCGCGCAGTTCAGAGGCGGTGACTTTCAGGCGCAACTGCAATTCAGGCGAGAACATCCACGCGGAGAGCGGTTGGTGCTCGGTGACGACTCTCACACGGTTTTAGGTTTGAAAAAGTTAGATTGGCGATTGTGGCCGTTTTATGCTCTGTCAGTCTGGGTTCAGCTTGGCCTGGAGAGGAGCTTTGGAGACCGAGGAGGGAGCAGAGCAGCAGCCAGACACCCCCCCACCCCAGGGTGGACGGGCTTCCCGCACAACCGCAGCCCACCGCCCCACGCCCCGCACGCCCCAGGCAGCGGCCCCCTCGCTCTTCCCCTAGTCCTCTGCCTCAAGAAGTCACAATCCACCCCCTCTGCTCTGACTTCTCCACTGACTAATGTGTATCAGGTCACTAGATGAGTCCTTTTTTCATTAATATTCATTGTGGTTCTACAGCTGATTGGCCCATTGATCTATCTACTCCTCTATTGTACTTAGAACCCCATTCCTAAAAGTTTTTATCTTCACACTTATTCCAACATACTGTTGTGTAGAATTTACATTATGCCCTGTGTAGTTTTCTAGTATAACATATATATAACTTATTTGTCTCCTTTAACCGGAAACATGTCCCATGAGGGCAGGGAGTTTTTGGCTCCTGTGTTCCTGGATGTGGTAAGCATCTATTGAGTTGAATAAAACCGTGCAAATAAACCTCACAATGATGCATGTATGGCAGTAGAGGCATCAACAAAAATTCAGCCTGACACTGTCTTCTCAAATGACCATGATTTATATGAAAACACTACTTTTAAACAGTTACAAAAAGTAATGGGTTTGCAAATACTCCTAAGGTTTCCATCTCCCGTTCAAGTAGTTACCTTCTCTGTGATCCAGCTTACACCCCATCCCCCCATGCAGGTCAGGGGTCAGAGGGCAACTAAACAATTCTACTTGGAACGGGGCAGAAGTGCAGGTGATGAGTACTATGATCAACACGTGGCTCAGACAACAGCACCGATTAGATGCTGGGTGTTTTCTAACTGCACTCATGTCTGTCACTTGCTGTCTGAGGTCATCCTGTTGTAGCAGTGTGTGTTCACAGTTTGTTCAGCAGTGTGTACCAGGATTAGTTTCAAGTTTCAAAAACCCAAAATATGAGGTGCTTCCAGCTAGTCAAGGCTATGGTTTTTCCTGTGGTCACGTATGGATGTGAGAGTTGGACTGTGAAGAAGGCTGAGCGCCGAAGAATTGATGCTTTTGAACTGTGGTGTTGGAGAAGACTCTGGAGAGTCCCTTGGACTGCAAGGAGATCCAACCAGTCCATTCTGAAGCAGATCAGCCCTGGGATTTCTTTTGAAGGAATGATGCTAAAGCTGAAACTCCAGTACTTTGGCCACCTCATTCGAAGAGTTGACTCATTGGAAAAGACTGATGCTGGGAGGGATTGGAGGCAGGAGGAGAAGGGGATGACCCAGGATGAGATGGCTGGATGGCATCACTGACTCAATGGACGTGAGTCTGAGTGAACTCCGGGAGATGGTGATGGACAGGGAGGCCTGGCGTGCTGTGATTCAAGGGGTTGCAAAGAGTCGGACACGACTGAGCGACTGGACTGAACTGAACTGAACATAATGGAAGTCTCACCTCCCTGTGGCTGGTGGGTCAGGCTCACTTCAAGGATACTTACACTCCCCTCCATACATCCTTGCTGAGATTCAAGTTGAGACTAGGCATCCTGTGTTTTATTCGCTAAATCTGGCAATGCTCAGCTCAGGTCAGCTGGTCCTGGTGTCCGAAGGGTTCCAAGCACCCGATATGTGATACTTACAGTCTTTCACCCACTGGACAGGCCGGCAAGTTCAGAATGAACTAGTTTCTTTGGGAATTGAAGTTCTGAGGTATAAAAAGGGTCTGCTTTTTGCAGATTCTTTCCGTAAAAGCTGTGTCATGGAGCAGCTGAGATTAATGGGTGCACTCCCACCTGTGCTGTGCAGTGCAGCCAGGCCGGCACCACCCGTGTGCCTGGGGCCAAGGCGTCCTGGGGTGTGGAGTTTTGGTACTAAAACCGGGAAAGTGCCAGCTGGGACCCAGGGCACCCATAATAGAATCAGTAAAGACGAGCCTGTCTCCTACTGAAGCATCAGTTTAACCCAGTGATTCTAGGAGCTGGTTTTACCTAACTATTTTAATATATCAGCAGATCTGTTATTCTAAATACACCATCTGCACACATTTCTAAGATAAAAAGACAAACTCCAGGACACTGCCTGCTTCTCACTCAGATGCTGGGGGTAGGACTCAGGCAGCACTGCACTAGGGCTCCCCAGAAACTGACATGTGACCCTCCCCACGAGCACAGGGCCTGCTTTCCTGGGCTCCACAACCCCCTCCACACCTTCTCTGGGCCATGCTCTGCCCGCTGCTGCCGTAGGCAAGTCACGTGCTCGCTGCCCCTGAGCTTTCAGCCTGTGCTTACCTCCCCAACCACCCTGATACAGTATCACAGTGCAACACAGAAATTTCCAAAACAGTGTCAACACTTCCATTTCAAAACAAATGAGGGAGTAAATTATCAGCTGCACTGCACAAAGGAAAACAGTCTCACATTCAAACACGAAAAATATCAAGAAGCCCAGAGTCATGGTAACCCCTCCAGGAGCCCAAGAGAGGGAGGAGAGCTCTGCAGGGGAGGGGGCGGCCTTGGCAGGGATGTCACAGCCTGCAGGAGTACAGGAGGTGAGCCAGCCTTCAGACAGAAGTCGGAGTGGTCTTGCTGAATAGTCACTGCAAATACTGAACGTGACAGGATGTCCAATCTCCAAATGCAGTATAGAATATGAGCCGAGAGACAGAATACCAAACTATATTTACTGTTGACAGTAGTAAAGGACAACAAATAATGTACAAATTGGGGAATAAACACAACAGAGCTGCAGACACCCTGCCTGTGCCCGAACAGCAAGGTACAAAGGAAGTACAGACTTCTCCAGCAAGGTCTCAGGCGAGCAGGAGATGATGGTGGTTGTCCTGCCCAGGTGACCAAAACAGGCAGCCAGGGGCCATCAGACAGGAATGAGTCCACACGGAAGGGCAACAGGACAATCATTAGAGGTTAACCAAAACAGACCCCAAAATGCACAGAACTGAAATCACATGTAACGTGTAAGCTCCATACCAACTTGGGGAGCAGAGCACGGTCCTCGGGGAGAACCCGGGGGCATCTCTCACTTGTAGCCACACTCTGAAGCAGCTCTTTTACACAAAAACATACCAGCAAAATCAGCAATATTCTATCTTCCTTGTTTACATACAGACCATTGTTTCTCATCAGAAGCAAATACTGGAGGAAATCTGAGGCCCTGGCACTGTGACCACAGCAGACGTGTGGGACTTACTTTCTTCTCTGTTAAGAAATAGGGAAAAGCCCATTTTTGTTGTGTCCAAGCAGCGTCACCGGCAGTTAGTGGCAATGGGTCCAGGGCCCCAGACCCCGCCCAGGGCTGTGTTACTGACAAACTTCTTACCTTATAAGAAACATTCTGGTATTTTCCCTTCAACTTTTCTATGCTCTGGCAAAGCTTACGTTTTTAATATTTAGCATTAAAAAAACCTGTGCCCGCAAGAAATAGTAAGTGAAAGTGTATCTCCCATACCAACCATGACCCCAAAACTCGCCCCACAGAAACACCCCCAGAGTAGTGACGGTTCTCTCCATGATTGGAATGAGGGGGGTCAACACCTAGAGTGAGATCCCCGTCTAGACAGAAAGCAGGCATTCAGGCCACAAGCTTGGAGAAAATGTCATAGGAGGGAGAAAAAACAAAAAAGTAAAAACAAAGCCCAAGTCCCTCACCACACATTTTACCCAAACACAGCTACCAGGTGATGGGCCTAGGGAGGCTGGGGACTGTCACCACGATGGCACTCCAGTGCCTCAGAGCAGAGTCCTTCTGGGGAATGTCCTCGGTGTCCGAGCCTCCCTGCTGATGGGCTTGGCCACACGTCCACTGTTCAATAGCAAACACAGCACACTGCCACGAGGGGATGGGGGCTCTAGAGGCTGCTCCCCGAGAGGCAGCTGGCCACCCTGGAGCCCCCTGTCTGCTGCTGGAACACGTCGATGGTGTCCTCATCTTCCATCTCCAGCTGCAGGCACAGAAGCCGTGTCAGTGTTTTCTCGTGCTGGGGGGGGACCCGCCCCCATGCACCTGAGCCCACCCTCAAGTCGGTACATGAGGACAGAGGCTCAGCTATGGCTTTCCAGTTAGCCTGCTTCTTCCCCAAGTTCTCCTAACAGAATCCACAACACTAGGGCCTTGACTGACAGAGAAACTAAGTCCCGTTAAAAGTAAAGTGTCTCCAGTTTTACTGAGAAGTATACAAAATCAGATTTCAGCTAGGAGTGACCAGAAGTGATGAATCCTGGGGACCTCAGAGGTGAGGGGTGGAGTCCATACAGGTGCTGCCAAAGCCAACTCCGTCCCAAAGAAAGGGGTCCCTGCTGGCCTCCCCATCCCATCGAGTAGCATCCTGCTCAGAAATCAAGAGCAGTACCCCTGAGGGGGGTGAGAGGGCAGGGGGAGGACTCCTGTTGCAGACATGACCCAGCACGCGCATCAGCACAGAGGCTGGGGGAGCCCACGGCTGCCCCCTCCCTCTGTGTAAGGGGCATGCGGCTCCCCACAGGAGCAGAGATGAAACCTCTACAGAGCAGCCCTTTCACACTGAAGCCTGGCTGATTCTCCCCACACTCAACCCCGCAGTCGTCTGGCTGACAAGTGACAGGGGTGCAGCCTGGACCCCAGGCTCTCCCTCCACGAGGAGCGATGCGCGGACCCGACAGAGCCGCACGTGGTGGCTGATGCTGGAGGAGATGGAGCCCGCTGCAGCCCTCTCCACCCATGCCCCTTGGCGTCAGTGCTCAGAGGGCAGGAGATGGAGGTGGGAATGTAGCTGCAGACTAACACTGCAGGGCCAGTGTCCCAAAAACACGCAGCGGTGATCATATCTGCCCAGCTCACCTGGAGTAGAGGTGGGGGTGGGGTCAGGGGTGAGGACGCTGGGCCTCGGCCGTGACCCTGGACCACCTCAGCTGAGAACCCAGCCCCCCTGCTCCTTCTCCCAACACAGATGAGGCTGACAAAGTACATTTTTCTCATTTGAAAACTGAACCTCAAAATTACAAAATCTAATAATCTAAGCCGTTAAGAAAATGTAAGGGAATTCACTGGCCATCCAGTGGTTAGGATTCTGCGCTTCCACTGCAAGGGCATTAGTTCAATCCCTAGTCAGGAACTACAAGCCACGCAGCAGGCTACGAAAAAAAAAGGGAAAGAAAATGTACAGTGTTTTATATGAACAGTGATCAGTAACTCTCAAATGTGAGTGTTCCTGCTGGCAGCTGCCACACACAGGTCTGAAGTAGCCCTTGAGTGCCGACCTGCTGGGTGCCTACCTGTGCTGGGGTGTCTGTTTCATTAATTGGTTGTCCATCAAACCTGAATCGAATCTGTCTCATTGACAAGCCCTGAAAAGAAAAGCAGTTATCAGTGTGTAAGTATTTCCTGCTAACACATTAGTTCAAAAAGAATCACACATTCATCAAAACACCAGACTTGTGAATACACAGGTTTATGACCCAGTTGACTACAAAGTCTCACCAGTGGGCCTGAAGCTCTGAAGCAGCTAGAAAACAACAGAGAGTCCCCCCCGGAAAAGGGAGCCACAGGAAAACAGTAGAGAACAAGGACTTCTGAAAATCAGAAATCATGACAGACACAAGACCACCCAGAGAAAGTGGGAACACAAAGTCAGAAAACCTCCCAGAAAGGAGACCAACAGCAACAAACCCCATGCTCAGCTGGAGGAAACGACCCAGACGCACACACCCAGCACAGGTGACTAAATCGGATGGAGTCCCACTGCAGAGGGACACAGACTGTCACTGACTGACGGAAGGTCCAGGCCCTGAACTGAACTGAGCCTCTAGACCAAAAGGCCGAGAACGTGCCCGCAAGAGTCTTAAGACAAAACTGCCTACCTAAAAGCCCAAGAATAAAGTCCTGAAAGCTAACAGAGATAAAGCACATTACAACAAAGGACCGAGAATCAGAGCGTCACTGAACTTTTCACACAAATGGGGGAAACTAGAAGAATATGATGCAGGAACTCCAAAAGAGGAAAATGAATTTCAACTTAGAAATTTATGTGCAGTCAAATTACTCAAGTGTGAAGGTTTATAAAGCAAATCACGTTCAGAGAAGCCGTATTCTTCATATGCTTTCTGAGCAAGATACTGGAAGATATGCTTTATCAAGACAGGAAGATTAGTCCAGGACGGGGGCCGAGGACGGGGGCCGAGGACGTGGGCAGAAGGATTCCCGGGAGGCTCTGGGAGGACCGCAGAGAAGCAGCCCAGGTTGGGCAGGAGGGAGGGGCCCTACGCATGGCAGGAAACGCAGGGCATAAAGTCACGACGGGACACTCTGAAATCGACACACACAGCCACCACCAGACCAAGAACAACAGGACTCAGACAAGAGCCAGCAATAAGCACAGCCTGCTATGTGGCTGGGGTGGCTGCCTGGTCACAAAAGCAGCAGATTCCAGAGCAGGCTGGGTGCAGGGAGGGGGCTGTGTGCGGGGGCAGAGGCTGGCTGTGTGGACCATGGGTCAGAGCAGAAGTCCCACCTTTCACAGGTAAAATTAGTCTCCAAAATCCAAAATTTTACAAAACAGAAGCACAAGTATATTTACCAAGAAAAAGTGGGAAAAAAAAAAAAAAGCTGGAATTGACAGTGACCTCCTCTGAAGAGCAAAGCCTGAAAAGAGGAGAGAAAAAGAGGAAGGCATGGAGCTTTTTTAGGTGTTTTTAATAGTAAAAACAAACAGGCCAAGGCAAGGGTTATCAAAGCCAAGAGTGGAAACTAAGGTCAAGGATTTCCGAATCCCCCTCAGAGGACTGGCTCCTGTGGAGAGCACCAGGGGCCCCAGGGCACAGTCACACAGATATACACAGACACAGACACCAGGGCACAGTCACACACACACGCACACGCACGCACACGCACACACACACACGCACACGCACACACGCACACGCACACACGCAGGGTGTCAGTGTCTCTGATCACCATGGGAGGGCGCCAGTGAGGCGGCTTTGTCTTGTAAAGCAGTAAATAAAGGGAAGTGATGGATGTGAGAAGAGGACAATAAAGAAAGCTGAGCACCGAAGAATCGATGCTTTCGAACTGTGGTGTTGGAGACAACTCTTGAGAGTTCCTTGGACTGTAAGGAGATCCAACCAGTCCATCCTAAAGGAAATCAGTCCTGGGTGTTCAGTGGAAGGACTGACGTTGAATCTGAAGCTCCAATATTTTGGCCACCTGATGCGAAGAGCTGACTCATTTGAAAAGACCCTGATGCTGGAAAAGATCGAAGATAGGAGAAGGGGACAGAGGATGAGATGATTGGATGGTATCACCGACTCAATGGACACGGGTTTGGGTGGACTCCGGGAATTAGTGATGGACAGGGAGGCCTGGCGTGCTGCGGTTCATGGGGTCAAAAAGAGTCAGACACGACTGAGCGACTGAACTGAACTGAACTGATTAAGTGTGTCTGGAGCAAACTGCTAGGGCAGTGTCTCCACTGACACAGAGGAGGGATGGAATCCGTGAGAACCCACTGCTCAGATTCCAACAGCACCAAACAGCTGCCCCGCCCGGGGAAGCCTGGCCAGCCTGGCTGCACATGAGCACACACACAGGCCCCTGCACGCACATTCCACCACCCCTCCCCACACCTGGCGCTCGCAGTAGGCCTTCATCAGCTTGCTGAGCGGTGTATGTCTCTTGATCTTGAACTGGACCACGGAGCCGTCCTGCCCGGCCACCTTCAGGTTGATGTGGTCGTTCTCCGTCTTCACTCCCTCCTGCAAAGAGACATGCATCTGGACCTCCACCTGTCGCCCCACAACCACCACTGCTTCTTAAACGTCCCCAGCAATTTAGTCACTGGTATGTCTGTCATATTCCTATACCGAACTGATTTGTAACTTCTATTTGCTGAGTCAGGCAAATGCCCTGCCAACCTCGCATTTGTCACAAACGTCAGCTTAAGGGGAAAAAAGTCTGTGTAACACCAGAAAACAACAGAGAGAAGACCCGGCTTTGTTGTAAGGTTGCTCTCAGAGTGGAGCACACGTGACTTATATACTCAAGTGTGAGGGTGAGTCAGACACCAAAGACGTTTCTGGCCAGACCAGCAGGCTGCGCAGTGGCTCAGGGTCCAGACTGCCCGCGGTTTCCCCACTTGCCTCCCAGGGAGGGCCACCCTCAAGTGCATCCTGGGTCGCCAGTCCCACCTGAATGGGGTCATCGCCCTATCCTATCCTGACATGACCCATGGGATGCTCCAAGCTGCTGAGCAGTTAACAAGGTCTCTGGTCCTTGGAAACTACTGGAAGTTGATGCAAGAAGCTGGTGTTCTGAGAGCACACTGCTGGGGAAAAGAGGAGTCTCTGCTTTTTCACAAAATGATGAAGCTGACCTAAGTCAATCTGCATAGTCTGGATGGAGACCAAAGTGGGTTTGTGTGCTGTCCGGGCCAACTTCTCCTCTTCCTGGGGCTCTCCTTCCCCACCACTCCCCCGTCCAAGCCCTGGGACCTGATCCCCGCCACATGGAGGGGAAAGGAAAGGAGGCCCCTGGAGCCAGAGTAGGGGAGCTCAGACTGGCTCTGAGAAGTGGTCCCAGGAGGCGAGACTCTAGCAATGAGCCCCCATCTGATGAAGCTGGGGGTCCCATGATCAGCACCTCACCACTCCCCAAAAGCCAAGGATGCTTTTGCTTTTTCATCTTTTCAAATAAAGGTTTTATTTTTAAATAATCCCACATTTCCAAAAAAGTTGCCATACAGAGGCAGAGCACTCCTACACGCCCTACTGGGTCTCCTTGGTGTTAGCATCTCACGCGCTGCAGTGTGCCTCCTGCCCAAGAACGCAACGCTAGCACACCGCTAGCAACAGAACTGCAAGCTTTTTCGTATTTCACCAGATTTTCCACTAATACTCTTTCTCTGTTTTGTATTTCACAATTTTTCTCCACTAATACCATTTTTCTGTTCCAGAATCCAATCCAGGGTACCTCCTTGCATTTACAGATAAGATTTCCTATCCATTTATTCATTTCTTTGCTGCTTATTCATTGTGTTAAAATACACATAAAATTTACCATCTCAGCCATTTTTAAGTGTACAGTTTGTAGTATAAAATACAACCACCGCCACAATCCATCTCTACAACTCTTTTCATCTTATAAAACTGAAACTCTGTCCCCATGAAACCCTCACTCGTCCTCCCCCAGCCACTGGCAACCACCATTCTTCCGCTTCCATGAATCTGACTCCTCTAGGGACCTCCTGTAAGTGGAATTACAGTATATGTCCTCTTGTGACTGGCTTACATCAATCAGCATAATAATGTCTTCCAGGTTCATCCCTGACGTGCAAGGGTCGAGATTTCCTTCCTTTTTAAGCCTGAATAGACCAGGCCTGCCTGGTGGCTCAGGTGGTAAAGAATCTGCCTGCAATGCAGGAGACCTGGGTTCGATTCCTGGGTCGGGAAGATCCCCTGGAGACGGAAGTGGCTCCCACTCCAGTTATTCTTGCCTGGAGAATCCCATGGACGAGGAGCCTGGCGGGCTCTAGTCTGTGGGCTCGCCGAGTTGGACATCACTGAGCCAGTAACACTTCACCCAGCAGCAGAGCTGCTGGATCATATGGGAATTCTGCTTTTAATTCTTTGAGGAACCTCCATTCTCTCTTCCATGGCAGCTGCATCATTTGACATTCCCATCAACAATTCCAACTTCTCCACATCCTCTCCAGCACTTGCTGCTTTCTGTTCTGATTTTTTAAAGTAGCCATCCTAATGGGTGTCAGGCAGTATCTCACTGTAGTTCTATTTGCATTCCCGATGATCAGTGATATAAGCATCATTCCATGAGCTTCTTGGCTATTCATATGTCTTCTCTGGAGAAATGTCTATTCATGTTTTTTTGATCATTATTTTAATGAGGTCAGTTATTTTCTTGTTGAGTTTTAGGATTTCTCTATACAGTCTAAATATTGATCCTTTATGAGATATGCAATGTAGAAGGAAAATCAAAAGGGAGTCAGTGTTGCTCAGAGAGCCCCTCAGACAGAACCCAGAGACCACTGAGGACGGGACTCACGCTCATCTCAACCCGGATGAAATCTGACCTGTGGCCACGTCCTATCCTGACGAAGCATCCAGGATACCTGCCCAAAACTTGAGACGCCTGTGGGACCCTGACCCTGAAACAACTCGTGACAGCCACCCCTTCAGGACACACATTTCTTTTATGTCAGAGTTCAACCTTGTGACTCTTGCCTTTGTAAGCCCCTGATTCTTTCCCTTACCCAGAAAGCTCTTTGTTTTACCCAAATCTGTGTCTCCCAAATCACAATTCTTAACACCCCAAATTACTTTATTGGCAGTCTTCTGTGGGTTTCCTTGGGTTGATAGTGGTTTGAAGATATCATCTCCCTTTTCTGTGGGTGCATTTTTACCCTGTTCTTTTATCAGTGTCTTTTGATGTATAAAATTTTGTAATTTTCATAAGTCATTTTTTTTTCATGACACCTGTGTCTTTGGTGTCATAATCAAGAAATCACCACCAAGTCCAATGTCGTGGAGTTTTTGTCCTATGCTTTCACCTAAAAGTTATATTGTCTTAATTCTTACATTTAGGTCTTTGATCCATCTTGGCTTAATTTTCGCATTTAGTGTTGAGAAGGGTCCAACTTCATTCTTTTGCACATAGACAGATGATGCATTTACTTTAATGAAAAAATATGGGTGTGTTTAAAACAGAGAGATGCAGGAACCAGAACACAAACAGAAAGAGGGCGGTGGCTACAGATCAGGCAGAGGAAGGCCAGACCCGTGGTGAGTCCCTAATCATCAAAACTTGGGAAAAAGGAAAGGGAAGGAAGAAACCCTGAAAACCAGAGCAGGGTTCACCCCGGTCAGTCCCCTACCTGGACTCTCCAGGGGAGGCAAACTGTCTTCCCAACTGGTCCACAAGGTTTTCTCTGCACCAAGATGACCTGGGGTGTGCCTCCTACCCCTCCCCTCCAGGCCCCAAGGAGAGAGCATATCTGAGCCAGAGCAGCCGGGCAGGAACAGAGGGCACCGAAGACAAGGGTGGGGCGTGAGGCACAACCAGCTCGCTATCTTGGAAGTAGTTAAAACAAGTTAATTCTACTGAACTAGGCCTTGGACATTGAACACGTGGGAGTGTTACACCCAAAGGATCAGTATTGGGCGTATTTCACTATCTCACTGCATTTAAACTCAGGAAGAGGAGACCACCTAGAGGGCATAAGGAAAGGCAGTTACATCTGCTCCCACCCCCACCGGAAAAGCAAAGGCAGCTCCGAGGAGGCTCCAGGGCGGAAAGGGCCGCGTCCACCGGGTCCCCACCGTGGGATCCCGTCCAGGGGCTCCGTGCGGCTCTGCCTCCCGTACGCAATAGGGTGCGATCTCCAAGCAGCAGCAGCGGGGTAAGAGAGAGGCTGCGCGCAGAGCAAGAATGCAGACGAACAGCTCCAGAAAGCCATTTCCAAAACTAGGGTTCACGACCGCGGACCCTCGCGAGGACTGCCGTCCAGGGCACCAGACTGCAGAGCGCACACTCGGCAGCGGCGACGCGGGATGGGCGCACACCCAAGGGGCCGCAGTGGATCCAGACAAGTCAGGCCTCTCGGAGCCCCTGCCCAGCCTGCGCCCTCTCGGCGCTCCGCAGCGAGGACTGAGGAGGGGACCACGCGCACGAGGGGCAGTAGAGCCCAGGCTGGCCGGTCCCCGTGAGGGGCATAGTTAGGGAGGGTCCTGGCGAAGGAAGAGGTCCTGGGGAGGGACGACCCCAGAGAGGGTTTGGGGACGCGGGCGATGTCGGCGGATGGAGAGGGTCCAGACTAGAAGCTCCGGCTCTCCCAGACTCGGGCCAACGGGGCGGGGCTCCCCGCACGGCGGGCCGGGTTGGAGCCGGAGGGGTGGAGCTCGACCAGAGGACGCGGGAGCTGGGCGGAGTCGGAACGCGAGGGCGGAGTCTGGTAGGGGCGGGGTCTGGGGGCGGGGCCCGAGGGCGGGGTCTGGGTGGGGGCGGGGCCTGGAAGGAGGGCGGGGCGCGAGACCGGGCGGGGGGAGGGGAACCGAGCGGGGCAGGGCGGCGTGGGGGAGGGGTGAAGGGAGAAGGGGGGAGGGGAGGCCCAGCGGCGCGGCTCGGCACGGGTCCCAGCGGCCGGCGGCGGAGGGCGGCGGGGCCCGGGGCGCGGGCGCGGGGGCGGCGCGGGCGTGGGGGCTGAGTCCGGCCCGACCCCCACCCGCCGGCCCTTACCTTGGGCTTCTCCTCGGACATGGCTGCGCTCGGAGGGCAGCGGGACGGCAGGCAGCCCCGGGCGAGCGACTCACGCTCTCGGCCCGCCGCTCTCCCGCCGCAACTGCTCGCGGGGCCGCGCTT
Organism: Oryx dammah; assembly: GCF_014754425.2. NCBI lineage: Eukaryota > Metazoa > Chordata > Mammalia > Artiodactyla > Bovidae > Oryx > Oryx dammah. The sequence continues at coordinate 12,615,357 of NW_024070186.1, read as the reverse complement.
TGCCCCCAAATCCCTGCGCGCAGGTTGGCCGGCGAGGGTCACGTGGCAGTCGCGCGTGCACGAAGCGCGCTCCCGGACGTCGGGCGCGTGCCCGGTCGGCCAGGGTTCCTGGCTGTTGGAAATGCGTCACCGGGCGGGTCCTGCGCGGTCAGGCGTCTGGCCTTCGGGGGTGCTCCGGGCAGCGAGGCCTGGGGCCGCTGGAGGAGTAGGGGCGCGCTGCGACTCGGGGAGCCCACAGAGCAGCTAGGGTCGAGGTCAGGGGCGGTGCATAGGGCAGCTGGGGTGGCGAGGGGTAAGCTATGGGGCAGGGGGCGCTGGGACACAGAGGTGCCCGGGGCCGCGAGGGTCCGGGGAGCCGCTGGAAGGCGCGCGGGGACCCCGAGGGGGCGCACTGGGACCCCCAACGGTGCACAGAGATCCAAGCCATGAGGCCTGACACCCGACCCTGTAGCCTGAGAATGGCCTGTTCACCTCTTCAGTCCCCGTCTCCCGAACTGGCCACTCACCTACCGCAGCTCCACCAGCCAAACCCCATTGCACTCATTGACTCCCGTATAGTGCGTGCCTTTCTCAGAGGGAAACAAGGAAAATAAAGCCAGCCAGGAGAACCACCTCCACAGTGGCCCCAGGAGACCTGAGTGAAAGAGCTGCTCTGGAGGGGACCCCCCGCTACTAGGAAAGGCCAGCTAACCACTGAGGAGCCGAAGGTCAGGTCATGAGGAAGTGGGAATGAGGAATAATGCCTACCAGGCCGACCCACCTGGCAGCTCCGTCCACAAAGGACATATGGTGTGTTCATTCAGCAAGGCCACGCAGGCTCCAAAGTCCGCTGCCTCCACCCTGAGCTCCGGTTGAACAGAGGCATCATGGGGCCTTTCTAAGAGGGCCTCGGAGTGGTGGAAAGTCTCTACTTCCATCCGCTTTGCGATCTGTGCTCCCTGAATGTGTGTGGGTCCCTCTCCCCTTGTCCAGCCCCCTTCAGGGTCCTTGTGAGCCTGGCCAGTGGAAGCTGAGCACCTGGGGGGACAGTGATCTAGCCCATTGGGTTTAGCGCATTTCCTGTCAATATGAAAAGGCCATAAAGCCAAGTTTTCATGGACCTTAATTTAACCGTTTTTGACTCTTAAAAATTCACTTCTTGGGACTTCCCTGGTGGTCCAGTGGTTAAGAATCTGCCTTGCAATGCAGGCAATGCCGATTGCCTGGTTGGGGAAACTTAAGATCCTATTGGATGTGAGGCCGCATGAGGTGCCACGAAAGCTCCTGAGTGATGCAAAGAAGATGTGCCACAACTAAGACCTGATGCAGCCAGAATAATATTTTCTAATTATTTGAGAAAAGAGAACACTGACAAAACATTGTCAAAATCAACTTAAAAAAAAATTCACTTTTGTGGCTAGAGGCACCATTTGGGAGAGGGGGAAAGAGCACCCCAGAATGGAGCTGCCACATCACAGACTGCCTCTCAGTTGACAGGTGTGGTCAGACCTGAGCTCCCATCTCAGCCAGGTCCAAAAGTTTGGCCCCTGTCGTCCTGGAATGTGACCAGTGGTGTTCCAGAGGATCTTAGCACAGTGGCCAGCTCAAAGGGTGCTTCCTGGAGAAGGGAGTCTCTCGATCCTGCCCCTTCCAGGACAGAGGTTGACAACTGGGACCAGAATCACCCCCTGCTCCCAGACAACTGGCTGTGGTGTAGTTTCAGATAGGCAGTGTTCAGACCCATCAGTGACTCTTAAGACACCAGCAGCTATAAAACATGACATTGTTTCCTTTAACACAGACACATTAAACTATGCAGGTTACAGGTTAGAATTGATGAAATACAGTATGTAAATGTGTCACAAAAGGAATTAAACTACAGTTCATTCATATAATGAACAGCTATGCCACTATTAAATGTGTAAAAAAAAGTTGATAACAGGAAAAATATGTTCATATGTTGAGTTTTTTATGAAGCAAATTATAAAACTATTATGGTTTTGAACAACCAGTAAATGTGTATAAAAATATTTTAAAAATCTGAAGAGACCAGATAGCTGCCAAAACAGAAAAGACTTTTTCTGAGGGGTGAAGATCCCCGAAAGACAGGAAGTGGTTTTCCTTTTCAGGTATTTGATGATTGGTATGATGGCGTTACAGACAGACACGACTGAAGCAACTTAATTCGCATACACACACAATGTATCAGCTTCGCAGGTGATGCCAGTGGTAAAGAAACACCCTGCCCATGCAGGAAACAAGTGATGGGTTGGGAAAGATGCCCTGGATTAGGAAATGGCAACCCACTCCAGTACTCTTACCTGAAAAATTCTGTGGACAGAGGAGCCCGATGGGCTCAAGTCCATGAAGTTGCAAAGGGTCGGACATGACTGAGTGACTGAGCACCGTTTATATATTCTTACTATATTACATATTCTATTCTAGTTTCTCATTTTAGAGCTAGTATAATTTCCTTTGCTTTCATCCTTGCTCTGCTGCTTTTACTAACCAGGTAACCTTGGATGCAAAACTTGTGCCTCAACTTCCCTGTGAAATGGCTCAATAATGGTACCCAACCCCCTCCAGTATCCTTGCCTAGAAAATCTCATGGACAGAGGAGTCTGGTGGGCTGCAGTCCGTGGGGTCGCAAAGAGTCGGACACGACTGAGTGACTAACACTTACTTACCTCATTCCATTAATCTATATAAAGGTAGGAGAGTGCAAGTTATGTAAGTGCTACGTAAATATCTTCTGTTATTTTCTACTGTTTCCTTTTACCTGTTTTTATGACTATGTTAATTGGTTACATTTAGTTGATGTGTTGTTCTTGCAGTGGTTTGAAAGTTATTTCTCATTTTCTTGGGAAAATCCACTCCCTCTGCTTCTATTTTCTTCTAACCTAACTTCCAGTTCAGAATCATCTCTTCCACTGTGTCTAATCTGTCGTTAAACTCATCTAGTTTCAACAATTGCATTTTTGTTTACAAATTTCTATTTTTGTATAGATTTCACTTTTCGGCTGAAGATTTCCATCTCATAAACTATTTCCTTGAACATATTATTTAAAGTTATTTTTAAACCTATCTAATAATGTCAGTGGATTTATTATTAATATATACATATTTCTTTCCCCTTGGTTTTGATCATTTGATTTCTGGTTTTCTCCATGAATGTTCTATTCTGAATATTGTATATGAAGATATTTTAGTGAACTTGAGGCCCCCAGTAATGGTGTTCTGTTAATGGTTATTGACCTGCCACCTCATGTGCTGCGTGTGTGCTTAGATGCTCAGACATGTCTGACTCTTTGTGACTCCTTGGACTGTAGCCCACCAGGCTCCTCTGTCCATGGGGATTCTCCAGGCGAGAATACTGGAGTGGGTTGCCATTTCCTACTCTAGGGGATCTTCCCCAACCCAAGGATCAAACTCGCATCTCTTGTGTCTCCTGCATTGACAGACAGATTCTTTACCACTAGCACTACCTGAGAAACCCAAGAATAAATAACTACCAGTAATCACACTAGATATTAGTGGATTAAGTTGTTCCATTTAAAGACAGTTGCTTCCCAAATGTGTCAAAAAAGTACAACTATGTTTGTAAGAGATACAACTGAAGAGTAGAAGAAAAGGTAAAAATAAAAGGCAAATTCGCTATAGCTTATAACAACTTTTATATCAGATAAAATACATTTCAAATCACAAAGCATCAAATGGACAATGAGAGATACATTCAGTTCAGTTCAGTTGTTCAGTTGTGTCCAACTCTTTGTGACCCCATGGACTGCAGCATGCCAGGCTTCCCTGTCCATCACCATCTCCTAGACCTTGCTCAAACTCATGTCCATTGAGTTGGTGATGCCATCCAACCATCTCATCTTCTGTTGTCCGCTTCTCCTCCTGCCTTCAGTCTTTCCCAGCATCAGGGTCTTTTCCAATGAGTCAGTTCTTTGCATCAGGTGGCAAAAGTATTGGAGCTTCAACCTCAGCATCAAAGAGACACATTATCAATACATTAGTAACAGGTCCATTCCACCAAGAAGCAGGTAGGAAACTGCAAATAGGAGTCTGACTCTGTTTTTTTGTTTGTTTGTTTTTTGCTTGCTTGTTCTAGGTTATTCACTTTATTGACCGGAAGATCATCACAAAGAAAAAATTGGAATCCCTTTTTATCCATTAATATTTTTTTTCCATTAATATTTTTAATTTTTATTTTATATTGGAGTATAGCTGATTTACAATGTTGTATTAGTTTCAGGTATAAAGCAACTTGATTCAGTTTTACATACCCATATATCCATTCTTTTTCAGTTCTTCCCCATATAGGTTATTACAGAGTGCTGAGTAGAGTTCCTTGTGCACTGCAGTAGGCTGTTGTTGATTATTTTATTATTTTTAAATTTTTATTTATTATTGAAGTGTAATTCAGTTCAGTTCAGTCGCTCAGTCATGTCCAACTCTTTGCAACCCCATGGACTAAAGCACGCCAGGCCTCCCTGTCCATCACCAACTCCTGGAGTCCACCCTAACTCACGTCCACTGAGTCAGTGATGCCATCCAACCATCTCATCCTCTGTCTTCCCCTTCTCCTCCTGCCCTCAATCCTTCCCAACATCAGGGTCTTTTCCAATGAGTCAGCCCTTCACATCAGATGGCCAAAGTACTGAAGTTTCAGCTTCAGCATCAGTCCTTCCAGTGAACACCCAGGACTGATTTCCTTTAGGATGGACTGGTTGGATCTCCATGCAGCCCAAGGGACTCTCAAGAGACTTCTCCAACACCACAGTTCAAAAGCATCAATTCTTTGGCACTCAGCTTTCTTTATAGTCCAACTCTCACATCCAATCATGACTACTGGAAAAACCATAGCCTTGACTAGATGGACCTTTGTTTACAAAGTAATGTCTCTGCTTTTTAATATGCTATCTAGGTTGGTCATAACTTTCCTTCTAAGGAGCAAGCATCTTTTAATTTCATGGCTGCAATTACCACCATCTGCAGTGATTTTCGAGCCCCCCAAAATAAAATCAGCCACTGTTTCCTCTGTTTCCCCGTCTATTTGCCATGAAGTGATGGAACCAGATGCCATGATCTTAGTTTTCTGAATGTTGAGCTTTAAGCCAACCTTTTCACTCTCCTTTCACTTTCATCAAGAGGCTCTTTAGTTCTTCACTTTCTGCCATAAGAGTAGTGTCATCTGCATATCTGAGGTTATTGATATTTTTCTGTATTAGTTTCTGCTGTACAATGAAAGGAATCAGCTATATGTATAAATATATCCCCTCCCTCTAGGACCTCCCTCCCACCTCCCTGCATCCCAGCCCTCTAGGTAATTGCTGACATCTTTGAGTCTTTTCTTTCTCCCCTCATCTTAGCGGACAGAAAAGAAAGCCTGGACACTGCCTCCCTTGGTACAAGTGGGAAATTCAAACCATACAGGAGGCACCTGCCCGTGATGGAACCCTCACCAAGGCCCCACCCCTAACACAACAGAAGCCCAGGTGCATCTCCTTTCTTGGCTCTCAAGTCATGTTTAGACCAGCTTGAGGGGCCTGCACTGCTCACCCCAAAAGGCCTCCTTGTGTAAAGGATAAACATTTCCATACTTTCTTAGTGTGTATGTATTGTTATCAGTCTTGACGGCTGGACCAAAGTTTGTGTGAAAGTCCATCTTCTTTCTGAAAGATGTCACAGTGACAAAAACTAAGTAAGCATTTAGAAGATCTGAGTAACATAATAATCTTGCGATAATAAGCTTGCACCTTGTATTACAACATGGTGGAGTAGAAGGACATTCACTTATCTTCTCCTGTGAGAACTCCAAAACTGCAACTAATCGCTGAACAACCATCGACAGGAGAATGTTGGATCCCACCGAAAAAAGATTCCTCACGACTCAGTGCAAAGGAGAAGCCCCAACAAGACACTGGGAGGGTTGAAATCACATTTAGAATCAAACTTCATACCAGCCAGAGATGCTTGGAGGGTTCAAGCAAAATGTTGTGCACACCAGGACCCAGGGACCCCACAAGGGACTGAGCCAGACCCGCCTTTGAGTGTTTGGGCATCTCCTGAGGAGGCATGGGTCAGCAGTAGCCTGCTGCAGGGGCAAGGGCTTTGGCTGCAGCAGACCTGAGAGGCGTGTGAGCCCCACCATAGAGCCACCAAGCTGACAACCCATAAACTGGAGAACAATTATACCAAAGAAGTTCTCGCACTGTTGCAAAAGTGCTGGGGCCCACAACAGATTTCTCAACCTGGATCCAGCAAAAGGACTTAGAACCCCCAGGGAAATTGACTTTGAAGACCAGTGGGATTTGATTATTGAACTTCCACAGGACTGGGGAAACAGACTGTTGGAGGGCACAAACAAAACCTTGTGAGACCCAGGAGAAAGGAGCAGTGACCCCACAAGAGATTGAGCCACACTTGCCTGTGAGTGTCCAGAAGTCTCTGGCAGAGGCATGAGTCGAGAGTGGCATGCTGTGGGGTCAGGGCACTGAATACAACAGTCTTGGCATAAGTCCTTTTGAAGGAGGTTTCCATTACCCCTACCATAGTTTGGCCTCAGGCCAAACTACAGGGCACCCCAACCACTAATGCCTCCGGCCAACCAGTCCATCCTAAAGGAAATCAGTCCTGAATATTCACTGGAAAAACTGATGGTGAAGCTGAAACTCTAATACTTTGGCCACCTGGATATGAAGAACTGACTCATTGGAAAAGACCCTGATGCTGGGAAAGATTGAAGGCGAGAGGAGAAGGGGACGACAGAGGATCAGATGATTGGATGGCATCACCGACTCGATGGATGTGAATTTGAGTAAGTTCTGGGAGTTGGTGATAGACGGGAGGCCTGGTGTGCTGCAGTCCATGGGGTTGCAAAGAGTCAGACACCATTGAGTGACTGAACTGAACAGAAACTACAGGGAGGGAACACAACCCCACCTGTCAATAGAAAACTGGATTAAAGATTTACTGAGCATGGCCCCACACATCAGAGCAAGACCCAGATTCCTCCACAGCCAGTATCTCCCATCCAGGAAGCTTCCATAAGCCTCCTACCCTTATCCATCAGAGGGCAGACAAACAAGATGGAAACCACAATTACAGAAAACTAACCAAACTGATCACTTGAATCACAGCCTTGTCTAACTCAATGAAACTAGGAGCCATGCCGTGTGTAGGGCCACCCAAGATGGACAGGTCATTGTGGTGAGTTCTGACAAAACATGGTGTTCTGGAGAAGGGAATGGAAAACCACTTCAGTATTCTTGCCTTGAGAGCCCCATGAACAGTATGAAAAGGCAACAAGAGAGGACACTGAAAGATGAACTCCCCAGGTCGGTAGGTGCCCAATATGTGACTGGAAATCAGTGGAGAAGTAGCTCAGAGAAGAATGAAGAGGCTGAGCCAAAGAGAAAACAGTGCCCAGTTGTGGATGTGACTGGTGATGGAAGTAAAGTCCGATGCTATAAATGACAATATTGCATAGCAACCTGGAATGTTAGGTCCATGAATCAAGGTAAATTGGAAATAGTCACACAGGAGATGGCAAGAACGAACACTGACCGTTTAGGAATCAGTGAACTAAAATGAACTGGAATGAGTAAATTTAATTCAGATGACCATCTTATCTACTACTGTGGGCAAGAATCCCTTAGAAGAAATGGAGTAGCCTTCACAGTCAACAAGAGAGTCCAAAATGCAGTACTTGGGTGCAATCTCAAAAACAACAGAATGATCTCTGTTCGTTTCCAAGGCAAACCATTCAATATCACAGTAAATCCAAGTCTAGGCCCCAACCACCAATGCTGAAGAAGCTGAATGCTTCTATGAAAACCTACAAGACTTTCTAGAACTAACACCAAAAAAAAAAAAAAAGATGTCCTTTTCATCATAGGGGACTGGAATGCAAAAGTAGGAAGTCAAGAGAAAACTGGAGTAATGGGCAAGTTTTGCCTTGGAGTACAAAATGAAGCAGGGCAAAGGTTAACAGAGTCTTGCCAAGAGAATGCACTGGTCATAGCAAACATCCTCTTCCAACAACACAAAAGACAACTCTACACATGGACATCACCAGATGGTCAATACTGAAACCAGATTGATTATATTCTTTGGAGCCAAGAATGGAGAAACTATATAGTCAGCAAAAACAGAACTGGGAGCACTGAGGAAAGCAGGGAGAACCACTAGACCATTCAGGTATGACCTAAATCAAATCCCTTACAATTATACAGTGACAAATAGATTCAAGAGATTAGATCTGATAGAGTGCCTAAAGAACTATGGAGAGAGGTTTGTAACATTGTACAGGAGGTGGTGATCAAAACCATCCCCAAGAAGAAGAAATGCAAAGAGGTAAAATGATTGCCTAAGGAGGACTTACAAATAGCTGAGAAAAGAAGAGAAGTGAAAGGCAAAGAAGAAAAGGAAAGATACCCATCTGAATGCAGAGTTCCAAAGAATAGCAAGGAGAGATAAGAAAGCCTTCCTAAGTGATCAGTGCAAAGAAACAGAGGAAAACAGTAGAATGGGAAAGACTAGAGATCTCTTCAAGAAAATTAGAGATACCAAGGGAACATTTCATACAAAGATAGGCACAATAAGGAACAGAAATGATATGGACCTAACAGAAGCAGAAGATATTAAGAGGCGGCAAGAATACACAAAATAATGGTACAAAAAAAAAGATCTTAATGACCCAGATACTCATGACGGTGTGATCACTCACCTAGAGCCAGACATCCTGGAATGTGAAGTCAAGTGGGCCTTAGGAAGCATCACTACAACAAAGCTACTGGAGGTGATGGAATTCCAGTTGAGCTATTTCAAATCCTAGAAGATGATGCTGTGAAAGTGCTGCACTCAATATGTCAGCAAATTTGGAAAACTCAGTAGTGGCCATAGGACTGGAAAAGGTCAGTTTTCATTCCAATCCCAAAGAAAGGCAATGCCAAAGAATGCTCAAACTACCGCACAATTGCACTCATCTCACATGCTAGCAAAGTAATGCTCAAAATTCTCCAAGCTAGGCTTCAATAGTATATGAACTGAGAACTTCCAGATGTTCAAGCTGGATTTAGAAAAGGCAGAGGAACCAGAGATCAAATTGCCAACATCCATTGGATCATAGAAAAAGCAAGAGAATTCCAGAAAAAAAAACATCTACTTCTGCTTCATTGACTACACTAAAGCCTTTGACTGTGTGGATCATAACAAATGTAAAAAATTCTTAAAGATATCGGAATACCAGACCACCTTACCTGCCTCCTGAGAAATCTGTATACAGGTCAAGAAGCAACAGTTAGAACTGGACATGGAATAACAGACTGGTTCAAAACTGGGAAAGGAGTTCATGAAGGCTGTATTTTGTCATCTTGCTTATTTAACTTATATGCAGAATACATCATGCGAAATGCCAGGCTGGATGAATCACAAGTTGGAATCAAGACTGTCGAGAGAAATATCAATAACCTCAGATATGCAGATGACACCATCCTTATGGCAGAAAGCAAAGAGGAATTAAAGAGTCTCTTGATGAAGGTGAAAGAGGAGAGTGAAAAAGCTGGCTTAAAACTCAACATTCAAGATCGTGGCATCTGGTCCCATCACTTCATGGCAAACAGATGAGAAACAATGAAAACAGTGACAGACTTTCTTTTCTTGGGCTCCAAAATCACTGCAGATGGTGACTGTAGCCATGAAATGACACTTGCTTCTAGGAAAAAAAGCTATGACCAACCTAGACAGCATATTAAAAAGCAGAGACATTACTTTGCTGACAAAGGTCTGTCTAGTTAAAGCTATGGTTTTCCCAATAGTCATGTATGGATGTGAGAGCTGGACTATAAAGATAACTGACAGCTGAAGAATTGATGCTTTTTTTTTTTTCTCTTGAAATACAGAATTTTATTTAGAAACTGTTTAAAAATAGAAAAAAAACCCTGTCAAGAAAGACCAGGTGGAAAATGGGTTCCCAACAAAATGGAATTTTAGGGCAACAAAAGTCTAAAAGGCCACAAAAGAGAAATAGCACCACTGTTATTAGAACAATGGCTAGTTACTTGCATTTTTTGGCATTGTTAATCACTGAATCTGGGTTTTCCTCTGAATTCCACACAGAGCATGCACTACACAACAATTTTATCATCAAATACCTGCTTGCTACACACATTTCAGGACAAGCTACCACCAGAAACAAATCAATACACATACATCAGGGGCTGAACAGTCTCAGCAGTGGGTGACACACACGTCGCAGAACTCTGCCAAACAAAGGAACTGAGTCGGCTGTGAGCAAAGCAAATGAGGGGGTTAAGGAATGAAATATTTTAAATATTAATAATTAATTCAGACACGGTACTCTATTTTCTGCAAAAGAAAATTAACATTTAGTAACACGCTAACATCTTTATCTCCAAAGAGATTAGTGCACTGGCAAAGTATTGCGATAACAGTGGAGGGCTGTGGACAGCAGATACCGAAAACACCCAGCCTTGCAGATCCCAAGGGAGTGCTGGCCTTCACTGATCACTCCCTTTGCCAGAGGTCCAGAAAGAACTTGCAGTATGATCACCTGCCTGCTGAACTTCCACTCTAAGCAGCAAATTTTAAGGAGCCAAAGAGGAGTCCCCAGTGGGCAAGGGGAGCAGAGAAGAGGAACATGTTAAATGTAAACTTAAAAGACAGTAAAACAGGACACAGCCCCCATTCAAATCCCAGAGATGTGGGCAAGTCCCCAAAAGTAGTTGTTAGGTTTAAAAACTGGACACACCTCATTCAATAAAAAAAAAAAAAAAAACACGCACAGTACACAGAATTATCAGGGATAACTGGAAAAATCACCAGAGAAATGCTCAATGAAAATCAAGCTCTTTGACTCAGACGTCTCAGGCCTGAAACACACCCCCTATTCATCCAGGCAACAATGCCTCTTGCTTCTTAGCAGGCATGCTATTGGTCAAGGACATCAAAATGGCTTACAAAGTAACTTTTCAAATTTTGCTTTTGGGCCAACATCTGGGCTTATGAGGATCAAGCAGTCCTGTGAAGGCTGGGAACAGCAGGTCCCAAAGGCTCCAGGTTCCAGCCCTTCCTTCCCAGACACAATGTCAAACACACATCTTATATTTTGAAATATGGAAGCATCTTTTAAATACTCTTAAGGCATTTATTTATTAAAACGTTCTCTGCCAAGATTTCACATTAACTTAAAATTCAAATCAGTCTTTACATTTCTCTACTGAGGTCTCCACCTTCTCCAGCTATCAGTGCTACCAGCATCCACAAAGTGAGCCCCATGGTCAGCCTCTTTGTTCCCTGGGTGAACCAACTAGATGTTAATACTGCTCTGCTACAAGGTAAACGCTCCTAACTCAAACTTATTGGAAAAGGAGTGAAACTTCTGCAAAGTGCACTTTTAGAAGAGGTACTTTTGCTTATGAAAAGAAACCAGTGAGTCCTCTAAGAATAATAAAAGGGAGTATTTTACAGTTAAGCACATGATTTGGAGTGAAGAATTCAGATGTTGCTCGGCTGGTCCAGGCTATTAATACTCTTCCTGTTCCTCCTGTGGGCCCCCTTCATCAGGTATCACGAAGCCTTCGTCTGTGGCGTAGAGAATGTCCATGATCCTCTGCAGTACAGGGTTGTTCTCCCCCTCGTTCTCCTGGCAAATCAACTCAATGTTCCTCAGCTTTCCAAAATAGAAGTCTCTCTCCTTCTCCAAGTCTTCCACAGTAAGCTTCAATACATTGACCTGCTGCATCAATTCAGCTGCTTCGTCATCTCCATTCCCTACACCAGGATTCTTCCGCACCACACCCGGGCCAGCCTTAGGGGTTGCAGTAGTTCTGTGTGTTGCAATGGGCCTCTGTGGAGCTGCACTGCTAGAGCTGAGAGGTTTCTTCGGTTTGTTCAGAGCGGGAGCAACAAGGGAGGGGGCCACTGCAGTTTCTTGACCTCGTCTGGCAGCTACAGGGTCATACTCTTTTCCATCATAGTTTGCATCAAAAAACTTCTTGAACCACTGAACGAATTCAAAATTGTCCTGAAACTTTCCTTTTACTAATTTGTCCACAGGAATTATTTTGTCAACACCCATTCTCTTAAAACCTGCTTGTAGTATTTTGAAGTTCTGGATGTATTCATGTTCTAACTTAGCTTGGAATTTCACTTTCTTCAAGGCAATGGAGCCAGGGAACAACATGTCCATAAACTGACAATAGGCAGCCCCTGAGCACAACTGTTCGATCTTTGTCAGATTCAACTGCAGAGACTCATTGATCCAGGCCAGCATGTCATGTCGACTGAGGTTATCGCTGGTGACCGACGTTGAGTACACGTTCACTGCCATCTTCCGGCTCCGGTTCGGTCTTCGTCTCTTCAAACCGCCTGACCCTGCCCGCCCGCCCGCGCAATGACCTCCGAATTGATGCTTTTGAACTGTGGTGTTGGAGGAGACTCTTGTGAGGCCCTTGGACTGCAAAGAGATCAAACCAGTCCATCCTAAAGGAAATCAGTCCTAAATATTCATTGGAAGGACTGATGCTGAAGCTTAAGCTCCAACACTTTGGCCACATGATGCAAAGAACTGACTCACTGGAAAAGTCCCCGATGCTGGGAAAGATTGAAGGCTGGAGGAGAAGGGGACTTCAGAGGATGAGATGCTTGTATGTCATCACTGACTCAATGGACATGAGTTTGAGCAAGCACCAGGAGTTGGTGATAGACAGGGAAACCTGTAGTGCTTTAGTCCATGGGGTCGCAAAGAGTCAGACACGACTGAGTGACTGAACTGAACTGAACGCATAGAGAGAGAACTTGGAAGCCAAAGAAAGCTGTATGTAATATTTTTCATCACCTTGGAATATTTACAAAGCTTGAGCACATATTAGGTCTCTAAGAAAACTCAAGAAGCAAAATCCTGTGGAGGGTGAGTTCTGCCTAGGATGTGGAAAGCTGGGATGATCATTATCCTGGTCTACAAATGAGAAAAGTTGGACAACCTAAAAATTACAACTTTTCTTAAACCCATCAGAAAACCGGGATTTTGACTTTCCAGTGTTTAAGTTTAGGGTCCTCTCCCTAATCGGTCTGCTCTTACTTTCAGACTGAAGCTTTCAGGCTCCTCAGAGAGATGTTCACTTTGTCTTGTCTGCACCAGAAGTCTCTCAATATTAGAAGGACGGCTTTCTGGGTATAGAAGTCTGAGCCTAAAGTCTTTAAAGGTGTCACCTCACTGTCATTATTGTCAGAGTACATCCAGGCCCAGCCCCTTAGTGGTATTCTGTCTCTGGAGAGGAAACAGGGTCACTAAGTCCCACCCCAAAGTGCAAGGACATGAGATCTGCGTCCATGTGAACCTACATCACGGCAACAGTGAGCCCGACCCACCCCCCACCCCCCCCATTCCAGAGCAGTCAGTGCCCAGAAGCAAGCTGGAGGGTCCACCACACTGAGGGGAGTGAGCCTGGACAGAGGCCCTCCCCATGGTGCAGATGCGCAGGGCAGGCCTGGAGTTCCAGGCGGAGTGGGGACACTGAGAAAAACCTCCCAGCAAACCATCCTCCACCCTCAGCACGGGTGATGCTGAGGAATGTGAGGTCAGTGGGCACTAAAGGTAACCATGGCAACCACAAAACCCAGAGCCAGTCAGCCCCGTAGCTGCCTGACCCCTTCAATAGCAGCCAAACAGAAGAAAAATGTCCATTTCCAGATATAAATACTGTTAACCGCAGTCTCTATTGCCCTCCAGACAGTATCTTTCTCTCAGTCATTACAAAACACACAAAAAAGAAGGAAAAACTCCCACAATCAAGACACAAAATCACCAGAACCAGATTCAGATGTGACTCAAATGCTGGGGTTGTCAGACCGAATTGATATTAAGCCTCTAGAGGAAAGATAACGTGAAGAAAAGAGTGGAGACTGAGCACAGAGATGGACACAGAAGGGGCCCATGGAAATTCTGGAAATAAAAACAGGGGAACAGAGATGAAGGATCTTCAACAGTCTCATGAGGAGACTCAGTACAGACAAGGGGAAGAACCATGAGCTTTGAGATAAAACCATGGAAATAACCCAGACTAAACAGAGAGGAAAGATGGGCCTCACCCCCAACAGAACAGAGCAAACAAAAGCCTGCAATGATTTCAAATGGCCTAACATGGCAAGCCACTCCAGTATTCTTGCCTGGAGAATTCCACGGACAGTCCATGGGATCGCAAAGCGTTGGAAAAAACTGAGCCACTCACACATACAACATAAAATTGGCAACAACTGGAGTCACAGAAGGAGAAGCAAGAATGGGCAGGAGATACATTTGAAAAAAGTAATGGTTGGGAATTTTCTGTAAGTAAAGACACCATGGCACAGATTCAAATTCAGAAGGATTTAAATGTATACGGAGAAGATTAGCAGGCTGCAGTCCACAGGGTCGCACAGAGTCGAAAACAACTGAAGTGACAGATGCCTTTATACACCTGAAGCTCAGATCTCTACACCCGGCAAACCAGCCTCCCGAAGACTAGGAGAGACTTCCGGTGTGAGCAACCTGTGAAGACTCTGACAGGCTAGAACGAGGCAGGTTAGAGAGCAGACCCAAGAGACTCCATGCGGTGACTTGCCAAGGTGTTCTTCCTCTTTCATCTCCCAGTTCCCACCAGAGGGCGCCCCCAGTGTGGGGGTGACAGGCCAGTGCAGGTGGCAAAACCCCAAGAGAAATCCTGTCTCTCTAGCCAGAGAAAAGGAGACCGTGAGGACCGAAGGCTAATGGTGAACCCAGGTTTTGTGCTCTTTCACTCCTGGACAGATCCCAATCCTGGAGCAGCACGGTGGGGGCAGCACCCGTCCAAACCTTCGCAGAAAACCCCTCTTCCTGGCCACAGCGCCCGGGAAACGGCCCCGTGGTCCAGAAAAATCGTCAGCGATCCTTCATTTTATCCCTCTTCCCTCCCTGCTGGATCCGTGGGCAGCCTCTGGTCGCCTGACTCCACCTGGCCCTTCCTGCGGAGGTGGGGCCCCTTTGCCGACCACCTCCTGACCCAAAACGAGGATCTGCGTCCTCCCCAGCTGTCCTGGCGGGGTCTGGGCAACATCCTAGAAACAGGCCTCGCGCCTGTCAGACCTGGGAGGTCCTGCACAAGCCTGGGGCTAGCGGTGCAGCCGTGAGAGCAGGCCGGGGACGCAGGGCTAACAGGACGTCGGGCTTCACCGGGGTCATCCTCTTGCATCCCTGGACTGGCAGCATCCTCGCCTTCTGGGAACAGGCTGCAAGTACACAGGCTACATCAGAGACTCTGGGGCGGGGCCCAGCCATCCGGGTTTTTAGGGCCTTCCGGGGGATTCCGGGATTCCGACGCAGCTCCAGCTTGAGAGCCCTGGTGGGAGGTGCTCAGCCGGGACACTCCAAACTGTCAGGGCATCGGAGGAACACAGGCTCTGGTTTATCAGGCCCTGCGTGGGCACTGACGCTCTCCAAGCCAATCGAGCTCCCAGGTGACGCCAGGCTACTTAACCCGGACCACATCGCGCGGAGCAAGCCTCTGGGGCAATCGTTCTAAGCCTTGCTCTGCATTAAGATCACCTGGAGACCCTGGGGAAAAACCACCTCGAGCGTCCCTCCCTCCCCAAACCCAGGAGACCGGTGCGCCTGGAGGCGGGGCCAGGCTCGGGAGAGGGTAGTGGACGCGCTGGAGGCGGGGCCTGGCACAGGGGCGGGCAATGGACGTGCCTGGAGGCGGGGCCTGGCACAGGAGAGGGCAGTGGGCTGCCAAGGTAGGTTAGTTGCTGTGGAGCAAAGGTCTGGGCTCCTGGAAATGAGGCCGTTGGGGGGCCTAGTATGTGAGCCTGCGCCCTGCCCCTCCAGCCAAATTCAGGGCACTTCCTGCACCTGAACCTGCCGAAACCTGAGGATTCCTCTCCAGTGCTGACATGGATCTTGGGGTACTTCTGGAGTCTCCTCAGGGGAGTCAGTCCTCATCTCGAGTGGGGACATGCACGTCCACTTTCCTCCCGAGCTGTAGCAGCAGTGTCAGGCTTCCCGTCGCATTGATACAGGGATCTGTGGCTTTCCCTCGAGGCTTTCCCACAGGGCTGTCACACGTGCCACCATGGTGTGAGTCGATCCTCGGCGTGAAAGTCGAGGCAGTGCAGGGAAATCAGGTTCCTCTGGAGTGGACTGAGACATTTGGGGGACTTTGGGAATGGTGGCATGACCCCTTGAGTTCCTCTCAACTTTCCTGTTGAGAGCGCCTCCTCTTGAGATGCGACAGGAACCCCAGGAATCCTTTCCCGACAAAGCAGGGAAAGGAACCCTCATCTCTCGAGCTACGAGGCGGAAACGGAGCTCCTCTTGATGTTGGCGGGACCCTCGATGTTCCTCTCGAGTGGAGACGGGTATGTTGGGGAACTTCTTGAGTTGCAGCAAGGGTGTGAAGGACCCTTTCGAAGTTCAAGAGGGAAGGTGTGATTTGCACCAAGTTATGGAGAAATGCAGAGGCAATGCGCCTTCAGCGGCTGACCTCTGCAGACTGGAGAGTCTGCCATGGATCACCAAGGGGTCCTGGTGGGGTGGATACCAGGGGTCAGCACCAGAAGCTAGAGATAGACCAGGAGCAAATAATATGTCACCTGGAAGGCAGGAGAGGAATCGGAATTTTTTTGAGCCCCAGGAACTGTTAGGGGAGGGGCCCTGAGAATGAAACTGATGCATAGCTAAGGAAAATTCTAGGTCTTTTGGTCAAAGACTTCCTGAAGTCTGGCAAAGTCTTCCCCTGTGGCTGAGCTGGTGAAGAACCTGCCTACCAATGCAGGAGATGCAAGAGAAGCGAGTTTGATTCCTGGGTCTAGAAGATCCCCTGGAGAAGGAAATGGCAACCTAGTCCAGTATTCTTGCCTGGGAAATTCCATGGACAAGGGAGCCTGGTAGGCTACAGTCCATGGAGTCACAGAGTCAGACATGACTGAGTGTGCATATACATTCGGGCAAAACCCAGCTGTGACGGTAATGGAGACACCTGACTTTTCCCCAGTGGTCTCCAGGCTGGTGAGAAAGGACCTGTCATTCAGCCACAGGTGAGACCATGGAGTGGTTCTCAGGGCTTCTCCAGATGGACCTGTAGCCATTTTCAAGAGCCACTGTCCTGGAGCAAAGGAAATCCCTGACCCTCGGGAATTATTACCAGCTCTGTGGGGCTTCCCCCGTGGCTCAGATGATAAAGAAGTTGCCTCCCAATGCAAGAGACTGGGATTCAATCCCTGAGTCGGGAAGATCCCCTGGAGGAGAGAATGGCAACCCACTCCATTATTCTTGCCCGGAGAATGGCAAGGACAGAGGAGCCAGGTGGGCTACAGCCTGGGGGTCGCAGAGTCAGATATGACTGAATGGCTAACATTTTCTGTGGGGACCTGGCCAGCCACCAAGGTCTGCTGGCCAGAGTGGGGCCTGTGGAGGCCAGATGAGGATGGGCCCCACTCGAGTCTAGCTCACTGTGGGTCTGTGGGAACCAAGAGGCCCAGACATGTGTCAGGGATGAGCTCACTTGGTACCTCCCCACTGGTGCCTGGGACTGAAGGGAAGACTGCCCTATAGATAGGCCTGGGAAGCTGTGGAAGCCACCCCTACCGCTGAGATGGTGAGCAGAGCCCTGCACCCCAGAGCACGTGCCCCAGGCTACTGCACCCCAAGGGTCAAATGTGGGGCTCCCTGCGTGTGACGAGCTGGGTCGTGTCCCCCAGATTCACAAGCCAAAGCCCTAATCCCAGCACTCTGAATGTCAAGCTCTGGAGAGGGGATGGTTAATGAGGAAATGAAGTTAGAACGAAGTCGCTGGGTGAGCCCTAATCCCGTATGTCCGGATCCTTCCAAGGAGAGGACAGATATGCAGAGGGATGGCCGCATGCTCCCACAGGAGGGGCCATCTGAGATGCCCGGGCCCAGACTTTGAGACAGGAAATGTCTGTTATGCCTGCCTCGAGCCATTGGTCTCATCACAGTGGCTGGAGCAGAGACACTCCAAGATCCTCTGAGCCTCCCTCTGGCTGTTCCAGGGCAGGTGAGCCCCGAGGACCGGCTGGGGCCACAGGCCAAGCCCCAAAGGTCACAGCTGCCAGGGCCCCATGAGCAGGCGGCAGGGAGCCCAGATGCTCAGCCAGATCCTGTGCACCCCCAGACAGTGGGGGGAAGCGGCCTGATCAGGGCAGGTGGCCCGCCTGCGATCTGTGTGTTGGAAACACGCTACAATGTCCCCTGGAGGCCAGTTGCTGACTTGCTGATGACGACGGTGGGTGGCACACTTGGACAGTGCAGTAACAGATCATGGAGCCCACAAGGCTGCAGTCAGAGGCATGTGAAGAGGCTCCTGCTCATTCTGGTGTCTGGATCCCTGGGATTCAGTCACTGAGCAGGCAGGCTCCCTGTGGGCTGGCACAACCTCACTGTCCCTCAGCCAGCACTGGTGGGCAGTGACTGCCTGGAGCCTTCCTGGGAGGTGGGCCAGTTTCCCCAAGCAGCCATCTAGCCTGGCCCCCACTGTGGTTTCCCTTCCTGAGTTGCGTCCCGAGGGAGGCAGCAGAGCCCAGTTCCAGGTGTGAATAGGTCCAACCTCCTCTTGCAGTGCCTTGCCTTTCCATCCCTTCCAGTTGCCCTCAGCAACCCTGTAATTGAGACTAACCTCAGAGTTTGGAGCAACAAACGTTTACCGCAGGGCTGAGCAAAGAGACACGTGGCTTGTGCTCAAAAAACCCCAACTAAGCAGCAACTCAGAAGATGGAGGGGCCGGCCTCAGAGCAGGCAATGAGGCCCCGGGGCGGGGGGGGACGAGGCAAGAGGAGTCTACGCTGGCCACAGGTCTGAAGCAGGGGAGCTGCGGGAGCAATGAATGCCCGGCGAGGCAGGGCCCGGGGACCACTCACCTTGTGGTGTGGAGGCTCCCTACCGGCCTGGCATTAGGAGCAGGCTGCACACTCGTGCCAATGGGTCCTGAAGCCCGTCTTACACTCCAGCAGCCCTGCTGCCCTTGCTCCTCAAGCACTCATGTCCACAGCCCCCAGAAATGAAACACAAGGAACGCAAGGCATAGTCAACAAAAGCATGTATTAATCAACTGACTGGTAACTGGTTAAAGATTAAGGCACTCAGACTCGTGGTTTCCTTGAGGTTACAATCTCTGGCTGCTCTTGGTGCTGCTTCAGAAGAACGTGAGACTGCGGAGCCGCTCCCAGGAAGGCTCTGTGCTGTGTGGGAGGTGGCACGGTGTACAAGCAACCCCGCTCTAACAACCCATTTTATCTACAACCCGGCTCTGCTTTCAGCTCAGCAGCCTCAAGTCAAGAAAGTGATTCTACATCCATACTAACTACCATGTTAATACAAAGTTCATTAAAATCTACTACAAAGTTTATGAACAAACAGCATAAAGAAAATCTGCAGACTGTTACATTTAGGAATGTTTCATAATACTTTCATTGCTATCAAATGCCCAAGAAATCAGAGAAATAAGACAAAAGACTCTGTTAAAGGTTGTTTCTGGTCTGTGAAACGTGAGGGTGGAACTGTGAGGTCAAACACAGATCCATGTGGCTAACCAGGCACATGTGACCGTGTGACAATATGTCCTGCGACCCCTGGATCCACATGAACGCCCCTACCTATTGTGCAGGTTCACCTTCCTTCCCAAAGCTCAATGTTTTTCTCATTTAAAACAATCTGGAAACTAGGACTATTTTCAGTTTTTAAAGAAAGGCTGTTCACAATGACTTCACCATCTGCTGTCCCTGCCAGGAAGTGCAAGGGCTACTGACTGCAGGCACGCATCTTGACCTGGAAGAAAGGAACCCCAAAGGCGGCACCACGCGCACCCAGTGCCCCTCTGAGAAGCCGCCTCTGCGGGAGATTCCCAGGACAGGCTGAGACAGATGACGGGTAGGGAGCTAGGGTCAGTGGACAAGTGGGACAGCCGCCAGTGCCAACGTGCACAGATCCCATCGGCGGCCACCTCCTCTTGAGGGAGAGCCTGTGGTCATCTGCAAGCCCTGAGTGACCACCAGACACAGCAGGGAGGGTCTGACTCAGGAGACCCCGAGGCTGACCCCCAGTGGGGCTGAAGAGAAGGCAGGCAGAGCCTCAGGAGGCCCTCCCACCCCCAGGACACAATAGCACCTGACCGACGACTGCCCGTCAGAGGTTTTATAATTCAGATGAACCCTAGAAAAATATCCTGATGTACCAGTAAAGACACAAACTTGGAAAACCACCCCATAAGTGGTCTGAACTCTGACAACAAAGCTTTTTGGGAGAATCTTTTGGGTGGGAGAATAAAATCCAATAATTTAAAAAAAAAGGTTTATGGCTCAATGCTACTCGGTGTGGGTGGGGTCAGACTGCATCCTGGGCCCTAAGATGCAGGGAAATGGCAGGGGGTGCGGAGGTCCCAGGACAGACTGCAGCACTCTGCTTCCTGCACGTGGACTTCGCGGGCCTGGATGCAGGGCCATCTGCACTGGCTCACAGACGAGCAAAGGCCTGAGGTGTGCCGCTTCCTCCCCAAGTGGACAACAGAACAGAGAAGCCCTGACAGCCTTCGTGTCTCAAGTGATTAAATACAGAAATGAAAGAAGAGGAAACAGAAGCTCCCAGGCCTCCGCCCCAGGCAGCTTCCTTCCCCAGGGTGGGAGGCGCATGGGCGGCGGGGGTCCCTGCTGACTAGAGGCCTGGAGACTGCTCGCCGCGCCACCGAGTGAGTCTTAGTTGTTTTCGAATCTGGCATATGGGTTTTCTTCTTTAAACAAACCTGAAAACAAAACAAGCCTGATTAGAAATACACTCAGCCACAGGCAACGAGAGCCAGAAAATGGCACGTGAGGCTGTGTAAGAAGGTTTCCACAGAAGCCCATATGAAGGTTTCCTGAAGCCCCTTCTGAGAAAGTCACACCACTGGCGACTTTAAAACCAAAGTGAAATTTACTGGAAACAATACTTTTAAGAAAAATAGGTCCTAAGCAAAAAAGACTTGTTTGCTGATCCAGAAAGAAATAAGAAAGCCACTGTGTCATCCCTCCGTGGCTGGCTAAATTATATAGAAGAAAACAAAAGCACCATACTTGACATGCTCTATATAAATCCTGATTAATTTTCAGAATTAAGATCACAGGCAGAAGGTGACTTATCAGTTCGACAGTGAAGGAGCTAAACACCAGAAGACCAGGAGCTGCGTGTGTGAGAAGCGTACTCTCCCTCTCTTTAAACAGCTGGAGCCACTGAAAAACCCTCCGCCCCGCAGGGCTTGGGGCGTGGGGGATGATTGGGCCAGGTGGGGGCAGACGGAGGGTGCTGTCTGTCAAGGGAAGACGGTGAGCTCAGCTGGGGAGAAACGCACGGCTGGTTTGGGGTAGGAGACTATTATGTGCCAAGGACAAGTAGTACTGTTAAGGTCCTGCTGGAAAAAAAATACCCAAACCAGCTCCTGGCGCTACTTCTAGTTTAGAGGGAAAAACAGACGGAAGCTGCCTGGTGAGAAGGAAGCCAAAGGAGAGGGGGTTTCGTCCGCACTGTGTCTCCTGTGTCAATCAGGCTCAGCCCTGACCCCGCCCCAAATTCTTCCCATGGTTGAGAGGCTTTCTTTCCACGGTCCAGGCCATTCAGGGGGCTTCACACAAAAGCACACAAGTTAAGTCCATCAGTGCAATTACAGAGCAACTGATCAGCTCCTTGCAAGGAATACAGGGAATCTCGGACTCCTCCAGAAAAGGCCTTGAGCAGGCTGGGCACAGGTCCAGGTGCGCGTGTGTGTGTGTGTACACATGCATGCGAGCACATACCCACCTGTCTCTTTATTTACATTAATTTTAATCAGATGTCAAAAAGCTCCTTTCTACAATTTCCAATTTTGTAGGAAACCAAATGCAGAAAACACCAATGATCCTGGTGGTTTGAGAATCAGCACAGAACCAACTAAACACAGGAGCAGGTTCAATGCTCCTAACACCAAAGAACACAGTCCCCCCAGGAAAACCTCACCAAGCAAACACTGGAACGGCACAGGACACAGCTCCCAGGACAAGGCCTGAGTGTGGCCACTGCCGAGAGGGCAGAAGTCAGGCCAGAAGCAACTCCGGCATGAGGGCGGGGGACGCAGGGCCCCACAGCTCAGAAGCTCCCCCACTGGAAGGGGGATCAGAGCAGAAGGGAAGGGAGGCAGCACTTCACAGGCACACAGGTGCCGGGAAGGCCGACAGAGGCACAAACACGCGGGAGGACCAGTGGTCAACCGCATGCTCCTGGAGAGCCACCCCCCACACAGCAGAGACTGCCCGGCACTGAACGTGACCGGGAAGGCCGGGCCAGCCCCTGCCAACAGAAATGGGGAGCCCATTGTTCTTACCATATTTTTTTCTGATTTCATCATGTCTCAACTTCATCTCCACTCTCCTAAAACAGAGAAATCTGGTTTAGCACCAAACTACAGCGTAATTCTAACAGCTGTGCCTCTCACATCCTCTGGCCTGGAGCAGACCGGGCAGGACAGCTTGGCTGTGGCCACCCCAACCAGGACAGGCACGTGTTAAGCACGCACTCGAGGCTGCTCTGATGGCACATCATTCAACTCTTCCTTTCGATAAAACCAATTCCAGCGCCCCTTACTGTAATTTTAGAAAACGTTCTTTTCACATAAAAACAAATCAGCAAAGATCTTCTCCTTGGTTCTGAAGACAGTGAGGAGTACATGGGTTCTGGCCCCCAGTAGCCGCAGGCTGGCAGGTCAGCACCCCCAACCCTGGCCGTACTGCACATACTCGCCAAAGGGCTCCAGGACCAGGGACACATGGTCACCAGAGCACTGGCCACACAAGAGGCCCAGTTAGGCTCAGACGGACAGGAGACCTAGTTAAATGCCTTCCTTCCGCTGAGCCTCTGCTGGCTCAGGACTGGACGACTCCCTAGAGGCCATGCTGGCCCGGCCCCCACACTCAGCTTCCCACTCTCCATACCACCGTGAGAAAACCCTGCGGACACTCCACGTGGTCCTGCTCTTCAGACGTGGAGGAAGCTCGGGCAGCAGGAGCGCCCCACCCTGCTGCCCCCAGATCAGGCTGGGCCTTACCGCTCCTCCTGCCGGACCCGGCGCTCCTCACGCTCCCGGATGGCCTTCTCCTCGCTCTTGTCCGGTCGTCGGCTCCGGCTCCTCCTGCAGCAGCAGCAGCAACAGATGGCAACCCCCAGGAGAAGGGAGCCCCCGATCACCGACATGGCGATGATCAAGGCCTCAAAGTTCACTGCAAGTTCAAAGGCACAGAGTTAGGGCCCGAGTGCTCCCGGCAGCACCCCTCCCTGCGGGGTCTCCAGAACCGGGGACGGCCCTCCTCGTGGGGTCTCCAGAACAAGGGACATCCCTCCCCCAGGAGGTCTCCAGAACTGGGGACGCCCCTCCCCCATGGGGTCTCCAGAACTAGGGACGCCCCTCCCCCATGAGGTCTTCAGAACTAGGGAGGCCCCTCCCCCATGGGGTCTCCAGAACTAGGAGTGCCCCTCCCCCATGAGGTCTCCAGAACTAGAGGCACCCCTCCCCCATGGGGTCTCCAGAACTAGGGACGCCCCTCTTCCATGAGGTCTTCAGAACTAGGGGCGCCCCTCCCCCGTGGCGTCTCCAGAACCAGGAGTGTGGAGGCAATGCCCCACCTTTCTCCAGCCTGTTTCTGTGACTGAGTCACCTGTTTCCATCAACTTCAAGCAACAGGTAACTTTCCTCACCACCTGATGCTGGAGAGATGTTTCCAGCCTGAGAAAAGCTGACAAAACCAGGGAGACCAGCCCTGCTCTGACGGCCTGAGTCAAAGGCCAGCAGGGGGCATGTCCGCCTGTGCAGGCCAAGGGCCTGCCAGAGCCACAGCCCAGGCCAAGGGACACCCAGGGGCTGGAAAACGGCACTGCCGCCATCAGCTGACCATGGTTTCCTGTCCAGACCAAACACACTCAGGACAAGTTCCAATTCTTTCCAGCTTCTCTTGAGGGTTTACAAATTAAAACCAGCCGGTCAGTACTTTTCCACTCCATTCAACCAGAGCCTCTCACAGGACAGCCTGGCACCGTTCAGTCAGCCCGGCCCCGCCCTGTACTCCTGGACTGTGGTGGGACCCTCCCATGATAGCCCGCAGTCCTGGACTTGCCCCACGGAGCTGATAACCTTCGACCCTGCCGGGTTCTTGGCTAGGGGTGGGGGAGGCAGATGGCCACCACCCCGGCGCCCCCACCCCAGAGCCCCCTCAGGCTGCCAGCCTGACAGCACTGGCCGTGAATCTTGTGGTTTTTTCCTCCCCTGACCTATCCTGGAAATGCCAGAAACACAAGAAACAGAAGTAACACAAGACCCTCGCAGGCAGAGGATGTAACTTTTGCACTAGAGAACTCCCAAACAATCAACTTTAAAAACCAGTCAGACTGAGAAGACCGTGGCTCTAAGACACACCTGCCCCCACTGGAGCCTTTCTCGTCAGCAGCTAGACCGAGTTATAAAGCAGAAACAGAAACCTCACCATGATGGGGAACAGGACGTATCAGACCTGAGCAAAGAGACCCGGTCCTGGGCAAGGGGCCAAATGATAGAGACTTCGCTGTTCTCCAACTGAATGTATACATTTAAGGTTATCATAGTCACAAGCCCACACGATTATGCCTAGAACTGGATAAGATGCCCCCATGGACACCTCTAAGAATAGGAGGCACCTGGGGTGCAGGCCTGCATGAGAGCGAGGTGTGCTGCGACCAGGTGAACCGGCACTGTCTCCAGTGGCCCGACTGCAAGGCTCCCCTGGACAAGATCCCAGTTCCCTGCCTGCCCGAGGATGAGCCCAAGTCCAAACTGCGGGCACTCCACCCTCCTGTTATCACAAAGACTGTCCCCAGCACCCCCTCACCCAGTGCAAGCCTGCGTGGAGCACAGAGCCCCCTCCCCAAACTGCCCAGGGCGTCCTGTGTCCAGCCGCACTCACAGCCCCAGGGCGGGAACCTCACGTCACAGAAAAGGACTGACCAAGGCCCCACCCAGCCTGAAGCAGCGTCCACTGGGGCGGCCACTCCTGAGAAACGTGTGGCCGACAGGCTAAACTGCTGGTGTGAGCCAGCAGTCCCCTAAGGGCATGCCCAGAGCGGTAGGCGGCTGCGTTCAGCCCACACAGGAGCACATGGCAGCCCACATACAGCCCGATGTCCACCAGCACACCACAGCAGTCACCCGTGGGGTCCCAGGGGACAGCGCGCCACAGCAGCCGCCCGTGGGGTCCCAGGGGACAGGCAAGTACTGGATGTGGTCTGTGTGTCTTGCTGAGTGGCATTACCTGCAGGCTCCTGTGACAACCCACTGAGTACACACGTGTGTGTCTGTCCACACACATGTGCGTGCATGTGTGTTTGTCCTCTAGAGTACGAGTGTGTTTGCACACGCGTAGGTGCATGTGTGTGTGTCCACTAGAATACGAGTGTCTGTACACACACATGTATGTGCACACGCATGCGTGTACTCTAGAGCTCAGGCCTGGAGGGGTGAGGGCTCAAGTGTGCACTGTGTTAGGCGTCACGCTTCCAACTGTTGACAGCACTTTAATAGTTCGAGCCCGAGATGCCCACACTTCCCTGGAGCCAGAGCCACCCCTGCAGAACAGGTGGGAGGGAAGGTCCCAGGGAGACAGACACCAGGATGACACAGACGCTGGCGAGGCCCAGGGAGCCGTTCCGGAGCGAGGGTGGCCAGGAGGGCAGCCAGCTGTGTGGACATCAATAGGCACGTCTCTACGTGTACATGCACACACACACACACTCACATAGACACAAACTTCTGGGTCCCCGAGGTTTCAGCAGGTGAAATCAGAAGTGAGTTGTTCAGTTGAAAGCTGACAAATTCTGGGACAGAAATCGTTTAGAAAAAGGTAACAGAATAAATTGCAGATGAACCCAAGACGCAAACACACAAACGGGCCATCACAACTCCCTGAGAGAGCACCAGCTCCCTCAACCTGCAGCCCGGCGGGCCTCTGGAAGGCCCCAAACCTGAGCCACTAAGGAAAGGATTAATAGGCCCAGCTCATAAAAATGAGTTCCAGGTGGCAGCGCGTACCACCCACTAACTCATATGGCCACTAGAAACTAGCCTGGGTCTCACCGAGTGCGCGTCTCCCCAGGAGAAGCACCGCCACCGGGACAGGGGCTGACACCACCTGCACGGCCCTGGGACATGGGGAGGCGCCTGCAGAACCAAGGCCATGGCCGTCAAACCTGGGCCACCCCTCTCTCAGACACCAGCACTCTCCCTGGCCATCCCCACTTCGGTGTCTTCCCTTCATTGAGCACAACCAGTATGTTCAAAACGACACTGGTTTTGCAAGAAACCAAAGAAAGTGGCGACTTACCCCAGCACACGCCCCAGCGTGCGGAGCTTAGCTGGCAGAGGGAGCTGGGTGGCAGGACTTTGGTCACTGGGTAGTCCAAGCACATCTTGTTCGCATTGCACCAAAGGCACTGGAACAGATGATGACAGGATCTCAGACGTCAGACGGGCCAGGGTCTGCCCTGTGCCGCCCCCGCCACTGTTGTTCCCTCCTCAGCCCCCTCCCCAACACAGCAGCTCAACTCCACCCACCCACCAAGGCCCTCCTCACTCAAACCTCCTCCACCAGGCACCCCCAAGCCTCGTGGCTTCCTGCAGCACTGGCAGGAAGGCAGGCACCGTGTGCTTCCCCACGTCCATCATTGGAGGGTCTGCATCCCTTGCAGGAGGGACCAAGCCAGGCAGTTGAGTGGTGTCCACCTAAGGTTATTACCCCACAAAGACCCCACTTGACTGCTATAGCTCCACCGAGCGGTCCATTTTAAAGACGACGCAACTGAAGAGAAAGTGGAGCTAGTGAACCTGAAGGCGTGTTGCCCGTGTCCCTGAAACACATGGTGGGGACCTGGCTGGCACAGCAGGCAGGGGCCCAGAGCCGGGCACGTGCCGGCTCAGATGGGAGGTTTGAGCCACCTAACAAGCCCACTCAGGTTAGAACAGTCTGGGTATTTTTATGCTCGAAAGTAATGATTTCACTAAGTTGTTTTTCTTACAGGTTTTAACAGGATGGAAAACAATGTTATTTTTCCATCCCAGGTTAGGGTGAGAGTCTGTTACCAAAAAAATGTCACAGTGAAACCTGGGGTCCCAGGACCACCGAGGCAGTGTACATTCTGGCACCTCGTGTTCAAATGACAAACAGCAGCAAGGCCCTCTTCATTTTGGCCATTTGAGGATCCCTTCCATTTCAGTGATTCTTTCCTGAGTTAAAAATTGGGGGGAAATCCTCCATTTTAAAACCGTCAAGTTTTAAACATCTCATCTTCTGTTCTTCCCTTGCAGTTTTACCGAGAGCCCCTGGAGTGCACTGCGCCAAGTCCTCCTCCGTGGAGGTTCCGCCACCATCTCTCCCGTTTTTAGATAACGAGGAACAAGCACGTGGTGAACCACAAGGGGCGCTGGCAGGCTGCAGGGGCCTATGGAGCCTTCCAGCAGCTCTTGAGTTTCGAGGAGTCACACACTGAGGGCCTGGCTCTCCTCTGCACCCTTTACTCTTGGCTGCACTTTCCTCTGCACTCTTTACTCTTGGTCTTCACTGCTGCTCAGGCGTTTTCTCTAGTTGCAGCACGTGGGCTTCCCATTGTGGTGTCTTCTCTTGTCGCAGAGCACGGGCTCCAGAGCGCAGGCTCAGTACTTACAGCCAAGGGACTGAGTTGCTCCGAGGCACGTGGGATCTTCCCGGATCAGGGATCAAACCCATGTCTCCTGCACTGAGCAGGTGGATTCTTCACCACTGAGCCACCAGGGAAGCCCTCCCCTGCCTGGGTTCAGAGTGGGAGTCAAGCCTTCAGAGGACGTGTGCACCCACTGTCATCTGGGCAAACCCAACCACAGAGATGAGAAAGAACATGGGGCGCTCTGTCTCAAGGACCCCTCAGCAGGAGAGCTGACGCTCAGCACTGGGTGAGAATGGGGGGCTGGGAGGACCCCAGGCACACCGGCCATGTCTCAGGGCCCATGGGTAGACCAGTCCAGCCCCTGTCCCAACAGGCCTGCAAGGTGGAATGACACCCAGGAAGCCCTGGACACAGGTCAACAGTCACAGACTAGGGGCTAAACATGCCCCCCACTTTCAAGCACCTGCGCTCACCCAACACCACACCTGCAGGCCTTGGGGCTCATATGCATTCCTGGCCGTGAGCCAGTTACACGTTTGCTCTCAGGGGCTGAAGCAGCACGTTAATAACACTCGGTGGTGTGTGCAGCTCTCCTGACAGTCTAAATCCCCAAGAAAATCTGTTACTGACCGCCCTGCACCCCATACCATGCACACGGCGCCTGGAGTGAGAGCTGGCCAGTGTGCTTCTGGATCATGTGCTGACCACGTACCACTTACCGAGACGTTTTTCAGGCACTCTTCACAGGTTCTGCTTGTGTTCTGAGAACAACCTGCAGGGAAAGAATGAACATCACTGAGAATCCTGCAGTGTCAGCACCAGGAGGGCACAGCAAATCATGCTCAGAACCTCGAGAGGGACACCCAGCCTTCAAGGTGCATGGCTGACCTCTATAAGTGGAATCCTGTGGGGACACACCAGCAGCATGTGTGGTCCTGACCCCGGGGGTCTCCCGGGAGAGGGTCGCCTGCTTCTTGCCTAGGCACCAATGACGGGGCACCAATGACCAGCTCCTCAGCAGACGCTCTGGAGCCGAAGGCCACAGCAGCTCCAGGCTGGGCTTGAGCCAAGCCTCACCCCCTAGCCAGTTCCCCAGGCAGGAGGGAGAAGCTGTCCAACCCCGTGGAGCACCCCGCACACCCCTGCCTCTCGGGCATCTTCACGGGACAACCACTACAGGAAGGACTCAAAGCTGAGCAGCTAACAGCTCTGGAACTCAAGTCAGTCAGGGGAGAGCTGGTGTATGAACAAAGACTCTCCAACTCACCACCAAGCAGCTGCTCTTCACCCCAGGCTGCCTCGACATGTCCGCACACTCAGAAGAGGCCCTGAGCACAACCCTCGGCTACCAGGAAAGGCACAGGAGTCACCGTCAGGTCCCACTTCCCACCCACCAGAACTGAGGATGCAAAACCGCGGCAAGGATCAGGGGCTCTCAACATGTCAGTAGGTAGGCACAACGGCTCAGCCACTTGAAAATAAACAGATGCTGTCGGGGAGCATTTAACAGGAGGGTTCCTACGTGCTGCTTCTCACAAGTCCTTTGTTTCTCTTCACGCAGGGCAGCACGCTGCTCCCAGGAACTGAGGTCATCGTGTGACACAGGCTTCAATCTCCTTCAGTAAACATTCTCTTTACAACAAAACTGCTTAGTCTCGATCCCCTTTCTTGAGATATGGATGGTCTCCTGACCTTGTGACCATTATTAACCCCTTGTTCCCTTGGTAACGGTTGCTGTACATTTGGTTTCCTAATCTTCATCATTGTCGAAAGAAATTTCTTGTACAACAGCCCATATACTCACAGAAAGATCATTAAAGCACCTTTGCTCCATCAGAGCTTAGGTCCCCATGTTGTTTTTGTTTCTCTCCCTGCCCCCGCCCCACTCCAGCTAATTCTCTGGAGCATAGACACCCGTCGAGCTCACTCTCCTGCCCGGGCTTCTCAGACTCCCTCGAGAGGCCGCCTAGTGCCTTCGTGAGCGATGCAAGCTCGGTATCAAGAGCTTTACTGGTTATCTGCGTAAACCAGGGAACATCAATCAGCCTCTTTCTTTCACTTTCTTATCGCCGACTCCGGACCACCAGGTTCCAGTCCATTAAAGGACCCCAACAAGATGCTCCCCGAGACTCAGCAATTCCACTCTCAGTCTTATGTGTCCCAGCCACACCAGGACCCCTATGCACAGAAGGGCTGACAGCAAACTTTACATATGGTAACAGCCGAGAGCTGAACACGGCCAGGGGTCCAGGCACCATGCATGCCCCTCGGCCTCCCTGCAGGTCCAGAGAGCTACCAGGTGGCTCCTCCTGCCTAATGGGAGCATGCTCCCCTCCAGGCACCACCTTCTCTTCACACGCAATGCCTGGGGGGCAGGGGACAGAGGTGCCTGGCGAGTCCTGCAGTGGGACACTCTTCAGCCCCCAAAAGAAGCACGCCTGCACACAGATGACTCTACAGACCACGAGGGCCGGGAGAGGCCCCCACAAAGGCTCACAGCACAGGGTTCAGGACAGGTGAGACTCCACTGCAGGGGGCAGGTCCGACTGGGTGGGGTCCCAACCGCTGGAGATGCCTGTTCTGAGGCTAGAAAGAGGTCAGGGTCGCACAGGTGGAATGCACTCAACAGCACACGTAGGTCCCTGCATCTCACCGCACAAAGAATGAATGGATCTAAGAAAAGAGCAACACTGAGCTCTTGGTAATGACATGTGCAGGGAGGCGCAGGGGTGGGGGGAGTGCGGGTGTCTGTAATTTCAGAATGTGACAAACCTAGCAGTAGGCAGAGGAGTGCTCACCACCTGGGTCCCACAACTCCCTGGACTTTCTGAGATTCTCATGATAAAATGCAAGGAAAGGGAGCTTTAGGGCTAAGTCACAATCTCATTCATAACGTTTGCTGACCAGGACCTGTACTAAACTGCTACCTGATAGGGCTGGGGAGCACTTCTCTTCAACAGTGTAGCTCTTGTACATCCCACTTTCAAAAATAAAAGCCCGTTTTTGTCATGACATACCATTCTAAGCCAATCACTATTAAACAGCACCCTTCTCAAGAGGCCCCAGTGGCGTGCTGTTAGGTTTGTGCTGAAGCTGATTTTAGACTACTTTGACACATTCAGCCCAGGAGGGCAGAGAAAGCTAACAGCCCCCAAATGCCTCTCACAGCAGGGCCGAGAGGGCAGGGTTGCCACAGGTGTTTGGAGCCCCCCTACCCCTCAGCCTTGGATGGCAGGAGGCAGAACCCCATGGGGCTTCTGTGAGGATGGCTTTACCTGAAAGCTGAATTCTGAGTTCTGTCCACCAAGGAGCCAAGGGTAGATGATACTGTCCCCACTACAAGGCACCAGGCTCCGTGCAGAACAACAGCTGACCCCACAACTGGGGCAGAGATGACACTGTCACCTCGGACAGCCTGCTGCCTCTGAGAGTGGCACAAAGGCCCAGAAGCCAGTGTGGGGGGGGGGGGTCCTCCTTGCCAAACTGGCATGACTTTAACAT
Organism: Oryx dammah; assembly: GCF_014754425.2. NCBI lineage: Eukaryota > Metazoa > Chordata > Mammalia > Artiodactyla > Bovidae > Oryx > Oryx dammah. Next base: position 12,584,159 of record NW_024070186.1, on the reverse strand, counting down.
GAGAGTGATGGACTCTCACCTCCTGAATGTTCATGATTTCACACTAGCATGGAATAAACAGAGGACAACCAGCCAAGAGTCTCCATCACAATGGACGCCAAGACCACTGAGCCATTTGTGGAGGGACAAGAGATTACATACAGTCTCAGGGCACCCCCACCCCGTTTAACTGTACTTAGGAAGAGAAAAGGCACCCAAAGAGTGATAAATGTACTGCCACGACAACCTATGACCACAAGACCACAGGACCAGTGGCAGAAGGTGCCTCCGATGGTGCAGGAAGGACAGTCACCCAGTGGCTGAACCCTCCCCACACGCACTCGAATCAGATCAGAGGAAACCGACGGGACGGCAAAGAGGCCTCTGAGCCCAAGACATGCTGAGGGGCTGCCCCAGTGGAAGAGAGACTAAGAGACATCACAGCCAAAAAGCAACACATGTGTGCCCGGGGTCAGCGGCCGGAGGATGCTACTGGGTAACTGGTGATCCGTGTACACGAGGTGTGTGTTAAACCAAGCGTTCAGTAGCATTCTAACGGTCACCATGCAGACCTGACTGTCACGTTCTGCTGATATCTTCCTTCTTAGGAGATACACCCTGGCGAACTTAGGGCAAATGGCCGCATCACAACTTGCTCTCATTGGTATGGGTAATCCAACTTTCCTGGCAGTCCAACGGATGGGACTTCGCACTCTCACTGCACTGGCCTGGGTTCAGTCCCTGGGTAGGGAAGTATAGTCCCACAAGCCACGTTTCACAGCCAAAATAAGCAAATAAGCCGTCCCAGGCAGACACAGACAGGAAGGCAGAGCACACGTGGCCCAGGCTGCAAGAACAGACAGGGATGCTGGAGATCACCGCATCACCTTTCCTTCAACTTTCTCTGCAGCTCTGAACTTTTTCTAATAAAACACTGGGCAAGGAGGCACGGTGGGGATCTATCTGCATGACGCCTAACACATTCACTCTCGATTCCTTCTGAAAAACTGAAGAAAGCCTGCACTTCCTTGTCGTCAATCTTAACAGAGGCCAAGAGAGCAACAGTAATGAAGCACAGGAGTTCTTCATGGAGAATTTCCAACACAGAAGCCTGTGTGACAACTGGTCCTGCAGGAACTAGCAAACCCGTCCAGCCCAGGGTCTCTAGGTCACGGGCCAACACAAGTCAACAGAGAGGCCAGGAGTGGCAGGCTAAGGGGACTGCCTCGCCCTCCTGCTCCTGGCATGCCCTGGAACCACCGGGCAGGTTCTCAGGGCAGAAACGCCAATGTTACACAGCCCTCACAAAGTCAGCGCAGAGCCCTTGAAAACACCAGGGCATAGTAAGAAGCGGCAACATGTTAACTATTTACATCTGATTCAGAGCCCGGGCACTCTTGGTCATTCGGGGCATTTTATCTCATCATAGATACAGGAAATCTGGAGCTAAAAACCCTGCCCAAGATCCTGAGCTCGAAGGGGCGATGTCACTGAGGCTGGGCTCTCCAGCTTGGACTCTGAGCCACTGACTAGAGAGCCTTAAGTCTTGTGCTCCCAGGAAAACTAAGCTAAAGAACAAGGGTTCTCAGGACACACCAGCTGTGGTACATGTGAGCTCTTTCCTACAGTTTCAGGGGAGTCCTGCTTAACCATGCAAGGACACACACTACGTGTGTGAAGAGGCATGTTTTCTAACAACAAAGAAACAAGTAAGCATATTGCCTGTGGAACATAACAGACCAGAGGGCTGCATTTGGCCATGCCGGGGGCAGTGGAAGGTCCCCAGAATCAGGCACTGTGGCCATGGCGCAGGGTGAAAGGACACGGGGGGCAGGGTGTGCTGCAGCTGCCAATTTCACAGAAGTGTGGTGGCAAGTTCATTTAGACAGAAAGTCCTGGCTATCTCACCACCTCGGCAGAAAAGGGGGAAGGAGAGTACAGAACAAGGCAAAGGCTCAGACCCGTGCAAGCGCCCACTGCCCTGTGGCCTGCTTGGGAGCCCCCTACCCCGCAGTTTTCAGCAGGAGGACCGCAGTGCTGCTGGACTGAAAGAGTGCTGAAGGAGCCCCACCTCCACCCCCACAGCTCCTCTGGACCCCTGTTTAGGACAACAGACCGAGGTCCTTTCAGGGGTCGCCTTCCCTCCGGATGTAAAGATGAAACTCAACTGGAGTCTGACCCCATACACAATTAAAGTGGGGTCCAAAACCCACAAAACTTATTCAGTTCAATGAATTTCTCTCCGAAGCTCTTCAACACCTTGTTGGTTCCTAATGCCTCCCCTCCACCCAAGCGCACAGCAGAGAAGACATGGCTGGTTCTGGACTGTTGTGATGGTCTTTGAGTTCACACACCTGTGGTGGTTAATATTATCTATCAATTGTCTGGGCTAAGGGATGCCGAGAGAGCTGGTAAAACACCATTTCTCTTTTCCTTTTTAAGAAGACTTTTTTCTTCTTCTTGGCCATACCTCATGGATTGCAGGATCTTAAGTTTTCCGAGCAGGGATGGAACCGGGGGCCCTGGCAGTGGAAACACCGAGTCCTAACCACTTGACTGCCAGGGAATTCCCAAAACAGTTCCGGTAGTATCTGTGAAAGTGTTTCCAGAAGAGATTAGCGTCTGAACCAGTGGACAGATGAAAGCACTAGCCCTCTCCAGGGAGGTGGGCATCTCCCAATCCACCGAGGCCCTGACAGAACAAAACGGCAAAGCAGCACAAATCTGCCGTGTGATCTGAGATGTCACCTCCTCTTGCCAGTGAGGCTTAGACTGCGCCGTGACTCCCTGGCTCCCTGCTGCCTGGCCTTGAGGTGTGGACTAGACCACACACCAGCTCTCCCTGGTTGAGCAGACAGTGGCTCATGGGGCTCCTCAGCCTCACGGTCCCGTGAGCCAGTCCGTCATGTGAAGTTAAGTCCCTCAGTCGTGTCCGACTCTTTGTGACCCCAGGAGCCCACCAGGCTCCTCCATCCATGGAATTATCTAGGCAAGAGTACTAGAGTGGGTTGCCATTTCCTTCTCCAGGGGATCTTCCCACCCCAGGGATCGAACCCGGGTTTCCTGCAATTACAGGCAGATGCTTTACCGTCTGAGCCAAATAACTCTACATACATCCTGCTGGTTCTGTTTCTTTAGGGTAATTTTTCCTGACTAATATGCACAGCATCCTTGCAAGGAATGAAAAGTATCATAGATGGTGTAGTCACATTCCTACGGCATGACAAGCAGTAAAATCACACAGCAAGCCCAGCCTCTGTGGGAAAGGGGCACCTCAGTGCTCAGTGTGGCTAGAAAAACGGCGTCTTTTCTCCTGAAATACTATGCCTGGTTTCATTCCCAAACTGTCACAGGACCCGCCCACTCAGCTCACAGGGGTGTCTGGCGGCTTCAGAAATCCCGGGCCAAGCCAGCATGAAAAGCAAGCAGCCAAACACACTGGGGGCGTTTCCTGACACACCTACTCTAACAATGCAAGAGCGCAGGCCCTTCAGCCACCCAGGAGAGGCCCTCAGGTGATAGCAGATTTGGCTCTCATCCAGCCTGTTTAGTTAAAAGCACTCCCAGGTCAAACAGACCAGCTCACAAGGCTCCTTGGACCCACGGTCATGGGAGCCAGGTCTTCGAAACAACTCTTTCTCTACAGCTACATATATCCTGTTGTGCTGAAAATTCATATTTGTGCTGAAAAGTCAATTTCAACCAAAAGTTCCCTATTCTGTGCAACTGCACTGCTGCACTGAGAGATAATGTCACAAGTGTGCACACGTGCATGTTCAGGAGACTGAAGAGACTCACGCAGTGCTGCATGCAGACACCCGCTCAGGCCGCACAGAGGAAAGGTGCCTTGCAGTGCTAAACAGAGTTGATGCAGCTACAGCTGACCAGAGCTGAGAAACGCCCCGGCCCCTCAGGCTGGCCCAGGTGGGTGAGGTCACCAGCCAGAGGCTCTGTTTTCCACACTGGTGATTACCCCCCACCCCTCGCATGCCACACACAGCTCCATCACACCGTCCAAGATCCCCACCCACCTGCAGACCACCCACAGGATGCTGCCCTCCAGCAGCCCCTTTTCTGGAGCTTCTGAGCTCTTAGGTCATGCACTCTCCTCACCCCTCTAACTGCTATTTCCAGGTCAGGCAGCCCAGGAACTCAGCGCCTCCATCAGCCAGTCACCATGTGGGCTCAGCACCTGGCACAAGTGGTTACTGAGAAGTGGTGGGATAAACAAGGAGGGCCACCCACCTACCCAAGTAGGGAAGGTCTGGAGAGCCTAGAAACTGCCCTGGCAGGGCAGGCCAAGTTCAAGCACTGGCCGCTGTCCCTGGAGCTCCTCAGAGGGGTCTACTCTGCACAGTGGGCATCGGTGAAAGGGCTGCACACAGCTCTCCTGGAGGGGAGCAAAGCCCCCCAACACACCAGCCGTGCCCACACAAGGGCCAGGCCCCTGGACTCCAGCCGCTGACCTGCTGTGGGTCAGGCAAGCCCTCCAGCTCTGCTTCCGACCCCGAGTCCACACTCGACAGCTCTTTCCCAGGGTAGCGGAGCCATTAGAGGGGACACCGCGCTCGGCCAGGCCGCCCCCGCGGTCCCGCACCACCTCGAATGCTGAGCCAGGACAAAGGGCCGACCCAGGCCACCGACGGACACTCGGGTGGCCCCTGGCCGTCCCCGCAAACCGCGCGGGACTGGAGCAGCGACCCTGAGCGGCTGCGACCCCGGCCCTCCGCCCTCCTTGACCCCGACCCTGCTCCCCTTGTCCTCACCTCGCCTGGTCCCCTCGATCCCTTGACCCTATGCCCCCCGACCGCCCTCACCCTGCGCGGCGGCCGCCGGGAAGAGCAGCAGGAACAGCGCAGCGCCGCCGAGTGTCGGTCCCCAGCGCGGCGTCGGCCCGCGGACTCCGCTGGACGCCATGGTCGCTGCAGCCTTAACGGTCGATCGCCGTCTCCTCCGTCGTCTGGACGAATCCCACCTCGGACCCAGGCCAGGCGCCTTCGCCCGGAAGAGCCGCACGCCGGAAGTGGGCGGGGCGACGGCCAAGCCACCGCGCAACAGGGGCCCCGCCCATCGCCCTCCGGCCTGCTCCCAGCTGTTCGCGATCCGGCCTCCCGGTGCGCGGCTCAGTGCGCCTGCGCGGCGGGAAGGCGGCAGGCCGCGGGATCCGTGCGACCCAGTGCGCCTGCGCGATAACGAGGGCTTGTTCGGCTGCTGCTTCCCCGCAGCCTTGGCCCACAAGGGGTGCAAAAGCTCTCCAGGAGTCAGGGAGTGGCGCTGCTTCCTGGATTGGTCTCGCAGACGGTGCAGAACCAGTGCGCTAGGCCCCCATTCCCGCCCCGACACCCAGATCCTCGCACGCCGCTTACCTCCCCGGGGCTCAGCTGGGCTGGCCCTCTCCTGGGAGGTCTGTAGGCTGCAGCTCCGGCCCCGACGGCCTCAAGAAATGATAAAAAATATGTATTGCAAGAGTCCAGTTGCTTTCTTGTGTTTGATTGTGTTTGAAAAAGTACAATGTGGCTTCGGGGATGGTACAGGGAAGCCAGAGACCCATCTCCTAAGCTTCCGGGGTCCATCTCCCCTGGTAGAAGCAGTGCTGATAGGGGTGGAGCTTCTGTCACGGGGTGGGGTGGGGGGTGGGGTGGGGTCTCTGTGAAAGAAAGAAAGTGAAAAATCGCTCAGTCGTGTCCGATTGTTTGACTCGAGAGGCCTGAATACTGGAGTGGGTTCAGTTCAGTTCAGTTCAGTCGCTCAGTCGTGTCTCTTTGCGACCCCATGAATCGCAGCACGCCAGGGCTCCCTGTCCATCACCAACTCCCGGAGTTCACCCAAACTCATGTCCATCGAGTTGGTGATGCCATCCAGCCATCTCATCCTCTGTCGTCCCCTTCTCCTGCCCCCAATCCCTCCCAGCATCAGAGTCTTTTCCAATGAGTCAACTCTTCGCATGAGGTGGCCAAAGTATTGGAGTTTCAGCTTTAGCATCAGTCCTTCCAAAGAACACCCAGGACTGATCTCCTTTAGAATGGACTGGTTGGATCTCCTGGCAGTCCAAGGGACTCTCAAGAGTCTTCTCCAACACCACAGTTCAAAAGCATCAATTCTTCGAGTGGGTAGCTGTTCCCTTCTCCAGGGGATCTTCCCAACCCAGGGATTGAGCCCAGGCCTCCCACACTGGAGGCAGATTCTTTACCAGCTGAGTCACCAGGGTAGCCCAAGAATACTGGAGTGGGTAGTCTATCCCTTCTCCAGCAACTCTTCCCATCCCAGGGATTGAACCAAAGGTCTCCTGCATTGCAGGCAGATTCTTTACCAGCTGAGCTACCAGGGAAGCCCAGGGTCTCTGTGATCTTTGATCCAATTCAGGATCCAAGCATAGCTTACTGGGTCGTGTTCCACCACTGTCCCACAGCTACCTCAACCCTGACTATTGCTGTGAAATCTGGGGCAGGGGCTTTGTAGTCCAGCATGGAATCTAGCTGACACTGGGGAAATAGGTGGGATGCAGACAGATGGCCTGCTACCATTTGAAGCAGGGTATATCTGTTCCCTGCCAAAGACAGAAATGGAGCCAGGGAAGGAGGGAGCGCTGAGTCCTAGCCACTAGACCACCAGGGACAGCAACCAGTGACAAGGCTTTCGCCCAGCAGCTGTGTAAAAGGAATTTCCACATAGAAACAGAAAGTAGTGAAACAAGTCTTTATTAGAAGGAAAAAGAGTATATGTGGATGGACACACAGGCAGGCTCAGAGGAGATTTGTGGCCTCGAGGTAGCTTGAATCACTTTTATGAGTGTTACTTCCTGAATTTCCTTTGGCCAATCATCTTGCTTTGCCTGCTGCTGAGTCCATATTGGGTATATCTCAGGGTGCTCCCATGTGTGCACACCTCTTAACCAAGATGGATTCCAGCAAAGAGGCCTGTGGGTAGTTGACATCACACGCTGTGGGGTGGCACCCCCTCCCTTTTTGACCTCCAACGAGCCTTTCTGTGCATGTCTAGTGGGAGAATTCTTAACTTTGAGAATGAGAAATATGTGATCATTTATCTTGTCCTCCATCATCCTGCTGTTTTGCCAAAAGCTTCAACTTCCATTTGGTTCAAAGGATTTGTTAACCAAAGAAACTCGTTATACACAAATAAACAAATTAAATATTTAATAGAGAATTATCTAACTTACTTTCAATATACTGTTGACCAAAAAGATGCACAACATGAGAGTTATGAATTAAGTTTTATTTGGGATAAAATGAGGACTGTAGCCTGGAAGACAGCACCTCAGACTGCTCCAAAGAGGTAGTTGGGGAAGTTCAGTACATAAGATTTTGGTGAAGGAGGAGTTCAATGTAATCAAGTGCCTACTTTACAAAAGGTTTTCTACTAGACACAAGGAGCCAATGTCACCATGAAAGGATTCAGTGCTTTTCTAAATATGAAGAGAGTCAAGGACTGGGATCATGAAATCAGTTTCTGAAAATACCTCACTATCTAAAGACCTGTTCCACCAATTTCCCTGGAGCCAGAGTGTCTCACTCTCCACTGTAATACCCTTCAGAGGGTGTTGAAGGTCAGCAGCTGCAGCAGCCCAGGGTTCAATCCCTGCAGAGGCAGATGGCAAATGCCCTCATTGTTATCGTTGTTGCTCAGTTATGGCAAGTGATCTTGGCAAGTGCCAATTTGTAATTGACAGGGCTGTCTCATGGTCATGCTGCTGCTGCTGCTAAGTCGCATCAGTCGTGTCCGACTGTGTGCGACCCCACAGACAGCAGCCCACCAGGCTCCTCTGTCCCTGGGATTCTCCAGGCAAGAACACTGGAGTGGGTTGCCGTTGCCTTCTCCAATGCATGAAAGTGAAAAGAAAGTGAAGTCACTCAGTCGTGCCCAACTCTTCTCGACCCCATGGACTGCAGCCCACCAGGCTCCTCCATCCATGGAATTCTCCAGGCAAGAGTACTGGAGTGGGGTGCCATGGCCTTCTCCGTCTCATGGTCAAAAATTAGACCATACTTTGGGAGGTATTTAATGATCATTTCATCCCCACGTTGCTAGAAAGGCTCATTCCTAGTTCTGGAGAAGATTTTGCCGACAGGCCACTCAGTGTGCTTTTACTGGACTAGGTTTTAATAGTCAAAGATCTCTGGACACCTGTCTTCTAGTTATGGTCCAGGAAAGTATACCTTCTCTGCATCTTCCCATATTGAGAGTTACACTATTACCATCACTGATCATATGTGTGAACCGTGAATTTCCAGATGTTCCAGCTGGTTTTAGAAAAGGCAGAGGAACAAGAGATCAAATTGCCAACATCCACTGGATCGTGGAAAAAGCAAGAGAGTTCCAGAAAAACATCTATTTCTGCTTTATTGACTATGCCAAAGCCTTTGACTGTGTGGATCACAATAAATTGGAAAATTCTGAAAGAGATGGGAATACCAGACCACCTGACCTGCCTCTTGAGAAATGTGTATGCAGGTCAGGAAGCAACAGTTAGAAATGGACATGGAACAACAGACTGGTTCCAAATAGGAAAAGGAGTATGTCAAGGCTGTATATTGTCACCCTGCTTATTTACCTTCTATGCAGAGTACATCAAGAGAAATGCTGGGCTGGAGGAAGCACAAGCTGGAATCAAGATTGCCGGGAGAAATCTCAATAACCTCAAATATGCAGATGACACCACCCTTATGGCAGAAAGTGAAGAAAAACTAAAGACCCTCTTGATGAAAGCAAAAGAAGAGAATGAAAAAGTTGGCTTACAGCTTAGCATTCAGAAAACTAAAATCATGACATCCAGTCCCATCATTTCATGGCAAACAGATGGGGAAACAGTGGAAACAGTGGCTGATTTTTCTGGGCTCCAAAATCACTGTGGATGGTGATTGCAGCCGTGAAATTAAAAGATGCTTGCTCCTTGGAAGGAAAGTTATGAGCAACCTAGACAGCATATTAAAGCAGAGACATTACTTTTCCAACAAAGGTCCATCTAGTCAAGGCTGTGGTTTTTCCAGTGGTCATGTATGGATGTGAGAGTTGGACTGTGAAGAAGGCTGAGCGCTGAAGAATTGATGCTTTTGAACTGTGGTGTTGGAGAAGACTCTTGCGAGTCCCTTGGACTGCAAGGAGATCCAACCAGCCCAGCCTAAAGGAGATCAGTCCTGGGTGTTCATTGGAGGGACTGATGCTGAAGCTGAAACTCCAAAACTTTGGCCACCTGATGTGGAGAGATGACTCATTTGAAAAGACCCTGATGCTGGGAAAGATTGAGGGCAGGAGGAGAAGGGACGACAGAGGATGATATGGTTGGATGGCATCACCAACACAATGGACATGGGTTTGGGTGGACTCTGGGAGTTGGTGATGGACAGGGAGGCCTGGCGTGCTGTGGTTCATGGGGTCCCAAAGAGTCGGACACGACTGAGCGACTGAACTGGTCACATACCGAGTTACACATTTGATCAGCTGCTTCAAGTCTAGTCCTCATTATTTTCATTTGTGGCTCAGTCATACACTTGGTAATACAAGAAAAAATAATCTTTTAAAACAGGAAAAATACAAATAATATAGCTAATAACATTAGTGGAATTGTAAGTGAATATTTTAGCCATGAATCTCCCACACCGAACCTGTCATTTTGCTAATCTTTGTGAAGCCGTCAGGTAGCCCATTAAAATATTTATCCAAAAGTCCTTTCTATAAATCTTCTTGAAGAGAAAGCATTTTTGTAAAAATTGGTTACCACTGTGACAGCACTTTAAGATAATAACTAGAATTATGACTGAGAAAAGCAAAGGAGAAAAGGAAAGATATAAGCATCTGAATGCAGAGTTCCAAAGAATAGCAAGAAGAGATAAGAAAGACTTCTTCAGCAATCAATGCAAAGAAATAGAGGAAAACAACAGAATGGGAAAGACTAGAGATCTCTTCAAGAAAATTAGAGATACCAAGGGAACATTTCATGCAAAGATGGGCTTGATAAAGGACAGAAATGTATGGACCTAACAGAAGCAGAAGATATTAAGAAGAGGTGGCTCATGACCCAGATAATCATGATGATGTGATCACTCATCTAGAGCCAGACATCCTGGAATGTGAAGTCAAGTGGGCCTTAGAAAGCATCACTATGAACAAAGCTAGTGGAGGTGATGGAATTCCAGTTGAGCTCTTTCAAATCTTGAAAGATGATGCTGTGAAAGTGCTGCACTCAATATGCCAGCAAATTTGGAAAACTCAGCAGTGGCCACAGGACTGGAAAAGAGCAGTTTTCATTCCAATTCCAAAGAAAGGCAATGCAAAACAATGCCCAAACTACTGCATAACTGCACTCATCTCATATGCTAGTAAAGTCATGCTCAAAATTCTCCAAGCCAGGCTTCAGCAATACGTGAACCGTGAACTCCGATGTTCAAGCTGGTTTTAGAAAAGGCAGAGGAACCAGAGATCAAATTGCCAACATCCACTGGATCATGGAAAAAGCAAGAGAGTTCCAAAAAAAACATCTTTTTCTGCTTTATTGACTATGCCAAAGCCTTTGACTGTGTGGATCACAATAAACTGGAAAATTCTGAAAGAGTTGGGAATACCAGACCACCTGACCTGCCTCTTGAGAAATGTGTATGCAGGTCAGGAAGCAACAGTTAGAAATGGACATGGAACAACAGACTGGTTCCAAATAGGAAAAGGAGTATGTCAAGGCTGTATATTGTCACCCTGCTTATTTAACTTCTATGCAGAGTACATCATGAGAAACGCTGGACTGGAAGAAACACAAGCTGGAATCAAGATTGCCGGGAGAAATATCAATAACCTCAGATACACAGATGACACCACCCTTATGGCAGAAAGTGAAGAGGAGCTAAAAAGCCTCTTGATGAAAGTGAAAGTGGAGAGTAAAAAGTTGGCTTAAAGCTCAACATTCAGAAAACGAAGATCATGGCATCCGGTCCCATTACTTCATGGGAATATAGATGGGGAAAGAGTGGAAACAGTGTCAGACTTTATTCTTTTGGGCTCCAAAATCACTGCAGATGGTGATTGTAGCCATGAAATTAAAAGACGCTTACTCCTTGGAAGAAAAGTGATGAGCAACCTAGATAGTATATTGAAAAGCAGAGATATTACTTTGCCAACTAAGGTCCGTTTAGTCAAGGCTATAGTTTTTCCTGTGGTCATGTATGGATGTGAGAGTTGGACTGTGAAGAAGGCTGAGTGCTGAAGAATTGATGCTTTTGAACTGTGGTGTTGGAGAAGACTCTTGAGAGTCCCTTGAACTGCCAGGAGATCCAACCAGTCCATTCTGAAGGAGATCAACCCTGGGATTTCTTTGGAAGGAATGATGCTAAAGCTGAAACTCCAGTACTTTGGCCACCTCATGAGAAGAGTTGACTCATTGTAAAAGACTGATGATGGGAGGGATTGGGGGCAGGAGGAGAAGGGGACGACCGAGGATGAGATGGTTGGATGGCATCACGGACTCGATGGACGTGAGTCTGAGTGAACTCTGGGAGATGGTGATGAACAGGGAGGCCTGGCGTGCTGCGATTCATGGAGTCACAAAGAGTCGGACACGACTGAGCGACTGAACTGAACTGAACTGAATCCGAATTTTAGAAACTAGGACTTCCCAGATGGTGCTAGTGGTAAAGAGCCCACTTGTCAATGCAGGTAGGTGTAAGAGATGTGGGTTTCATCCTGGGTCAGGAAGATCCCCTGGAGGAGGGCATGGCAACCCACTCCAGTATTCTTGCCTGGAGAATCCCACGAACAGAGGAGCCCAGCGGGCTATAGTCCATGGGGTCGCGCAGAGTCAGATACGACCAAAGCGACTGAGCAGGCACATAATTTCTAGGATATTTGTATTAATAATATTTACCACACCTGAGGAGATTTATTGCTCATTTGACAATACTTCCCATATAATTTGACATACCAAATGAACTTAATTAGTTTAATAGCTCTCTTTGGGATGTTTCAGGGGCCCTCTGAAGCATCCTAAAGTTAGCAAGAAGTCAAAAGTGTTTCATTAGTTTTTGATTTAGGAAGTGTTGTCAATAAATATCAAAAGAGTTTAGAACATTCGGTCAGATGGGATCATAGGTCATGGTGACAATAGCTATTTACTTAGCCAAAGTAACCAAGAAGGGTTTCAAAGGCAAATAAAGAACAGATTATTTAAGAGGTAAAGAAACTTAAATCTGTTATCAAAGGCAGTTCAACATCTGAAGAAAGCATATCCTCTTAACGGAGAGAAGAGTCAAATTCAAGTTTTTACACCAACTTACTTTTAAATTCATTTAAAAGTAAACTGAATTAAATTTATCTTAAACTTAGTCTGTCCTGACCCTGCCCAAAACTCTGTGTTCAGGGTCCACTAACCACAAACCTTCGTATCATTTTCAGTATACATTGATTGTTCTGACATCCTGAAACAGCCACTTGTAAGTCAGACATACTTCCTTTTCCCTTCATAAAATACAATCCATTCCTCATACCTTCTTTATCAAAAACACACAACCTACTTTCCTTAAGCAACCCAAAACTGACCTTAATATTAGCATTCTATAGATTGGTGAGCATAAATGTTGTTGTTCAGTTGCTCTGTCTTGCCCAACTCTTTGCAACCCCATGGACTGCAGCACACCAGGCTTCCCTGTCCTCCACTGTCTCCAGGAGTGAGTTCAAACTCATGTCTATTGATTCAGTAATGCCATCCAACCACTTCATCCTGTATTGCCACCTTCTCCTCCTGCCTTCAATCTTTCCCAGCATCAGGGTCTTTTATAATGAGGTGGCTCTTTGCATCAGATGACCAAATTATTGGAGCTTAAGCTTCAGCATCAGTCCTTCCAATGAATATTCAGGCTTGATTTCCTTTAGGATTGACTGATTTAACCTCCTTGCTGTCCAACAAACTCTCAAGAGTCTTCTCCAGCACCACAGTTCAAAAGCATCAATTCTTCGGTGCTCAGGCTTCTTGATGGTACAACTCTCACATCCACACATGACTACTGGAAAAAGCATAGTTTGATTGTACAGATCTTTGTCGGTAAAGTGATGTCTTTGTTTTTCAATACATTGTCTAGGTTTCTCATTGCTTTTTTTCCAAGGAGCAAAGGCTTTTAATTTCATGTCTGCAGTGATTTTGGAGTTCAAGAAAATAAAATCTTCCACCGTTTCCACTTTCCCCCATCTACTTGCCACGAAGTGATGGGAGCAGATGCCATGATCTTAGTTTTTTGAATGCTGAGTTTTAAGCCAGCTTTTTCACTCTCTTCTTTCACCCTCATCAAGAGGTTCTTTAGTTCCTCTTCACTTTCTCCCATTAGGGTGGTATCGTCTATATATCTGAGGTTGTTGATATTTCTCCCTGCAATCTTGATTACCGCTTGTGTTTCATACAACCTGGCATTTTGCATGATGTACTCTGCATATAAATGAAATAAGCAGGGTGACAATATACAGCCTTGATATACTCCTTTCCCAATTTGGAACCAGTCCTTTTTTCCATGTCCAGTTCTAACTGTTGCTTTTTGTCCTTAATACAGACTTCTTAGGAGGCAGTTAAGGTGGTCTTGTATTCCTATCTCTTTAATTTGTTGTAATCCACACAGTCAAAGATTTTAGCGTAGTCAATGAAACAGAAGTAGACTTTTTTTTTAATTCCCTTGCTTTTTCTATGATCCAGCGCGGCAATTAGATCTCTGGTTCCTCTGACTTTTGTAAATCCAGCTTGTACATCTTGAAGTTCTCAGTTCACTTACTGTTGAAGACTGTCTTGGAGAACTTTGAGCATGACCTTGCTAGCATGTGAAAAGAGTGCAGTTGTGCGGTAGTTTGAACATTCTTTGGCATTGTCCTTCTTTGGTATTGGAATGAAAATGGAACTTTTCCAGTCCTGTGGCCACTGCTGAGTTTTCCAAATTTGCTGGCATATTGAGTGCAGCACTTTCACAGCATCATCTTTTAGGATTTGAAATAGATAAGCTGGAATTCCGTCACCTCCACTAGCTTTGTTCCTAGTGATGCTTCCTAAGGCCCACTTGACTTCACACTCCAGGATGTCTGGCTCTAGGTGAGTGATCACACCATCATCATTATCTGGTTCATTAAGATCCTTTTTGTACAGTTATTTTGTGTATTCCTGACACCTCTTCTTAATATCTTCTGCTTCTGTTAGGTCCATACCTTTTCTGTCCTTTATTGTGCCCATCTTTGTATGAAATGTTCCCTTAGGAACATTTTCTTGAAGAGATCTCTAGTCTTTCCCATTCTACTGTTTTCCTCTATTTGTTTGCATTGATCACGGAGGAAGGCTTTCTTATCTCTCCTTGCTATTCTTTGAAGCTCTGCATTCAGATGCGTAAATCTTTCCTTTTCTCTTTTTGCCTTTTGCTTCTCTTCTTTTCTCAGCTATTTGTAAGGCCTCCTCAGACAACCATTTTGCCCTTTGCATTTCTTTTTCTTGGGGTTGGTTTTGATCACCACCTCCTGTACAATGTTACAAACCTCTGTCCATAGTTCTTTAGGCACTCTCTCTGTCAGATTAATCCCTTGAATCTATTTGTCACTTCCACTGTATAATTCTAAGGGATTTGATTTAGGTCATACCTGAATGGTCTAGTGGTTCTCCCTACTTTCTTCAGTTTAAGTTTGAATTTTGCAATAAGGAGTTCATGATCTGAGCCACAGTCAGCTCCCAGTCTTGTTTTTGCTGGCTGTATAAATGCTAGTGATAATTTCTAAAAAACCTTTGCTTTCTTATAGAAAGCATCTCAGGATGGCACCAAGCATTTTTCATCAATAGCCCAAAGTTGCTTTGTAAGAGGAAATTAGTTTTCAAGAATCAGTGTTTCAGAATCTTATTTTATTTGGAAATGACCTAGGTATTCAATAAGCTTTTATCATTCAGTTTAGCATAACCCTAGAAATTCAGGTTACCAAAATCTGCAAAGACCATTTTAGACAGATATTCCTAAAGTATAATTATTCTTAATAGAGTTTATCTAAAAGCTCCTATCTCGTTTACATTCTTTCCTGAGAGGTTTCTTTACTTGAGTTACTTTCTTTGTTGATAAACTTGTAACAGATATAATAATATTTAACTTATATTAAACCTAGGCACGATGAAAATATTGTGCTTAAAGTTAATGACTCTTAGACATGTCTGTATTAGTTAGATCAGCAAACATTGACACCGGGTATTAACTTAATACTGAATATTTCCCAGTTCACACGGACCTGAAATTCATTTAGGTTGATTTCTCTTGTATTTAGAATTGTTCGATTTGTAAGTGCTTACTTTTCTTTCTGCCGATTAGATTATAGCTCATTTACAAACTAACCTCAGCAATCACCAATATTATCCAAAGACAAAGACACGTACCGAGACACATGTACATCCAAACAGACACAAGAGATCTCATAGCTTTGTTTTCCAAACTTAGCTATGAATCAGATATCACAATATAAAATTCACTACTTGTAAATAGCAGTTGGAATAAGAAAATTTTAAAAAGGCTTCATTTCCTTTTTTTCCCTTCAATTTCAGGAATTAGAGATAGTCTAGATAAGCGATCCAGAGAGCTCTGGTCTCAAGGCATAATAAGTGTTATTTCCTCAAGGCAAGGATTCTAAAGAGATAATTTTCCCTTTAAACTTTCTCTGGAGGCTAAAGAATATTGTGACCACACTGTCAAAAAGCATATTTATTTTTTTGTAGTCATAGTTTCAGAGCCAAATTTTAGGCCAGAGAGTGCTCAAATTGGCCCTAACTGGCTGATAAAATGTCTGTCCCAGAAGGGATTGTCCCTCTGAGAGGTGGGGGGTCTTAGTTAGATCAGCTCCAGGCTGTTGAATACAGGAGAAAAGTCTTACACATAAGGGAACTTCAGTCTATTTTCCCATCCTACGGCAATAAAGATCTAATATTGTTAGGCCATGCTTCTTTGTCATTGGATCATAATGTATGGGGTGATCAGTCATTTCAAATCTTTCCCAAAAGGCTCCTAGGTGAGAGGTAGGCTTCCAGTTTTAGCTTGAGCCGTTTGTACCAGATGTCTGTGTGCTCAGACCAAACCAAACCAGAAGCTTACCAACCAGAAGTCACACTTCAAATAAAACAAAAGGCAAAGAGATGCCCAAGAAGTCAATAGCCAAATGGCATAAATGTCAAGTGTGACTTCCCAGTCCCATTAGACCTGTGACCTGGCAGAGTCAGGGCTAGGTGGCATTTTTTAGTTTCGATATAATTTCAAGCAATTTCATTTGATTTTCTGCAAAGAAGTTACTCTGTCATTTCCTCTTTTAGAACCTTCTAAATACTAAAGAAAGTATTCCATTTAGTCTGTTTGATCTTATGGCCAGCATTTTCTAAGTGTGAGCAAAAATATCAATTTTAGAATATCAAAAGAACTCTAATTTGGACATTTTTGTTGAGAGGTCCCTTAGTATAATTTCTCCGATTAACTACATCTGTTAGTTACCCAGTCACGTCCAACTCTTTGTGACCCCGTAGACTGTAGCTCTCCAGGCTCCTCTGTCCATGGAATTCTCCAGGCAAGAATACTGGAATGGGTTGCCATTCTCTTCTCCAGGGAGTCTTCCTGACCCATGGATCAAACCTGGGTCTCCTGCACTGCAGGCAGATTCTTTACCATCTGAGTCACCAGGGAAGTTCAGTTAACTAGGTACTTGTAAATATATAAGTATATAGGTTCAGTTAACTAGATACTTGCAAGTATATAAGTCTGTATATATTGTACATAAATCTAGTTGGAATGTTAATCAGAAGTTGACTCTCTGATGCCCTTCATTTCTGTTTTTGAGATACTGTTTCCCATTTTAAGTTGAATTTGTCAGGGACAAAAATCACTAGGGAAATTGTGTGGTGGGCCTGTGTGCTGATTGTTAGCTTAACTCCTCCAGGAGTCATCCCAAAATTGTTTCAGCTCATCTTACTTGCCTCAGATTCTGCCTCTGGCAATCCAAGACGACTGTGGCTGCTCAGGTCGCTAAATGGCCAATTGTTATTGTGACCGCTGGATGAGCAAGTGTTTTAATTAATGAATGGGTTTCCCTAAGGGACCACTGCGTGGTGTGAGGACTGGGCCTCCACCACTTCTGTCAATTTCTCAGTCACCTGAGAAGCCTGGAACCAGCTGGGAGGAGACTGGCCCCTTTTCTTCATTCTCCTCATTTTTATCCCGACAAATTCTATAAAGGCAGCAGAACTGAGGAAAAGTGACAGGTCAGCCTCTCACCTAACCACTCAGTCCTCTGCAGCAGAGCGACGTTGGTAACTTTCAGCCAAGCCCTCAATATTCCTGAAATGTTTTCAGTTGAGCCCCCTGACCCAGTAACTTTCCACTGGGTGGGTATTCCCATGGTATCTTTCAACCAAGCCCCACACAGTGTCTGGACTATGAGTGGGTATTGTTCTTGTTCAGTTGCTAAGTCATGTCTGACTCTTTGCAATCCCATGAACCACAGCACACCAGGCTTCCCTGTCCTTCACCATCTCCCAGAGTTTGCTCAAATTCATGTCCATTGAGTCGGCGATTCCATCCAACCATCTCATCCTCTGTCGTCCCCTTCTCCTCCTGCCTTCAATCTTTCCCAGGATCAGGGTCTTTTCCAGTGAGGTGGCTCTTTGCATCAGATGCCCAAAGCACTGGAGTTTCAGCTTCAGCATCAGTCTTTCCAATGAATATTCAGGGTTGATTTTCTTTAGGATTGACTGGTTTCATCTCCTTGCAGTCCAAGGGACTCTCGAGAGTCTTCTCCAGCAACCCAATTCAAAAGCATCAATTTTTTGGGTGTTCAGCCTTCTTAATGGTCCAGTTCTCACATCCATACATGAATACTGGAAAAACCATAGCTTTGACTATATAGACCTTTGGTGGCAAAGCGAATGTCTCTGATTTTTAATACACGTCTGGGTTTATCATAGCTCTCCTTCCAAGGAGTGAGGGTCTTTTAATTTTGTGGTGGCAGTCATTGTCCACAGTGATTTGGGGTATTAGTGGATGTGCCTCAGCATATTTCAACTCCCCTCCCTCAGTATCTTTCAGCTGGGAGGGGGGGCAGGTAACCTGCTCCACCACCAAAGAAAACTCACGGTCTCAACCAATGCAGGTTATCTGAGAACCGGGAGAGTTCCCATCTGCACTCCCCAAGGAGGCGGACGGGCACAAGGGTCCCAGCCGCTGCCGGGACCAAAGCTCCAATTCCTCAGGAAGTTCAGGCAAAGGAGGGAAGTCGACTTAGGTCACTTGATTGGCCACCATAACTGTTGACTGAAAAGGTGCACAATGTGAGCGCTGCAAGGTGAGTTTTACTGGGGATAAAAAGAGGGCTGCAGCCCAGGAGACATTACCTCAGATAGTTCTGAGAGACTGCTCCAAAGAGGTAGTAGGGGATGTAAATATTTAAGATTTTGGTGAAGGAGGGATTCATTGTAATCGAGTGCTTACTTTACAAAAGGTTCTCTGCTAGTCATGAGGAGCTGATGTTACTTTGAAGGGATTTAAGGATTCTCCAGACATGAAGAGACACAAGGATTGGGATCGTGAAATCAGTTCCTGAAAATAATCTAACTATCCAAAGACCTGTTACAGGTGCAGATTCTCTGGAGCACAGAGTGCCTCACTCTCCACCCTGATCTCCCTCAAGAGGTGTGGAAGGTTGGCGGCCAAAGCAGGAAAGGCTTCAGTCTCCACAGAGGTAGACGGGAAATGCGCTTGTTGCTCTTCAGTTGCTGGCAAAAGCTCTTGGCAAATGCCAATTTGTGGTTGACAATACCATCATTGGAAAAGACCCTGATGCTGGGAAAGATTGAAGACAGGAAGCGAAGGGGGCTACAGAGGATAAGATGGTTGGATGGCATCATCAACTTGATGGACATGAATCTGAGCAAGCTCCTGGAATTGGTGATGGACAGGGAAGCCTGGCGTGCTGCGGTCCATGGGGTCACAAAGAATCAGACATGACTGAGCAGCTGAACTGATACAAACATTTAAAAAAAGAGAGACACTGTAGAGGAGAGTAACAGCACATATATCACCAAGCTGTGCCAACCAACATCCAGACTCAAACAGTGTGGGAAGCCCCATGTAGTAGCAATCTGGAGTCCCAGTTGGGAAAGTTCTTCCACCCCACGGGTGAGACTTGAAAGCTGTAATTTAGGGGCTTCCGATTATAATCCCAGGCCACAAACAGATCAACAGTTTGCAAGCAGAAATGTAGCTCTGGTTTCATGTTAATCTTTTTACAATGCTATTTTTCTTTTATCTTGTAAGTGATAAGATTGCTAGACCATGGGGGATTGGCCAGATTCAGGGGCTCAAGAGAATTCCAGGACTCACTCCCAATCTTATCTACAGTGCCCCTGGCTTACAGGTAACAACTGGTGCCCTCAGGAGCAGACAGATAGTCAGGGTAGTGTCCAGGCAGGCCGGCAGCAAGGTTGGAGGCCTGCTCTGCTTCCTTGCTTCTGAAGCCTGAACAAGACTACTTCCATTAAATTCCCCTAATACCTGATTTTATGGAGTTTCTGCTATTAGGGTGTTTTTAATTGTTCAGAAATTGTTCAGCCAGGGGCCCATCTATCTCTTGCCTCAGAGGCATCTCCCCAGCACCCCAGCATGCTAGGACTCAGCAGCCTGGCCTTTAAAATCTTCCACATGCTCTCCCCAAGCCAGGAGAACAGCGCATCAGGGCTGTGAGCTGACATCCCAAACCCACCAGTTCCTGCCTCCGTGACCTCAGCTGCCATGAGCTTTAGTGCCACAGCTCAGTGCACTGCTGACATCACAAGGTCACAGGGTCACATACTGAAAGGACCTGAGGGCCACAGGTCAGAGCCCAGAGTTCATATCCCTGCCCTTCTCTTTCAGGGCAGCCCCGAGCGAGCCTGGGTCCTGCTGCTGTTGCTCTGTGGTGCCAGGAAGGAGCCGGCCCTCCTGCGCACAGAGACCACAGGTCTCTGAGGTCACATCAGTGTGACTGTCAAATGTTTTAACAAGACTGTCTTCAACTTTGCTCTGGCTCTTTGTAGAGGGACAAGGTTCCTTTCTGCCCACGTCAGGCAGCAAAAGGCCCTTGACTGCAGTAAGCTGTGTCTGCCCCACCTTTTCCAGTTGTCGACTTAAAGAAGATGCACAATGTGAGAGTTGCAAGTTAAGTTTTATCTGGGGCAAAATGAGGACTGCAGCCCAGGAGGCTGCCGGAGATTGTGTTGCCAAAATCTTGGCTCTCTGTGCATCGGTGCCAAACAGAAATATGGAGACAGAGTTATGGAGGAGAAGGAGAGACTAGCTTTATAAATTTGCCAGGCAAAGGGGGAACAGAGTAGGCTAGTGCCTCAAGAACTATGCCCTCCTTCCTGGTGAGCAGAGAGAGGTTATATAGTCAGGCAGGAGTATGTGATAAGAATCAAGACAGTAACAGGCTATTCATTCTGCAAGATTTCAGGGGCTTCCCTGGTGGCTCAGATGGTCAAGAATACACTTGCAATGTAGGAGACCTGGGTTCAGTCCCTGGGTGGGGAAGATCCCATGGAGGAGGGAATGGCTACCCACTTCAGTATTCTTGCCTGGCGAATTCCATGGACAGAGGAGCTGGATGGGCTACAGTCCATGGGGTCACACAGAGTTGGATGCGACTGAGTACAGCACAGGAGAGTTTAGAAAGGGCAATGTTGCTGACAAGATGACGGGTGTGCAGGGTCTCAGGTGGTCTGTCTCCTGATCTTGATGAATCTCTCTGGCCCTTCAGTCTGGCCTCAGGTGGTTCATTGCTGATCCTCCTTTGATTAAGAACTGCTCTGCCTCTTGGAACTGAGAGGCCACGGAGGCTCAAGTCTTACCTATAGGAAATGCAGGACAAAAAGGCCTCTGTGTCCAGGAGTACCACAAGGCACTGCTTTGCATCAATAACTAAGAGAAACTGCTCCAAAGAGGTAGATGGGAAGGTCAATATATGTGATTTTGGTAAAGGAGTAATTCATTGCAATCAAGCTCTTTACAAAAGGTTTTCTGCTAGTCACAAGGAGGTGATGTCACCATGAAGGGACTTAGCACTTTTCTAGATATGAGCAACGGAATTCCAGAAAAACATTTACTTCTGCTTCATTGACTACATTAAAGCCTTTGACTGTATGAACCAAAACAAACTGTGGAAAATCCTTAAAGAGATGTGAATACCAGACCACCTGGCCTGCCTTCTGAGAAACCTGTATGCAGGTCAAGAAGCAACACTTAGAACCAGACATGGAACTGGTTCCAAATTGGGAAAGGAATGTGTCAAGGCTGTATATTGTCACCCTGCTTATTTAACTTATATGCAGAGTACACCATGAGAAACGCTGGGCTGGAAGAAGCAGAAGCCGGAATCAAGATTGCTGGGAGAAATATCAATGACCTCAGATATGCAGATGACATCATCCTTATGGCAGAAAGTGAAGAGGAACTAAAGAGCCTCTTGATGAAAGTGAAAGAGGAAAGGGAAAAAGCTGGCTTAAAGCTCAACATTCAGAAAACTAAGATCATGGCATTCAGTTTCATCACTTCATGGCAAATAGATGGCGGAAACAGTGACTAACTATTTTCTTGGGCTCCAAAATCACTGCAGGTAGTGATTACAGCCATGAAATGAAAAGGCCCTTGCTCCTTGGAAGAAAAGCTATGACAAACCAAGACAACATATTAAAAAGCAGAGACATCACTTTGCCGACAAAGGTCCATCTAGTCAAAGCAATGGTTTTTCCAGTAGTCATGTATGGATGTGAGTTGGACCATAAAGAAAGCTGAGCACTGAAGAATTGATGCCTTTAAACTGTGGTGTTAGAGAAGACTCTTGAGAATCCCTTGGACTGCAAGAAGATCCAACCAGTCAATCCTAAAGGAAATCAATCCTGAATATTCATTGGAAGGACTGACGCTGAAGCCAAAACTCCAATACTTTGGCCATCTCATGCAAAGAATGGACTCACTGGAAAAGACCCTGATGCTGGGAAATATTGAAGGCAGGAAAATATTGAAGGCAGGAGGAGAAGAGGACAACAGAGGATGAGATGGTTGGATGGCATCAGACTCAACGGACAAGAGTTTGAGCAGGCTCCGGGAGTTGGTGATAGACAGGGAATCCTGGCGTTCTGCAATCCATGGGGTCGAAAGAATCAGACATTACTGAGGAAATGAACTCAGCTGAACTGATGCAGAGTATATCTTGTAAAATGCAGGACTGGATGAAGCTGAAGCTGGAATCAAGATTGCCAAGAGAAATACCGATAACCTCAGATATGCAGATGACACCACCCTTATGGCAGAGAGTGAAGAGGAACTAAAGAGCCTATTGATGAACGTGAAAGAGAAGAGTGAAAAAGCTGGCTTATAACTGAACATTCAAAAAACTAAAGTAATGGCATCCTGTCAACATTCAAAAAACTAAGATCATGGCATCTGGTCCCATCACTTCATGGCAAATAGATGGGGGACAGGAAGGAAACAGTGACAGACTTTATTTTCTTGTGCTCCAAAATCATTGTGGACAGTGACTAGCCATGAAATTAAGACGCTTGCTCCTTGGAAGAAAAACATGATAAACCTAGATAGTGTATTAAAAAGCAGAGACATCACTTTGAAGCTCCAGCACTTTGGCCACCTGATGCAAAGAGCCAACTCACTGGAAAAGACCCTGATTCTGGGAAAGATTGAAGGCAGGAGGAGAAGAGGACAACAGAGGATGAGATGGATGGAAGGCATCACCAACTCAATGGACATGAATCTGAGCAAGCTCCAGGAGATGGTAAAGGCTGGTGTGCTGCAGACCATGGGGTTGCAAAGAATTGGACACAGCTGAGCAACTGAACAAAATATGAGCACCTCTGCATTCAGATGGGTATATCTTTCCTTTTCTCCTTCGTCTTGCACTTCTCTTCTTTTTGCAGCACTTTGTAAGGCCTCCTCAGACAGCCATTTTGCCTTATTGCATTTCTTTTGCTTGGGAATGGTTTTGGTCACCGCTTCCTGTAGAATGTTACAAACCTCCGTCCATAGTCCTTCAGGCACTCTACCAGATCTAATCCTTTGAATCTATTTGTCACTTCCACTGTATAATCATAAGGCATTTGATTTAGGTCATACCTGAATGGCCTAGTGGTTTTCCCTACTTTCTTCAATTTAAGTCTGAATTTTGCAATAACAGTCAGCTCCAGGTCTTCCTACTGCTGACTGTATAGCGCTTCTCCATCTTTGGCTACAAAGAATATAATCAATCCGATTTCAGTATTGAGTATCTGGTGATGTCCATAAGTAGAGTTCTCTCTTGTGTTGTTGGAAGAGGGTGTTTGCTATGACCAGTGTATTCTCTTGGCAGAACTCTGTTAGCCTTTGCCCTACGTCATTTTGTACTCTAAGCCCAAACTTGCCTGTTACTCCCAGTCAAGTTACTCTTGACTTCTTGACTTTTGCATTCCAGTCCCCTATGATGAAAAGGACATCTTTTTTTCCCCCTGTTAATTCTAGAAGGTATTATAGGTCTTCATAGAACAGAAGTAGAAGATATTAAGAGGTGGCAAGAAGACACAGAACTATACAAAAAAGATCTTCATGACCCAGATAATCACGATGGTGTGATAACTCATCTAGACGCAGACATCCTGGAATGCAAAGTCAAGTGGGCCTCAGGAAGTATCACTACAAACAAAGCTAGTGGAGGTGATGGAATCCCAGTTGAGCTATTTCAAATCCTAAAAGATGGCCCCGGGCGGGGGAGGGGGCGGTCCTAAGATGGTGGAGGAATAGGACAGGGAGACCACTTTCTCCCCAACAAATTCATCAAAAGAACATTTCAACACTGAGTAAATTCCACAAAACAACTTCTGAATGCCAGCAGAGGACATCAGACACCCAGAAAAGCAGCCCATTGTCTTCGAAAGGAGGTAGGAAAAAATATGAAAGACAAAAAAAGAGACAAAAGAGGGAGGGATGGAGCTCCGTCCCAGGAAGGGAGTCTTAAAAAGAGAGAAGTTTCCAAACACCAGGAAACACTCTCGCAGCCTTGGAAGCATAGAGGGCAACATAACAGGGAGGAAAAATAAATAAATAATTAAAACCCACAGATTATGAGCCCAATGGTAACTCCCCCAGCGGAGAAACAGCGCAGATGCCTGCATCTGCCACTAGCAAGCGGGCGGTGGGCTGGAGGCACTGGCTGAATTGCTTTTTAAGGATTGGGCCGAATGCCCCGAGGGTAACCAGCGCGAACTAACTTGGGCTAGCAAACCAGACTGTGGGATAGCTACCACACAAAAATCTCTAACATAGACACCACCAGGACCGCGCACAGAACAGAGGATGGAACAGAATTAGCCGGCTGCAGACCATCCCCCTCTGGTGACAGGCAGCCAGAGCTGGGAGGACAGGAAGGGGGCAATCGCAGCCCCAGAGAGACATTAACTACCAAACTGCAAACAGGCTTCTTTGCTAACTAAGACTTCTTGTAGTCCTGGACAGTCATCATCCGCCTGAGAAGGTGCACCAGTTGTACACACAGAAAATTGAGCAGCAGAGACGGGAGAGGCGGTAAGTTGCAGCGACCACACTCTGAGCTACTCGGACCTGGGGAGGGCACAAAACGCAGACCCAGCCGAGTCTGTGCCTCTGAGGACTACCTGAGTGCCTGAGCCTGAGCGGCTTACACCTGGGAGGTGCATGCAGCCCAGGGCCAGCCTCAGATGGTTCCCGGTGGAGCAACCTAGAGCCTGAGTGTGAGCAGGGGCAGGCCCAGTGTGGCTGAGACACTGCGAGCACATGCCAGTGTTATTTGTTTGCATCGTCCCTCCCTCCCCACAGTGTGACTGAATAAGTGAGCCTAAAAAAAGTGTCCACCACCGCCCCCCTTGTGTCAGGGCAGAAATCAGACACTGAAGAGACCAGCAAACAGAAGAAGCTAAAACAGAGGGAACCGCCTTGGAAGTGACAGGTGCAATAGATTAAAACCCTGTTGTTAGTACCGACTATATAGGAAGGGGCCTATAGAACTTGAGAAATATAAGCCGGACCAAGGAACTATCCTAAAATGAACTGACTCCACACTGCCCACAACAACACCAGAGAAAGTCCTAGATATATCTTTACTATTTTTATGATCATTCTTTTTTTTCTTTTTTCTTCTTTTTTTTAACCTTTTTAAAATTTTAAGTCCTCTATTACTCCTTTAATTTTCATTTTTATAACCTACTATTACTTTTCAAAAAAAGACCCTATTTTTAAAGCAAACTTCATATATATTTTTTTAAAATAATTCTTGTGACTTTGTTTTTTTCTTCTTCTTCTTTTCTTTAATATTATATTTTTGAAAATCCAACCTCTACTCTAGATTTTTAATCTTTGCTTTTGGTATTTGTTATCAATTTCGTACCTTCAAAAACCCAATCTTCAGTACCCATTTTTACTTGAGAGTGAGATTACTGGCTTGACTGCTCTCTCCCCCTCTGGACTCTCCTTTTTCTCCACCAGGTCGCCTCTGTCTCCTCCCTCCCCCTTCTCTTCTCTACCCAACTCTATGAATCTCTGTGTGTTCCAGATGGTGGAGAACACTTAGGGAACTGATTACTGGCTGGATCTGTCTCTCTCCTTTTCATTCCCCCCTTGTATCCTCCTGGCCACCTCTGTCTCCTTCCTCCCTCTCCTCTTCCCTGTATAACTCTGTGAACATCTCTGAGTGGTCCAGACTGTGGAGCGCACATAAGGAAGTGATTACTGGCTAGCTTGCTCTCTTCACTTTTGATTCCACCTCATCTCATTCGGGTCACCTCTAACTCTCTCCTCCCTCTTCTCTTCTCCATGTAACTCTGTGAACCTCTCTGGGCGTCCCTCAATGTGGAGAAACTTTTCATCTTTAACCTAGATGTTTTATCAATGGTGTGGTATAGAAGGAGAAGCCTTGAGACTACTGTAAAAATAAGACTGAAAACCAGAAGCAGGAGGCTTAAGTCCAAATCCTGAGAACATCAGAGAACTCCTGACTCCAGGGAACATTAATCGATAGGAGCTCATCAAATGCCTCCATACCTACCCTGAAACCAAGCACCACCCAAGGGCCAACAAGTTCCAGAGCAAGACATACCACGCAAATTCTCCAGCAACACAGGAACACAGCCCTGAGCTTCAATATACAGGCTGCCCAAAGTTACTCCAAAACCATTGGCATCTCATAACTCATTACTGGCCACTTCATTGCACTCCAGAGAGAAGAAGTCCAGCACCACCCACCAGAACACCGACACAAGCTTCCCTAACCAAGAAACCTTGACAAGCCACCCATACAACCCCACCCACAGCAAAGAAACTCCACAATAAAGAGAACTCCACAAACTGCCAGAATACAGAAAGGCCACCCCAAACACAGCAATATAAACAAGATGAAGAGACAGAGGAATATCCAGCAGGTAAAGGAACAGGATAAATGCCCACCAAATCAAAGAAAAGAGGAAGAGATGGGGAATCTACCTGATAAAGAATTCCGAATAATGATAGTGAAAATGATCAAAAATCTTGAAATCAAAATGGAATCATAGATAAATAGCATGGAAACAAGGATTGAGAAGATGCAAGAAAGGTTTAACAAGGACCTAGAATAAATAAAAAAGAGTCAATATATAATGAATAATGCAATAAATGAGATCAAAACACTCTGGAGGCAACAAATAGCAGAATAATGGAGACATAAGATAGGATTAGGGAAGTAGAAGATAGAATGGTAGAAATAAATGAATCAGAGAGGAAAGAAGAAAAACGAATTAAAAGAAATGAGGACAATCTCAGAGACCTCCAGGACAATATGAAATGCTCCAACATTCGAATTATAGGAGTCCCAGAAGAAGAAGACAAAAAGAAAGACCAGGAGAAAATACTTGAGGAGATAATAGCTGAAAACTTCCCTAAAATGGGGGAGGAAATAATCACCCAAGTCCAAGAAACCCAGAGAGTCCCAAACAGGATAAACCCAAGGTGAAACACCCCAAAATACATATTAATCAAATTAACAAAGATCAAACACAAAGAACAAATATTAAAAGCAGCAAGGGAAAAATAACAAACACACAAGAGGATTCCCATAAGGATAACAGCTGATCTTTCAATAGAAACTCTGCAGGCAAGGAGGGAATGGCAAGACATACTTAAAGTGATGAAAGAAAATAACCTATAGCCCAGATTACTGTACCCAGCAAGGATCTCATTCAAACATGAAGGAGAAATCAAAAGCTTTACAGACAAGCAAAAGCTGAGAGAATTCAGCACCACCAAACCAGCTCTTCAACAAGTGTTAAAGGATCCTCTCTAGACAGGAAACACAAAAAGGGTGTATAAACCAGAACCCAAAACAATAAAGTAAATGGCAATGGGATCATACTTATCAATAATTACCTTAAACATAAATGGGTTGAATGCCCCAACCAAAAGACAAAGACTGGCTGAATGGATACAAAAACAAGACCCCTATATATGTTGTCTACAAGAGACCCACCTCAAAACAAGGGACACATACAGACTGAAAGTGAAGGGCTGGAAAAAGATATTCCACGCAAATAGAGACCAAAAGAAGGCAGGAGTAGCAGGATTCTCTATGACTCACCTCCCTTTTATTTTGGAAATAAAAGCAAAAATAAACAAATGGGATCTAATTAAAAGCTTCTGCATAACAAAGGAAACTACAAGCAAGATGAAAAGACATCCTTCTGAATGGGAGAAAATAATAGCAAATGAAGCAACTGACAAACAACTAATCTCAAAAATATACAAGCAACTCCTGTAGCTCAATTCCGGAAAAAATAAATGACCCAATCAAAAAATGGGCCAAAGAACTAAATAGACATTTCTCGCAGATGGCTAACTAACACATGAAAAGATGCTCAACATCACTCATTATCAGAGAAATGCAAATCAAAACCACTATGAGGTACCATTTCACACCAGTCAGAATGGCTGTGATCCAAAAGTCTACAAGCAATAAATGCTGGAGAGGGTGTGGAGAGAAGGGAACCCTCTTACACTGTTGGTGGGAATGCAAACTAATACAGCCACTATGGAGAACAGTGTGGAGATTCTTTAAAAAACTGGAAATAGAACTGCCTTATGACCCAGCAATCCCACTGCTGGGCATACACACTGAGGAAACCAGAATTGAAAGAGACACATGTACCCCAATGTTCATGGCAGCACTGTTTATAATAGCCAGGACATGGAAACAACCTAGATGTCCATCAGCAGATGAATGGATAAGAAAGCTGTGGTACATATACACAATAGAGTATTACTCGGCCATTAAAAAGAATACATTTGAATCAGTTCTAATGAGGTGGATGAACCTGGAGCCGATTATACAGAGTGAAGTAAGCCAGAAAGAAAAACACCAATACAGTATACTAACACATATATATGGAATTTAGAAAGATGGTAATGATAACCCTGTATGTGAGACAGCAAAAGAGACACAGATGTATAGAACAGTCTTTTGGACTCTGTGGGAGAGGGTGAGGGTGGGATGATTTGGGAGAATGGCATTGAAACATGTATACTATCAGGTAAGAAGCGAATCGCCAGTCTAGGTTCGATGCAGGATACAGGATGCTTGGGGCTGGTGCACTGGGATGACTCAGAGAGATGGTATGGGGAGGGAGGTGGAAGGGGGGTTCAGGATTGGGAACACGTGTACACCCATGGCAGATTCATGTTGATGTATGGCAAAACCAATACAGCATTGTAAAGTAAAATAAAGTAAAATTAAAAAAAAAAATCCTAAAAGATGATGCTGTGAAAATGCTGCATCAATATGCCAGCAAATTTGGAAAACTCAGCAGTGGCCACAGGACTGGAAAAGATCAATTTTCATTTCACTCCCAACAAAAGGCAATGCAAAAGAATGCTCAAACTACAGCACAATTGCAGTCATCTCACACACTAGTAAAGTAATGCTCAAAATTCTCCAAGCCAGGCTTCAACAGTATGTGAACTGTGAACTTCGAGATGTTCAAGCTGGATTCAGAAAAGGCAGAGGAACCAGAGATCAAATTGCCAACATCCGCTGGATCATTGAAAAAGCCAGAGAGTTCCAGAAAGACATCTATTTCTGCTTTATTGACTATGCCAAAGACTTTGACCATGTGGATCACAACAAACTGTGGAAAATTCTTCAAAAGATTGGAATACCAGACCACCACCTCACCTGCCTCCTGAGAAATCTGTATTGCTCGATCTGTATTGCTCTAACTGTTGCTCAAGAAGCAAGGGACTGGTTCCAAAGTGGGAAAGGAGTATATCAAGGCTGTATACTGTCACCCTACTTATTTAACTTATATGCAGAGTACATCATGCGAAATGCCAGGCTAGATGAGGCACAAGCCAGAATCAAGATTCTCAGGAGAAATATCAATAACCTCAGGTTTGCAGATGACAAGACCTTTATGGCAGAAAGTGAAGAGGAATCAAAGAATCTGTTGATGAAGGTGAAAGAGAAGAGTGAAAAAGCTGGCTTAAAACTCAACATTCAGAAAACTAAGATCATGGCATCTGGTCCTATCACTTCATGACAAATAGATGGGGAAACAGTGGAAACAGTGACAGACTTTATTTTCTTCGGCTCCAAAATCACTACAGATGGTGACTGTGGCCATGAAATGAAAAGATGCTTGCTCCTTGGGGGAAAAACTATGACGAACCAAGACAGCATATTAAAAAGCAGGACATTAGTTTACTGACAAAGTTGCTTTACTGTCTAGTTAAAAGTATGGTTTTTCTAGTAGTCATGTATGGATGTGAGAGCTGAACCATTAAGAAGGCTGAGCACCGAAGAATTGATGCTTTTGAACTGTGGTGTTGGAGAAGACCCTTGAGAGTCCCTTGGACTGCAAGGAGATCTAACCAGCCAATCCTAAAGGAAATCAATGCTGAATATTCATTGGAAGGACTGATGCTGAAGCTGAAGCTCCAATATTTTGGCCACCTGATGCGAAGAACTGACTCATTGGAAAAGACCCTGATGCTGGGAAAAAGTGAAGGCAGGAGGAGAAGGGAATAACAGAGGATGAGATGGTTGAATGGCATCACCAACTCAATGAACCTGAGTTTGAACAGGCTCAGTGAGTTGGTGGTGGACAGGGAAGCCTGGTGTGCTCCAATCCATGGGATTGCAAAGAGTTCGACATGACTGAGCAACTGAACTGAACTAACTTCCAATAAAAAATTTTAAAAGCCACATTTGCATTCGTAGTAGAGTAAGTACCATCCTTGGCTTAGAACTATGTCCCCAGATAGCAACATTTTAAAAAAAACTTATTTTATATTTTTGGCTGCACTGGGTGTTCATTGTGTCAGCAATAGATTGCCAGCGCTTGCCAAGGGCACTTCGCATCTGCCTCTGTGGTTTACTGAACCCTGAGCTACTGAAGCTGCTGACACCCTCTGAAGGGAGTTTGAGGTAGAGTGAGGCACTCTGTGCTCAGGAAACTGGTGGAATGCGTCTTTAGATAGTTAGATATTTTCAGGAACTGATTTCATGATCCCAATCCTTGCACCTCTTCATATCCAGAAAAGCACTAAATCCCTTCGTGGTGACGCCGGCTCCTCATGACCAGCAGAGAAACTTTTGTAAGATAAGTGCTTGATTGCATGTGCTCCCTTTTCACCAAAATCACACATATTGGCCCCCCCCCCCAACCTCTTTGGAGCAGTCTCTCATAACCATCTGAGGTGCTGTCTCCTGGGCTGCGGTCCTCATCTTTTTAAGTCGACAGTTGCTGCATGTGGATTTTCTCTAGTTGCGTTGAGCGGGGCCTCTCTCTAGTTGTGGTGCTCAGGCTTCTTCTTGTGCTAACTTCTCTTGTTGTGGAGCCTGGGCTCTAGACTCCTGGGTTCAGTAATTGTGGCACATGGGCTTAGTTGCTCCTTGGCATGTGGGGGTCTTCCTGGACCAAGGATCAAACTGGTGTCCTCTACATTGGCAGGTGGATTCTTAGCCACTGGACCACCAGGGAAGTCCAGAAGGCAACATTTTTTTCATCCTAACAACCACAGGACAACCATGTGCTGGCTCTTGAAGGACACTGGGCATTTGTCACATTAACCAAGACACAGTGTTCATGGCTGCATCTCAAACGCTGCCCTCAGCAAAGGCATTTAAAATCCAACTGAAGTTTTGGGATAATTAGATAAAGAGGAAGTTTAAAAATTAGTAACTAGAGCCCACGTCCCTGTTTGAAAAGGCGGAGGTGGGGACAGCATTATTAAACTTGATGCATTCAATTGTCAGAGAGCTTCAAGCCGATGAGAAACATGAAATACAGCACTTTCTGGAGAAACTGATTGTTGTTTGCAATGTGGAATTTGTTTTTGCAAGAACAATGGTTAAGGAATGGTTAAGGACACAATCACAGTGGAGTCAACTTGGGAGAAATAATTGCAGCATCCCAGCAGGATGGAGCAGGCTGTCCACAGACAGAGCAGACCAGTCCCAGTGGGCTGCAGCCCAAGCCCTGGTGGCTCTGGAGCTCCAAGGCCCCCTCCCCAGGAGGTGCAGGTGGGAGTCACACAAGTTAGGCATTTTCACCTGAATTTGTTGCAGGAAAGGGGACCCTTCAGGGCCTGAGAGTGGGCAACACTCGGAAATGAATTGTCCAAGTAAACAATTGCTACTGACAAAGCAAGAGACTGGGTTGAGAAGGGGCACTTGGGCAGAAGCAGCAGGGTAAGGGAACCCAGGAGGACCGCTCTGCCATGTGGCTCAAAGACTCAGGTTTAATGGTGATGGGATTAGTTTCCAGCTTGTCTCTGGCCAATCATTTTGATTCAGGGTCCTTCCTGGTGGTGCACACTCACTCAGCCAAGACGGTACCAGCGAGGAGAATTCTGGGAGACTGGTAGGACATGTGGGCTTGTGTGTCCTCTCTCCTTTTGACCTTTCCCGAATCCTTCCAGTTGGTGGTAGCTTGTTGGTTCCGAGCTCCTTATCAGGAGCTCCTGTTGTAATATAAGTCACGCAAGTGGTTACTATCAGGCCTGGTCAGGACAGGCGACTTCCATCAGTGGTTCCCGTAACATGTTGTTTTTATTAGGTGGTCGAGCGTGCCATTTGATTTTTTTCATCATTATTAGTATATTCTACAGAAAGTTAAAGAATGACTTCCAGAAAGGCTGTGTGAAAAGATGGAAGCTTCTACCCAGACAGGTCACATTTTAACCCCTGGGGTTATTTTCAGTTCAGCTGAGGACAAGGGAACCCTTGAGCACTGGGAGGGATCTGGGAAGGTCTGTGGGGCTCTTAGATAGGCAGGGGTCATTGGGAGGGATGGACAGAGGCAGAAGACTGTGCTGAGTGTCCGGAGCCCATTTTCCACTGTTGGGTTGAGAGACGGTACGGACCATGCATGCACCCCCAGGTATGAGGCTGGCTCCAAGGAGGGCTGCAGGCAGGAAGGCTCCCCAGGCCCTGGCAGGTCGGGCCTCTCAGGGCCCCAGGATTTGTCCTGGACCAAAGCAGGGGTACTCTGCCACCCATCTCTTCCCACGTGGACAGTCGTGATCCTTAAAGCACTTCCTCTCAGGGACAGGAAGGCAGCGCTATGGACCCCTCCACCAGTACCTCTTTCTTTTTTAATTGAAAAAAATTAGAGGGCCAGGCTATGTGGCCTGCACATGGAACTTCTCTGGCCAGGGATGGAACCCAAGCCCCTGCATTGGAAGTGTGGAGTCTTAACCCCTGGACTGCCAGGGAAGTCTTCCACCTGCACTTTGACAAGACTGAAAACAACTTTTATCCAGGTCACACCACGGGAGGCAGGTTGGGCCTGAACCTCAGGGTTCACCCCGGGGGTCCACTCTCCATCCTGGGGTCTCCATCTTACCAGGAGAAGGTGGAAACATTTCAAAAGGATTATTCGGAAACTAACCGGAATAAGTCACAAAAGGAGGAAATGGACTGAGTGCAGCTGAGTCTACTATTCATATTCCTTCAGGCTCCTGATCCTAGCCACTAGACCAGTGGTCAGTGACCAGGGTCCTGGCCCTTTAGCTTTGCTGAGAAGAATTCCCATAGAGATGGAAAGAGGTGAAGTAAGTATTTACTAAGAGGAAAAAGAGTGCAGTATGGGGGTAGACACACAGAGTTCTGTATGTGTGGGTGGACACAGGAGTGTGATACGTGTGGACAGACACACAGGATACAGTTCAGGTGGACAGACACACAGGCTGACTCAGAGGGAGAGCCCTTGAGATGCAGGCTTGCACCCTCGTGGCAGATTGGATTGCTTTTATGAGGCATTTCTTCTGGGTTTCTTCTGACCAGTCATTCTGGTTTCCCTAGTTCAGTTCTTTTCTGGTATATCTCAGGGCCCTCCCATGTGTGCACACATCTCTCAGCCAAGATGGATTCTATCACAAAGGCCTATGGGTAGAACATCCCATGACATCACTCCCCTTTGACCTCCAAGGAGCCTTTCTGAGTGTATGTGGTCAGGGAGGTCTCCTGACTTCAGGAGTGAGAAATTTGTGGTCTGGGCAGGGCTCAGCTTCCTCTTTTAATTGTCCTGCTATTCTCATCCTGAAGTTTCAGTCTACAGGGAAAGAATGTTCAATGGCTTTACCCTGGTTGGTGGGGGGGTGGTGATCTACCTCCTGCCTCAAAGGCATCCACTATTCTAGCTCCTCACCTGCCCACGTCCCAGGTCTCAAAAGTAAGAGGCCCTCAGCAGTTAGAGTTTAAAATAAAAGTAGGTGAGTCAATGGACCTGAGTTTGAGTAAACTCAGGGAGATGGTGAAGGACAGGGAAGCCTGGCGTGCTTCTTGGGTTTGCAAAGACTTGAACACGACTTTGCAACTGAGCAAAAGGGACTGAAAGCCAGTTGCCCTCTACATGTGTCCCTTTGCAGGTCTGTTTGGGACCCTGAGGATTCTGTGATACTGTGATATAATAAGAAATATATGTTTGTTCAAGGCACAGAGCTCCTAGAACTCTTGGAATTTCCTGAGTGATGAGTGATAAAATGTGTGTCTTGGTTACTCACAACAATCCCCTTTCAACCGCATCAGAGTTTGTTCATGCTGTGACCTTTGGAAAGTAGCTGTGGATGGGAGCCGGTTGCCAGGAGAATTTCCAGTCCCCTTGGCAGTCCGACCTCCAGGGAGGGGAGAGGGGCCAGAGTGATATGATCAACCATGCCTAGGCCTATGTAATGGAAATATTATGGGAATCACCAATCAAAACTGCCTGCCCTGGCCAGAACTGAGAGTGTGAGTTATCTTACAACATTATCTTACAACGGGAGGTCCTAGTAAGGAATGCAGAACTAACAAGCGACCACCAATCAGAAGAATTTAGGAAGATCAAAAGGAGAGAGGAGTCACTAGCCCACATGCCCTATCAATCTGCCAGAATTCTCCTCACTGGTACCGTCTTGGCTGAGCCATGCGTGGGCCACTAAGAAGGACTCTGAGTCAGAATGACTGGTCAGAGGCAACCCGGAAACTAGTCCCATCACCATAAAACCCGAGACTTCAAGCCACATGGCAGACCAGTCCTCCTGGTTTCCCTTCACCTGCTGCTCTCTGGCTGGGTGTCCTTTCTCAATAAAGGCTCTTGCTTTGTCAGCACGTGCGTCTCCTCAGAAAATTCATTTCTGAGGGTTACACAAGCAGGCCCCTCTTCCTGCAACAGAACCTCCACAGAAACCCAAAAAGGATAGGGTTCGGGAGGCTTGCAGGGCGAGGAGAGTGGGCTCAGAGAGCGCGGAAACCCTGCGGCCCTTCTGGCTGTTCATTCATTACAAAAATAAACTGGTAATCTAGTGAGTAAATTGTTTTCCAGTTCTGTGAGCCCCTCTGGCAAGGTAACCAGATCTCTGAGCGATAGCTGGTCCATCCAAAGCACAGGTCCATCCCAAAGCACTGGGATGGGCAATGATGGGGGCGGTCTGGTGGCACTGAGCCCTTATATCTGTGAGATCTCCAGGCAGATGGAATCAGAATTGAGTAAAATTTGTGGGACGCTGGTCAGTGTCCTCAGGGAACTGAGTTAATTGCTTGGTTGTGTGGGAGAGTGCAGATAGCAGAAGTTGCCATGGTCCAAACTTGCCCAGACTGCAGGATTTCCCAGGATAAGGAAAATTGAAGGTTAAACAGGGACATCCCTTGGGACTTCCCTGGCAGTTCAGTGGTTGGGACCCCATACTTCCACTCCAGGGCACTCAGGTTCGTCCCTGGTTGGGGAACTAAGCTCCCACATGCCATGTGGCTCAGCCAAAAAAAAAAAAAAAAAACCCGGGGCATTCCAGGCCACACTGAATAGTTGGTCACTGGGCGGGGCTATGAACCATGCTCCCACATCATTCTGATACCCTCCCTCCCCCCTTTTCTCCTCCCCCCCACCCCGTGTGTGCCACCTGCCGAGGGTTGCCACCTGCCGAGGGTTACGACCTGCCTGTATGGGAACCCAGTCCTGAATTCTCCATGTGGGCTGTGTGCTTGCTCTGCCATGGTTCAGAGCTTTTCATAACACAACCCCCTGGTGGGGGCAAGGGGGCAGAGGTTGAGGGAGGGTCCCCCTGACCTGTGGCCCTAGTAGCATCTAGCTCCTTCCCAGGTGGTATCGGTGCTGGGATGGACCGGGCTAAGGAGACAGGATGGTGCATGATGGAGGTGTCATTGTTAAAGGGTAAAACAAACCCACAAAATTAGCTTGCTGAAATGCACCCACAGTCTAGAAACAAACATCTGAAAGGTTGTTGCTGAATGAAATGACGGCCAGGATTCTTGGCCTCCAGAGGAGAAGAATTCAATCCAGGGCCAGAGACGAGGCTTGATCGCTCAGAACTTTGTGTAATAAAGATTTATTAAAGTATAAAGGAGATAGAGAAAGCTTCTGACATAGGCATCAGAAGGGGGCAGAAAGAGTACCCCCCTGCTAGTCTTCAGCAGTCTGTTAATGAAAGAAAGAGTGAAAGTGAAGTCACTCAGTCGTGTCCGACTCTTTGTGATCCCATGGACTGTAGTCCACCAGGCTCCTCTGTCCATGGGATTTTCTGGGCAAGAATACTGGAGTGGGTTGCCATTTCCTTCTTCAGGAGATCTTCCTGACTCAGGGATTGAACCCGGGTCTCCAGCATTGTAGGCAGACACTTTATCGTCTGAGCCACCAGGGAAGATAGGAATGTCTTAAAACTCAGAATGGCACCAGGCCCCTCACCCATAAGATGCATTTTGGGATAATCTTGGCACCAAATGGTTCATCCTGGGCCATAAAACGATTAACTTGAATCTTGTAGAAGGACAGATCACCATACAAATAGTTTCGTTTACACAGATGAGGGGAACAATGTCTGAGTATAACATACTGGTTTGTCAAGTAGGTTCTGAGCCATTAGGCAGAAACGACTTGAAGACAGAGTTTGGGGTAAATGCATAGAATATTAACATAGCTTAAGACAAACATTGCCATAAGAAAAAGGCATTGGTTATCTCAAGGTTTGAGAATAGTTAACTTCAGGTGATCAGTTAACTCCCAAATCACTGCAGATGGTGACTGCAGCCATGAAATTAAAAGACGCTTACTCCTTGGAAAAAGAGTTATGACCAACCTAGATAGCATATTGAAAAGCAGAGACATTACTTGGCCAACAAAGGTCCGTCTAGTCAAGGCTATGGTTTTTCCAGTGGTCATGTATGGATGTGAGAGTTGGACTGTGAAGAAGGCTGAGCGAGGAAGAATTGATGCTTTT
This sequence comes from Oryx dammah, assembly GCF_014754425.2. Lineage (NCBI taxonomy): Eukaryota > Metazoa > Chordata > Mammalia > Artiodactyla > Bovidae > Oryx > Oryx dammah. The sequence goes on along the minus strand of NW_024070186.1, from coordinate 12,547,419 downwards.
GAACTGTGGTGTTGGAGAAGACTCTTGAGAGTCCTTTGGACTGCAAGGAGATCCAACCAGTCCATTCTAAAGGAGATTAGCGCTGGGATTTCTTTGGAGGGAATGATGCTACGGCTGAAACTCCAGTACTTTGGCCACCTCATGCAAAGAGTTGACTCATTGGAAAAGACTCTGATGCTGGGAGGGATTGGGGGCAGGAGGAGAAGGGGATGACAGAGGATGATGAGATGGCTGGATGGCATCACTGACCCGATGGATGCGAGTCTGAGTGAACTCTGGGAGTTGGTGATGGACAGGGAGGCCTGGCGTGCTGGGATTCATGGGGTCACAGAGTCAGACACGACTGAGCGACTGAACTGAACTTCAAGTGAAACCAGGTGTCATTATGGCAACACAATATTTTTAAGAGAAACCTCCTTTTAAATTTGTATAGAGAAGAAAAAAATATCGCTAGTTTGTTTCCTCCTGCCGCTTAAGGGAGATAAAAATGTCTGACACTTGCAGGCTATTTCCTCCCTTTGGAGACCCCTGGCCTTCCTGCCTGTTACCCTCTCACATTCGAGGAGTTGTGTGTATAAGTGAGGTAGGATTGTGACCCTATCTGAGTCTCTAAACCTATGTTTAAAGCAGAGAGTGAAGGAGAACAGGACAGGATCTGGAGGGTGAGGCTCCAGCAGGCTTGTGCTGCCAGAAGGAGGAGGTTTAGCTGGAGGTTTGGGGAACAAGGGGTCAGGGCGTGCAGAGAAGACTGCACCTTGCTGTGAGACAGGGAATAAGCTCACAACTGCCTGTCTGCGTAGACGCCAGTGCGCAGCAAGGTCGAGGGACCCCACCCAGGGGCCGCACCAAGGGGGCCCCAGAGGAAGGAGCCGCTTAGGGGAGATGCCAGGCGTCTTGGACTTGCCTGTCTGACACTGGGGGGTGGGGGGTGGGGGCGTCTGCAGGGCCTCGGGCCGCCTCCGTATGCAGACCAGGTGTGAGGAGGGGCTCGCCTGCCAGGCTGGCAGGGAGGGTAAGGTCAAGACCAGGCACAGGCAGAGCCACCCACATAAACCAGGTGGGGAGCCCGGATGACCTGCAGCCCAGCGTTGTCTGGAAGAGAGTCCATGTTGTTCAATTGGGTTTTAACATTTTGGAAAACCACAGCCCGGTTCTCCTGGGCGCGGAAGGATGCGGCAGCACGAAGGTGGTAGATGGTTGACCTTAGGCTGCTCTGTATCAAGCCCGCGTACTTATGAACAGGGCAGGAAGGGGAGAAGGGCGCTGGAGAGAAGGCTTCTGAATCGCCGCGCGCCTGGGCCCTCGGCCACGTTCTGTGATTGGCGACCGGATGGCAAGGCGGCAGAGGCCCTAGGTTGGGGGGAGCTCCCCCTGCAGGAGAACAGGCGGCAGTGCAGGTTACTAGCGGCAGTAGCCTAGTGGGCGTGGTGTGCGTGCGTGCTCAGTCGCGTGCAACTCTGTGCAACTTCAGGGACTGTAGCCCGCTAGTTTCCTCCATCCAAGGGATTCTCCAGGCGAGAATACTGGAGTGGGTTGCCGTTTCCTCCTGCAGGGGATCTTCCGGACGCAGGGATCGAACGAGCGTCTACTAAGGCGCCTACACAGGCAACCTCCCTCTAGTGCCACCTGGTGGGCGACGTGGGAACTTTTATTTCTTTAAACCTTGCTCATTAGAAAAGACCCTGACGCTGGGAAAGATTGAAGGCAGGAGAGGGGGACGACAGAGGACGAGAAGGTTGGATGGCATCACCGACTCAACGGACAGTGAGTTTAAGCAAGCTCTGAGAGATGGTGAAGGACAGGAAAGACTGGCGTGCTGTAGACCATGGGGTTGCGAAGAGTTGACCGAGTGAGTGACTGAACTCAGTTCTGGACCGTGTGCCCTTCCGTCTCAGCGTGCATCCATTATCATTTCATACCGGCAGGGAGGCCACCCTGCGTGTACCTCCGTGAAGGCAGTGAGCGTCTCTCCTTTGCCCAATCTTCTCTGCAGTGACTGGCAAAGGCAGAACTTCATAAGTGCTGTTTGAATGAACTGATGTTCTTTTTAACAAAGCACTATGCTGGGGTTTTAATAAAGAATTATATTTTTTAGGGAAAAATAAGGGCAAATATCATCTGAAACTATGTCTATGCATTTGAATATATATTCCCAAACACGCTCTCCATACTCAACATCTGTCTGCCTCTCTTAGATCTGTGTAACATGAAGAGAGCCAGCACCGGCCGGGTTTCAGAGGATGTATTTTTTGTTTGTTTGTTTTCCTTTTTCATTTTTGGCTGTGCTGGGTCGTTGTTGCGGCCCAAGGGCTTTCTCTGGTTGCACTGAGCAGGGGCTGCTCTCTGTCTGCAGTGAGCCTGCTTCTCTTGTTGCAGAGCAAAGGCTCTAGGGTGCCGAGGCTTCGGTAGTTATGGTGCACGGGCTCAGCTGCCCTTCAGCATGTGGGATCCTCCCGAAGCAGGGAAGGAACCCATGTCCCCTGCAATGGCAGGCGGACTCCCAACTCCATGACGAGGGAAGTCCCAGAAAATATTAGCTTACGGGAGTATGGCCCTTTCTTTGGGGATCCAAGGACTGCCCCATCCTCACTGGCTCTCACTGGCCACACCAAGCGTACTGAGACTGGCAGATACACACAGGTCTTGGCGATCACGGCGGGACCTTTCCCCTGCTGTCATCACACATTGGGTCAACATGACCTCCAGGTCACTCTAGAAAACAGCTCACAAGAAACACACTCAAACTCTGTCCCATCATTAGCCGAGAGCAGGTGCAGACAGCGGAGAGGGGGACAGGTGCCCACTATCCCATCTTGCCTTGGCCTCACTCAGGCTCCACAATGGGACCCCCTTGGGGGGGGGTCTGCTCCTTCTCAAAGCTGCTTATGAGGGGGACCCAGGTAGGGACAGAGAGAGGCTTGCATGAGCAACAGGTGACGAAGGAGAAAAAGAAACCCCATGCCCTGGCCCAGAGGCCACACAGACCCTCAGAGTGCAGTGGCGGAGGAGCAGAGCCTGGCTCCCATGAAAGCTTCTGCACAGGCAGATTTTATTGATTTTTTTTTTTTTTATTGATTGGGGGCAGCATAACCAAGGGGATGTAACTTCATACCCTGAGAAGTTCACACATAAATAATTCATCAGACTGCTGTGCTAATTTTTACAAAGAACCCGTGTATAACTATACAAAATGTAGGCAATTCCTTCTCTGACTTGCTGTCAGAAGTCATTCACATCAGAAGGGGGAGGCTGGCCCTTACCCTGAGCCCATGAGATAATCCGGCCACGCCTATCATGCTGGGGCAGGAAAAGCAGTGCATTTTTGGTTAACAGTGAACTTGTCAAGCATCATCAGCCGCGTCCACGAAGCAGCAGGGTCACGGTCAGCCTGCTGGAGGGGACGAGGAGAGGGCGTGTTCCCGTCTGGGTGGTGCAGAAGGCCTTGTCTTCACCAGGCACCCCTAACTCTCAGCAAACTTAGGGTTCATGACTGTCGTGGTGGCACTCTTGAAAAGAGGGTTATCCTGGTGAGAAAAGCAAACGTGGCCTGTCAGCACAGGCAGGAAGGCGCTGGGCTCTGGGCCACAACAGTGTCCACTGAGGGTGGACGAGGTTCAGGGGTGGGAGTGGGGCAGGCGCACACTCCCGTGGGGACGCCTTGGCTTGGAGGGTAGGAGGTGGGCCTTCTCAGGGACCCCGAGGCCACTCACGTTGTTCCACTGGGACTTGAGCTTCTCCTTCTCGAAGCGATGGTACTCCCTGAGGTCGCTCAGATGTGTCAGGGCCTTCCAGATGGCCAGCAGGAGGATGCCGATGAGCACGACTCCCCCCACGGTGCCCCCCACGATGGCAGCGATGTTGGGGCCCTTCACACACTCTAAGGCACAAATGGGGTATCAAGCCTGCTCTGGCTCCCAGGCCCAAGGTTTCGGCCCTGTCCCCGCACCGCGTCGAGGTTCCACTGCCAGATCTCTGTGGCAGGTAGTGAGCAAACCAGCCCTGGCCCTGGCCCTGGCCCTGGCCCCCAGCCCAGGAGAGCTCAGAGTTAAGCACAAGGCCAGGCCCCGTGGCTCCCAATGAAGTCGAGAGGGTCCTTGTTTACAGAGAAGGAAAGGGGGGCCCAAGTTGCCAGTAAACAGGGCCAGACTCTGGCCTCCCACCCAGACCACACTGTATCAGAGTTTAGGGGGGACTCTCCTCGTGCAAGCATTCCCGGGGAGACTCACAGCAGCAGCCTTGGGAATGGGAGGGGGGTCCCAGTGCCCAAGAGGGCTGCACCCAGCCTCCTGCTGAGCTTAGGGGGGGTCTCTGGACTGCCGCATGCCCACTTTGGCTGCCGACAAAGGCACAGCACTCGGTGCGAGCCCCTCCCTGTCTGCCTGGCGGAGGGCACCGGAGTCTGTGGTGCCCCCTCGCTCATCACCCTGGCCTTTCCAGGGAGCCTCATGTCCTTAGAGACTGAACACCTTAGCCACGGCTGCCCCAAACCAGACCTGACGGCACATCTGCTCTGAAACCCCGGGAGAGCCCTCCACCCCAGCAGGCTGGGCTCTGCAGCCTTGGGGATACACACGGGACTGGGCCCCACATGCCTTCCTGGGGAGTGGGAGCAGGTCCCAGTCTTGCAAGAACCTGGGTGGACAGCTGTCATGTGTCTGCTGCGGTCACCCTGGAGGCCAGCCTGGAAGCCTGTGCCCGCACCCTCAGCCTCTCTGAGTGGGAAGGGCGGGGTGCTCAGATCTGGGGTCCAGATGGCTCTGGGAGCTGCTGCTCCAACCCTTACACCCATCCCCTCAGGGCTCTGTTGTTCCAAGTCCCTCCAACTCAAAATGTCATCATCACTCAATGTGCCTCCTTGAAACTGACCCACCCTCTGCCCCCACTCATCGCCTGTCCCTTCCGATCCTGCCCAGAGCTGCACTCCAGAGCAGGCTCTGTCCCCGCCGCCCCAGGACCCCAACCCAGCTCTGCTCAGTGTCTGGACCGGGCGGTGGCCCTTCCCAGGTGTATGTCTGGCTTCTGAAAGCCATGTGCTCCTCTGAAAGCTGTTGGCAGCCTCCTTTTATGTCTGGGAAGAGACCTAAGGCTGCCCTGGACTCTCAGAGCTAAGTGCCCAGCCCAGCACCTCCGACCTTCTCCACTATCTGCAACTGCCCTCCTTAGAGATACCTTCTGAACTCTGACCTCTGACCTCAGAGACAGGCTCCGCTGGAGTCTTTGCCCCTCAGAACCTGCTCATATGTCCCCAGCCTGTGTCATTGGGGGACGTATGAGGACTGCGCTGGTCTCTGGGTCCTGGGCAGAGCCAGGTGACTGGCGGGTAGTGGGCATCTGGGGAAGAGAGCAGCAGCTTTGCGGACCCCTCCAGGGCAAGGGCTGGACTTGGGTCTGGAGGTCCCCATTGTCCCCTCCGCCCGGCTCTCGGGACCCGCTCTCCGGAAGCGCTCAGCTTGGGGAAGCGCTACTGTGGGACAGCCCGCTTAACGGGGATACAACGACGGGGGCGGGCTGAGAGATGAGGTGGGGGCGGGGTATGGTGGGGGTGAGGCGGGGGCGGGCTGAGAGATGCGGGGCCCGGGGGTGGGGAGTGGGGGCGGGGGAGGACTCTTCCCGACACGCCCCTCCCCGGGCTCACCGAGCATGTCGTCCACGTGCACGTCGTATCTGTTCCGCCCGTCGCGCTGCACCAGGGTGTAGGTCATCCAGCAGCCCTCGGAGTCGCGCTCCTTGCACTTGCGGCCGGGCACCGGGCTGGACAGCAGCTTCGTCTGCCCGCACGCTGCGCTGCAGTTCTTGGCGAAGGGGCCCTTGTCGAACTTCAGGCACTCGGTGCAGGGGCTGGGGGGAGCCGGGACGTGAGCGCGGGCGGGGTTAGGAGGAGTGGCCGCCGGGAGCGGCGGGTTTGTGCAGGGCCTTCTGGGTAGGGCGGGCCGCCCGCGCCCCCGCCCCGCGCCCGGGGCCGGGCCGTGGTTCTCCCCACCCGCAAGGAGGTGCGAGACCGGCAGGGCGGCGGACACTCACGCGAAGCCCGCGCAGGGCACGGGGCAGCCCGGGCACTCGCTGCACAGGGGCGGCTGGTAGCCGGCGTCGCACTGGCACACGTTGCAGCGGCATCGGCCGCGGCCGCTGCACTCGACGCTGTCCAGGTTGAGGCAGCCCTGAGTGGACTTGAGGCACTGGCACGCCGAGCCCTCATACTGGTCGTTGCACCTGCAGGTGCCGCAGAAGCAGAGCCCCCTCTCTGGAAGACAGCGCGGCCGCGGGCTCAGTCCCGCCCCAGCCCCCGCCCGCGCCCGAACCCCAGCCCCGCCGGAACTCCCCCCTCCCCGCCCTGGAAGACAAGGCCGCCTCGGACTCCGTCCCTCCCGAGCCCCGCCCTGGCCAAAGCCCCCGGCGCCATGCGGCTGAGGCTCTCCCCGCGGCCCCCGGCGCTCACTGTCGCCCCCGCAGACTTGGCCGTCGTAGCGCTCGCAGTTGACGTTGTCGCACTCGCAGAACTGGCCGTAGATCTTCTTGTTGGGCACGTCGCTCGTGTGGCACACGCACTGCCCGCAGATGCAGTCCCCCAGCCCCGAGCAGATGATGGAGCTGTTGTCCTTGCGGCAGCTGCCCTCCAGCTCCTGGCTGCTCCGGCCGTGCGTCTGGCACTCGCAGTTCTTCCCGATGTAGCCGGCGTCGCACCTGCGGGAATGCGGGGTCAGAGCCCTCCGGAGCGCACCCTGCTTCCGGGCGCCTGCGCCGGGGGCGGGGCGGGGCGGGGCCTCACCTGCAGACGCCGCACTCCATCGAGCCTCTGCCACCGCAGACGCTGCGGTCCCTGCTGGCGTCCCGGCATCGGCACTCGCACTGGGGGAGGACCCGCACGGTCACCGTGTCCGTGAAGCCCAGCGCCCGGATGGTGAAGGACTGCTCCTGGATGCACTCGGTGGCCGTGACCTTCACCTGGAAGGTGATCTGTCATGGGAACGCAGAGCTCAGGTGAGCGCGGGACCCCAGGGTCATGACCCTACTCTAGTCTCCCCTGGGCAGCATGGACAAGGGCACAGCCTAGAAGAGGAAGGGCCACCGCCCTCTGCTGCCAGGCTGGTAGGGTGCTGCCTCTGCTGGGCCAGGGAGGGAGTGGATCGAGATGGGAGAGGGGAAGGACAGGGACATTCCAGGTGGCTCCAGGGCTCAGGAAGGGAGGTGAGGGAGAAGATGACAGCTGGAAACTCAGAGATGCTGAAACATGCGCCCCCACGCAGCTCCCCCCACCCACCATCCTCAGGTGGCCTGGACTTGCGCGGAGGTGTCTTTAGAATTCTTTTAATCACGCATCTCTTAAAGGGATTTTAAAGTGACTTTGTATTAATAAATGATGTATATTTTCTCCAGGTATTTTGTCCTGAAGCCCAGAGGCTAAGATGTCAGAATACCATAGGAAGTCCTAGATTCTGCCTGTGAGGGTGTATCTTGAGCCTGAATGCCCCAGGAGAACTGAGCTGGCAGCACAGAGTCCCCCCCATCCACACTGCTCTGCTGCTTAGCCCGCAGGGAGCTTCAGGGAGCACCCGCTCAGCCTCACTGCCGGTCAAGGTAAGTGAGTCTCCACCCAGTGCATGAAGACAGAGCGGAAGCATCAGGGAGGAATCAGGCAGTCAACACTGAGTGCATTCGGGTATGGATCCCCCAGTAAGAGGGGCAGAGATTTCAGTCAAAATTCACATGCATTTAGTAAGTCACATATTTGAAATAATTTCAATGTCATTCAGAAATAAAAGCAAGTACTTTGCTGAATATTAATTCACAGCTGGTGAAAGGAAATGATTAATCATTCCTGGTCATGGCAAATTTAAACTATTAGAGAAATAACTCACTGCCTGCTTGTAATCATCTGTGTGGCCCCTGCTTTAATGTCTTTGTCAAAAAACAAGAATACAGGGACCTCCCTGGTGGTCCAGGGGTTGAGAATCTGCCTTCCAATGCAGGGGACTTGGGGTTCCACCCCAGGCTGGAGAACTAAGATCCCACATGCCAAGGGGCAACTAAGCCCGCTCACCACAACTGGAGAGCCCACGTGCCACAACGAAGACCTGATGCAGCCAAATAAATAAATTCATAACAATAATAACAGTAAACAAAACCACAAAAATCAGGAAAATCAAACCAAAGCAGATGCCCAGAGGGGAAGGAGTGCCCTTTTTAGGTGTGTGGTGCTATGCCCAGTATCTGCCACCAGGGGCCGCTGCAGTCCTCACAGTCAGGGGTCTGTCCACATCAGGCCACAGCGTTTGTGGATTTTAAAGCGAAGGAACTGGACCGGAGGTGGACAGGCCCAACCTCTAGCTGATCCTCGGTAGGCCGTTGGCCAGGGCACACCCTCTTGCTGTCCCAGGGGAGCCCTTTCCAGAGGCTGGGAGGGAGCCTCACCGGGACGTTGATCTGGACGCCGTCGCAGTCCCCTCTGGGCTGGTCCACCTGTGAGACCCCGTTACTGCAGAAGGAGTCGTAGGCGACTTTCAGGGTGTCAGGGAGGGTGTTGTGATCCAGGAATACTCTGGAGGACAGTTTCTGTGGGGAGACAGTAGCACCATCAGACCCATCTTCCAGGCCACGGATGGCATGCCTCTAACCTCCCCCACCACCCACCACGCATCCATGGAGAGCTCTGTGGGTGCCGGGTCACCCATGTCATGCCCCTCAAGAGAGGCCAGTGGAGGGTACGGACGTGGAGATGGGTCCCAGCCCCATGAGAACAGAAGCTCAACTGCCCACTCACCACTGAAACCCCAGTGCCTGGCACGGGGCAGGAGCTGGAAAAACTGTTTACGTGAATGAGAGAGAGACAGACACAGAGAGAGAAAAACAGAGAGACACAGAGGTAGACATAGAGAGGTGAGACAGCCCCTCCCGGGCAGCATCTGGAGTTTGGGTGGGCCTGCTGGGGCTTAGGGATCCAAAAGGGCAGGAACAGCAGACGGAGCTCCCCCCCGGGGCTCCGACTTCACCCAGCGGCGCCAGCGCTTCCTGGTGTGCCCAGCGAGCTGTGCCTGTGAGGTCCTCAGGCCCTGCGGCTGTAAGAGGGCTTGGCACTCATGTTCCAGCCAAGTGCAGGGGGGCCTGGGGTGGCACCTACCGCACCATTAACCAGGGAGGACATTGCTGCCCAGGAGAGGCGCCCAAGGGTGGCTCAGACAAGGCGGGGGCTCTCTGCACCAGACCACCCTCCTGTTGACCTGCGGTGGGGACCCCGTCTTCGCTGACTGCCTGGGGGACTCACATTGTAGGCACTCTTGATAAGCTCCACCACGTTCCTGGAATCTTCAGACAGCTCCCCGACTGCAGACTTGGGGATGATCTCTGTCAGCTTCTGTCAGGGCAGAAGACAGGTGGTCGGGGCCAGAACCATGGGGCTGAAGGCGCCGCAGGGCCCACCCGGTTCTCTCACACCCCTGAGGGTCTCCTTCCTGCTGGTGAGATGGCCCAGACAGCCCCCCCACCCCCGACTTCTTACTGTGCGCATGGTCAGCGCTGTGTGGGCAGACACTGACTTGGTAAAACTACTTCCCCCTGGTTATTTCAAGCTGGTCACTGAAAGCAGAGCCGGGAAGACGTGCCACCTCGCAGATGTGACAGGCACAAACAAACCAAGGGCACAGGTCATCGTAAAATGTGGCATAAAGTCAGGAAGCGACGTGTACCGAGCGTGTGAACGGGCTAATTTCAACAATGGCTGCGTTAGACAACAGCGTGCCGGTTGACTGGCAGGCAGGGCCACACGCAGTCCAGGCACTCCTCTGTGTAGGCAGGCCGGAGCACCGGGTCATGCAGGCAAGCCTGGGGCCAGCCTCCAGGACCATCTGTGCCCTCTGCCGCCGCCGCCTCCCCCCGCCCCCCTTAGCGTATCTTTCACAGGAAATTGCACCATCACTTTATCTTGCAGAGCGGAGGGCTGGGCCATGTCCCTGCCCCCAACCCTGCTGTGATGCCCTGGAATGGAGTCCAGTCCCCTCCATTTGTGGCTCACGAGGACCATCACAACCTGGCCACCCACCTTGGGCCTCCATCACCGAGCGGGGGATGCTCCTAGCTCCTAGCTCAGGACCCCACTGGGGCTCGGGAAGTCCTCCCAGCCACCTGCTCTCCACTCAGAGCAGAAACATGTACTGAGGGTCCCGCTTAAACTGTCCACACAGACCCTGGGCCTCCTAGAGCCCCCCGGGAGCCCCAGGAATGGGGGCAGGAAGGTGAGGCTCAGTGAGGCCTGCGACCGCCCGGGGCCTCGCCCTTGCTGTCGGGGAGCAGGGTCCGGGGTCCGTGTAGTCCATCTCCAGCTCCTGCCTTCTCACCACACTGCCTTCTGGGACACGAGTCCTGCTCCTCAAAGCAAAGTGCCGGGACCCATGCGGCCACTCGGTGAGGGGAGACTGTCGCATCCAGTAATACAGCTGGGGACACGGTGACTGACCTGCCAGCGCTCAGGCAACTTGTGCGGGCAGTGATCTCTCAGCTGCGCCCAGCCATCAGCCCTGCACTGTCCCTGTGGCTTGGCCAGCCCCCACCACCCGTCCCTGGCCGCTTGTCCCTCCTCCTTCGGCATCCCCTGCATCCTGTGCCCGAGGTGGGGCCCCGAATGCTGACGGCGAGTGGCGCTGGTCCCACGGTCAGGCCCGCAAGTGTCCCACACAGGCACAGCAGGTCACAGGCAAGAGGAAGGAGCCTGGGACTTAGGGGAGGAGAGGGGCCAGGAGGTGCCCCCAGCCCGTCACAGCCAGAGAGGCTGCCACGCTGAGCCCAGCAGACGGAAACACAAGACAGCAAGTAAAACGGCCCTCCAGTGACGGGCAGAGGGGAGAAGTGCTGATGTGCAAATGTACGTGGACACAAAACTTCCTGATGTGAAGAACGGGACCTGCAGACTCAAAGGGTTTGCTATGTTGTAGCAAAAACAGGATCACTGAGCCACAGGGGCCTGTCAGTTCCTCCTCCACAGTGCTCACTGCTTGGGACACCCACATGGCCTCGGCCAGCACACCCAGTGCAGAAGCAGCCCTCAGTGTGATCACCCCAGATTTAGTCACTCTTCAGCTGCAACACCTTGTCCTGCCAGTTTGCTCAAGCCCACTTACCTCGTACGTTTTCACCATCTTCTTGGTTACCGCGAAGATGGGCTGGATGTTGCTTTCTGCCAGTTTGTGTGCCAGCTGGCCCACCGATGGGTAGTCCTAGAGAGGAGACCCCCCGGTCAGATGGCCCTGAGGCTGAGTACAAGCCATCCAGGCTGCCCGACAGCTCCTCCAGGCAGAAGTGACTGCCCAGAGTGCAGAGGCTCCGCCCTCCATGCGCTGTGATGGGGCTGTTCCCAGTGATGTTTGCAAACACGTAAGAGAATGGGATTAGTAGGGAAACGGACAATACTGAAATACACGCAAGAAAATATTAAAAGTTGTGGTATGCTTCTTGATCAATGCACCAAAAAAGAAGTCCAGTGGCAAGTAACGGCTCACAGACCCTCAGCGTGGAGATGAGTGAGCAACACTTTGCTGTGTCTGAGCTGCAGGGCCGAGATCACAGATGCTGCACCCCAGCAAGCGCTTAGTCACTCAGTCGTGTCTGACTCTGTGTGACCCCATAGACTGTAGGCCGCCAGGCTTCTCTGTCCATGGGATTCTCCAGGCAAGGATACCAGCTGCTAAGTCACTTCAGTCGTGTCCGACTCTGTGCGACCCCATAGACGGCAGAGTGGGTTGCAATTTCCTCCTCCAGGGGATCTTCCCAACCCAAGGATCGAACCCATGTCTCCTATGTCTCCTGCCTTGCAGGTGGATTCTTCATCCGCTGAGCCAGTGGGGAACAGCACAGTGGCACTTATTTTCATAGCCGTCTCATGTACAATTTCAGACAGAAGCTCACAGGAACCTCAGACGTCACGTTCATCCTGTCCCAGTCGGTGGGCCCCTGAGAGGTGCCGCCACCACCTCCCACCTCAAGTCTGCAGGCCGCAGGTGGAGGGCCCCAAGGGTCCCATCTCTGAAATCCTCTGCAGCTCCAGGGATTATGATGCCAGCAGACCAGGGAATTCTGCCCTCTCAGTGCCATTAAAGTACCTCCCTGGGAGCGAGGGCCCCTTCCCGCCCCTCTGGACCCCAGGCTGGGAGTGAGCCTGCATCCCTGCTCCCCTGGGGCAGACCCACACCCTCCCACCTCCCACCCCAAGACACTGTACTCACAAATTCGTTGCTGCTTTTGTACAGGTTGTCTTCCAGGTGGCAGCGGCCGTCGTTGGGGGTGAGGATGGCACCCAGCTTTCCATCGCCCGCAAAATGGAACCCATCGTCTGTGGCGAACACCAGCAGCCTGGTGACATTGCGCCAGCCGATTTCCTCCTGACAAGGAGATGGTGGGGATGACTTGCCTTGGTTTCCCCAGCGGGGCCCCCACAGACTTCAGGAGCCAAGGCTGAGCTTGCTATGGGGGCCTCGTGTGCCCCCAACACCTGGGTTTTCTAGGGAGCACGGGGACCACAGAAGGTCCCAGCTGCTCGACTCAGGGCCCCGTGTCTGCTGCAGATTCCAGCGCCCAGGGGAACCCGAGAAGTGTCTGCAGGGTGACAGCCTCCCTGATGCCTGGGCAGGAGGGGACGCCGAGGGGATAGGAAAGCACGTTCACATCTGAACACTGCATCCTCCATGCCCAGTCAGCTCAGATCTGGGAGCATCTCCTCCTAAGGAGATGCTCCCAAAGAAGAAAAAATACTTAGAAATGATTATCTCAGTGGAAAAGCACTGCCAACACAGTGAGGGGGTGATGGAGGCGGGCACGTCAGCAACACGCGTCACGAACCGTGATAATCACACAGACGTGAATGTGTGGGTCTGTGAGGCAGGGCAGTGTGCACAGGGACCAGAGCACCCTGGAGGGTTGGGATCCCGTCTGTGAAGGCGACAGGGCTGCGTGGCTAAATGGGATCGATGCACTGTAACACTGACGTCACAGATACAGCACGGACAGGACCACGTGGGGAGGGGTCAGCGGTGGCCGGGGAGTGGCCGGCACTGACACCCAAACCATGTAACCGTGGGCGAGCCTGGCCAGGACGCCCTTATTCTCTGAGGGGCTCTGGAAGTAGGGGGACTACCAGGATCGGGCGGCAAAGGGGTCTTGCTTTCCAGGGTCATTTCCTCGTATTTGGGCTTCAGAAGGTTTGCTCAGGACAGAGCCTCACCGGGCACGCGGCCACCTGCATCATGGCGTCCAGCCCACCCTCAGGGGCGTCCAAGTTCCCCGAGATCAGCTGCTTCCCGACTTCTGTCTCGAACTGTTTGGAGTTGTCGGTGAGCTTCAACACGTGCCTGAAGGCGAACGGGGGCTGGCACTCCTTCTCCTTGTTGGGGCAGGGGTTCCTCAGCTTCTCGGGGTGCGTGTTGACGAAGGGGAGCACCGTCTTGTCCACGAAGGACCCGAAACCTGGGGGACAGTGGGGGTCCGTGAGCCTCTTACCAGAGCCGGGTAGGAAGGCCCGGCACGTGGGGAGGGGCCTGGCACCCTGCCCTCGGGGTGCAGAGGTGCAGAGGTGCCTGGGACCGGGGCTTGGGGGTTCAGGGGAAGATGGAGTAGCTGCCTCACCGATGCGGCCTGACTCGGTGATGTCGTTGAGGGCCCGGAGCAGGTCACCCCCCAGCTTCTTGACGTTGGCAAGGTCGTCCACCATGGAGTAGGAGAGATCCATCAGATAGTACAGGTCGATGGGGTAGCCCTTGGCCCTCTGGAAGGTCACGTTGAACGCAGCTGCCTGACCTGCCAGGATTCGGGAGAGAGTCAGGTTGTACCACCTGGTCTGTGGGTGGGGGGGTTTGGGGGGCACTGATGCCTCTGCAGGTCTCAGAACCCTCAGGACTCCCCCATTCTCTGAGGCTGGTGGATAAGATGCAGGACACCTATTCAGATCCCAATTTCTGGTAAAGCTCACGTTCTGACATAGAAGACCATCTGGATATAAGGTGTGCTGGATACAAGAAGATAGAAGAAGTGCTCATTGTTTATTCAGCACTGTTGAGATTCAGTTCCACCTGGATCTCTCTGGGTCTTCCCGGCAAGGCCTTCTCTACCACCAGCAGCTAAGCAAACCTGCTGGTGCCCAAAAGGGCTCCCTGGCCATCCTGGGGACAACCCCCCCTCACCTTCCTCAATCATAGCCGCCCTGGTTTCTGCTCCTCGTCGTCTTATACTGCCTGCACTTGTAATGACTTCTTTCCTTGTCAATACAAATAGCCTGTGTCCCCAGCTCTCAGGTAGTGCCTGGCACACAGCTGGTGCTTGACAAAACCATGACAATCAAGCCCCCTCTGCCAGCCCACCTTCCAGCATCAGTTCCCCCATGTGGCCGCCCCAGCCCTGCCCAGGCCCATTCACCATAACCCCCTGCTGCTCCACCAAGCCACCTTCCTGAAGGGTGTTTCTTGGAGTGCTAACAGGGAGCTGTGTCCTAAACCTGGGTCTGTGGTCAAGTCAGGTGGGCAACAATGATTCAAAGGTTTACTTGGGTTCCTAGTTTACAGGCCCTATTAGAGCCTTCACTCGGCCAAAAATACCGCATCTTTTGAGGGTGGGATACAGGAGTGTTTTCCAGATGGTTTATTCTCCCTTTTTTTAGGACGCAGAACTCAGCGCTAAAAGCGAGACTAGGCACCAGCTGCAGACGGGGCGTTGGGGACATCCTCCTGGGGCAGGGACACGAGGATACACACGCCATCAGGGCTGGCCCACCCCTAGCCAGCCAAGCCTACCTGGTCTCAGGTAGAGCGTCACTTCCTGTGGGGAGAGCTGCTTCTGTTTGCCCGCCTGGCTCTGCCGGGTCTCAGCGAGGCTTTTGGGTTCCATGATGTCATCAGCTGGGCAGCCCTTTGACAGCAGCTGCGCCCGTGTGTCACAGCGAGTGGAGTCGGGCTCCCCTTGCCCTGTGAAGTTCTAGGGGAGGCAGGGGTCAGGGGTAGCACAGAGGAAATATGGGAGGCTACACTGTGGGTGCCGTGCCAGGCTGACCCCCTCATCTGCCCCGCTGTTCAGGAAGAGGTCCCTGGGTGGGGAGGCGGGGATGGGGGTTGCTGGGCAGCCTCTTCACAAGGCTCGGGGTCGCAGGAGAGCCTGGAGCCAGTGGGCGTCTCCCCACAGTCTCTAGCAGTGGAAGCGGCTCAAGGCCAGCATCTCAGCTCCAGGCGGACCCATGGGTACCCTCCATGGCCAATTGAGCATCTGGCCCAGGTTTTCAACCCCTTCCTCAGCAGTGCCTTGCTGGCAGGAGCGGCTCTCTCCTGGTGGAACACGGGTGCCCCTCTTGGCCCACCAGTTAATGCCTAGGCACCCTGGGAACCTGGAATAGAGGCCAGGGCTCTGGGCCAAGCAGATCAGAAGGAAAAGATGGGGGAGCGTGGGTGTCCTGGGTCCAGGGCATTTTCCTTGTGACCACTCTGCCCCCATGAAGGCCCCCTGGATGTCGCTGCGGCGGGTTCCTCCCACAGGGGGAGACTAGGGGATAACAACCAGACAGGAGGCCTGATAGGAGGCACTCAACACACTGGCAAATTTGGAAAACTCAGCAGTGGCCACAGAACTGGAGAAGATCAGTTTTTATTCCAATCCCAAAAGGCAATGCCAATGACTGTTCAAACTACTGCACAATTGCACTCATCTCGCACGCTAGCATGGAGAAGGAAATGACAACCCACTCCAATACTCTTGCCTGGAAACTCCCATGGATGGAGGAGCCTGGTAGGCTGCAGTCTACAGGGTTGCTAAGGGTCGGACATGACTGAGCGACTTCACTTTCACTTTTCACTTTCATACATAGGAGAAGGAAATGGCAACCCACTCCAGTGTTCTTGCCTGGAGAATCCCAGGGATGGGGGAGCCTGGTGGGCTGCCGTCTATGGGGTCGCACAGAGTCAGACACGACTGAAGCAACTTAGCAACAGCAGCAGCAGCACATGCTAGCAAAGTAATGCTACAAATCCTCCAAGCTACGCTTCAACAGTACATGAACTGAGAACTTCCAGATATTCAAGCTGGATTTAGAAAAGGCAGAGGAACCAGAGGTCAAGTTGTCAACATACCTAGGATCATAGAAAAAGCAAGAGAATTCCAGAAAAATATCTACTTTTGCTTCATTGACTACGCTAAAGCCTTTGACTGTATAGGGATCACAACTGTGGAAAATTCTTAAAGAGATGAGAATACCAGGCCACCTTACCTGCCTCCTGAGAAGTCTGTATGCAGGTCAAGAAGCAACAGTTAGGACCAGTCATGGAACAACGGACTAGTTGCAAATTGGGAAAGGAGTACATCAAGGATATATACTGTGACCCTGCTTATTTAACTTATATGCAGAATACATCATGTGAAATGCCAGGCTGGATGAAGCACAAACTGGAATCAAGATTGCCAGGAGAAATATCGGTAACCTCAGATATGCAGATGATACCACCCTTATGGCAGAAAGTGAAGAAGAACTAAAGAGCCTCTTGATGAAGGTGAAAGAGGAACGTGAAAAAGCTGGCTTAAAACTCAACATTCAAAAAACTAAGATCATAGCATCCAGTCCCATCATTTCATGGCAAATAGATGGGGAAACAGTGACAGACTTTATTTTCATGGGCTCCAAAATCACTGCAGATGGTGACTGCAGCCATGAAATTAAAAGACACTTGCTCCTTGGAAGAAAAGCTATGACCAACCTAGATAGCATAGTAAAAAGTAGAGACATTACTTTGCTGACAAAGTTGTGTATAGTCAAAGCTATGGTTTTCCCAGTAGTCATGTATGGATGTGAGAGTTGGACCATCAAAAAGGCTGAGAGCTGAAGGATTGATGCTTTTGAACTGTGGTGTTGGAGAAGACTCTTGAGAGTCCCTTCGACTGCAAGGAGATCAAACCAGTCAATCCTAAAGGAAATCAACCCTGAATATTCATTGGAAGGACTGATGCTGAAGCTGAAGGTCCATACAAAGAGCTGACTCATTAGAAAAGACCCTGGTGCAGGGAAAGATTGAAGACAGGAGGAGAAGGGGACGACAAAGGACGAGATGGCATCACAGACTCAATGGACATGTGTTTGAGCAAGCTCTGAGAGACGGTGAAGGACAGGGAAGCCTGTTGTGCTGCAGTTCATGGGGTCACAGAGTCAGACATGATGGAGCCCCTGAACAACCAACAAGGAGGCCAGAGAGCTCAGGGGGCAGGGCCAGACTAAAGGGACGTGGCCATTAGAGGGGCGGTGCTTCCTGAGCTGCCTCTGTACTGTCTTCACTTTTGAGACCCTCAGTTAGTTCAGTTCAGTCGCTCAGTCGTGTCTGACTCTTTGTGACCCCATGAATCGCAGCACACCAGGCCTCCCTGTCCATCACCAACTCCCGGAGTTCACTCAGACTCATGTCCATCGAGTCGGTGATGCCATCCAGCCATCTCATCCTGGGTCGTCCCCTTCTCCTCCTGCCCCCAATCCCTCCCAGCATCAGAGTCTTTTCCAATGAGTCAACTCTTCGCATGAGGTGGCCAAAGTACTGGAGTTTCAGCTTCAGCATCATTGCCTCCAAAGAAATCCCAGGGCTAATCTCCTTTAGAATGGACTGGTTGGATCTCCTTGCAGTCCAAAGGACTCTCAAGAGTCTTCTCCAACACCACAGTTCAAAAGCATCAATTCTTCGGCACTCAGCTTTCTTCACAGTCCAACTCTCACATCCATACATGACCACTGGAAAAACCATAGCCTTGACTAGACAGACCTTTGTTGGCCAAGTAATGTCTCTGCTTTTCAATATGCTATCTAGGTTGGTCATAACTTTTCTTCCAAGGAGTAAGCGTCTTTTAATTTCACGGCTGCAGTCACCATCTGCAGTGATTTTGGAACCCCAAAAAATAAAGTCTGACACTGTTTCCACTGTTTCCCCATCTATTTCCCATGAAGTGATGGGACCAGATGCCATGATCTTTTGAGGCCCTAGTAATGCTTTAATTGCTGCGTGCCTGCAAGCATGCTTAGTGGCTCAGCC
Organism: Oryx dammah; assembly: GCF_014754425.2. Taxonomy (NCBI): domain Eukaryota; kingdom Metazoa; phylum Chordata; class Mammalia; order Artiodactyla; family Bovidae; genus Oryx; species Oryx dammah. Next base: position 12,529,396 of record NW_024070186.1, on the reverse strand, counting down.
GAGTCTGACTCTTTGCGACCCTATGGACTGTAGCCCACCAGGCTTCTCTGTCCATGGGGTTCTCCAGGCAAGAACACTGGAGTGGGATGCCATTTTGTCCTTCAGGGGATCTTCTTGATCCAGGGATAGAACCTGCCTCTCTTGCATCTCCTGTGTTGGCAGGCAGATTCTTTACCACTGAGTCACCTGGGAAGCCCACTTTAAGTATTAGGGAAATAAAATTAACAGGAATGGGGAGGGAAGAAATCCCTAAAATGGAATGTGCTCAGAAGCAGTTTAACCTAACTGCATTTCAGATGCAAACAAGAAGCTCACAGGAAGAAAGGGAGAAACCCACCCTGAGGAGAGACTTTGCAAGCAGGACTGTGACTGCCTGATGGTAACAGAAGAGCACGCAGACCACACCCATCTCCTCCCTGCAGTGCTGTGGGTAGCAACTCTGTAACCACTTCCCCAGAGTCAAAGGAGGAGGAAATGGGGAAATGTATTGTGAATGTTGGGAGCCTGGCTTCTCATGAAGGGAACCAGGAACCCTCTGGTGGTGGCCAGGCAAGTGCCAAGGGGCCAGGAGCGCCTGCTGATCCCAGAGAGAGGGCTCAGGAAGTGATACTGGGGTATGCTAATCGGGCACAGGGCTAGCCCCGGGGCTCCCATGGCCAAATGGGGAACAATTTGAGCTTCAAAATGACAAAGTGAAAGTGATACCTTATAAACTACAGAGTAACAGAAACATCTATGCGTCCACACCGATGAGAAAGAGAGACAGACGGAGATTGCAGGAAGGAAATATTCCTCTTACATTAGGAGCCATTGGAGGGAGTCATGAACAGGAGTGTCACCATTCTGCAACCATCCCAGTGATAACTGATTCAGGCTCCCATCAACTGATGGACGGTAGAGTGTGGGTGTAGGCTTCAAGGGAAGTAGAGTGCTTCTTGGCTTCAGAGTATCTCCCCACAAATTACTTACTAATTGCAAAGGGGAAATACTGACATCATGGTGGAGCGCCTGGCAGACTTTCCCTCCGCTGAGTGGTCTAGGCTGTCATCGCCCGCACCGGAATGACAGCAGAAACTCTGCGTGGGCTTCCTGCTGAGAGGCCCACCGCAGGCCGTGTCAGAGGGAGCGCCAGACAAACCCACACTCGGGACCGGCAGAAGTGCTGTTCTGCACTCCTGAGAAATGTCAAGGATGTGAAAGACAAAGAAATCTGACGAGAGTTCCAGGTTTGAGGAGATAAACAGACATTCGAATGCAATGTGCGATCCTGGACTATAATATTGACCAGTGAGGCAGGGATGAGAGCAAAGACATTATTGGAACAACTGGCAAAATTTGTCCAAGGTGTATAAGTTTGTCTTTTTATTTATTTTACTTATTTATTATTTTGGCTGCACTGGGCCTTTGCTGGGCTTGGGCTTCAGGAACTGTGGTGCACAGGCTTAGCTGCTCCATGACCTGTGGGATTTTCCCAGACCAGGGATTGAATCTGTGTCCTCTGCATTGGCAGGTGGACTCTTAACCACTGGGCCACCAGGGAATCCCCGAGGTGTGTAAATTTGATCAGAGTAAAGTACTGTGTTAAGTTTCCAGGCTTTGATAAATGCATTGTGGTTTTGTAAGTGAATACCTTGTTTTTGAGAAAATCACTGGAAACCTTAAGGGACAAAGGGGCTTGTGTCTGCAACCTACTCTCAAACAATTGAGAAAAAATAATAATGTGTGTGCATGCATGTGCTTCCAAACAGACCTGCAGTGTCTGAACCTCAGGGATCTCCAGGAGGAGGCAATGGTCAGAATCTCGGGGGTCCCCATGGAAGGGGTCCTCCCCAGGAGGAGGTGGAGCTCCCCTACATCCTGTCCTGGGCCTTTGCCTTTTTCCCCAGAGGGTCTTGCAAGTAAAACATGAAGTAAGGCGAGCAGAGAGTTCCGGACCCAGTAGGGAGCTTCCCCACTCCTCCGGGTAGCAGCTCCGCCCACATGTATCTCTCCCTTGTCTGGCCCAGGCTTCCTGCCGCCAGGGCCTATAGAGCTGCACCTGGCCCGACCCAGCAGCTTCACTTAGATCTGCCTCTGCCGGGCTGCTTGGGGACACCACTGTGTCTGCCTGACTGTCTGCCTCTCTGACCACGCTGCGTCCCTCGCCTGTCCCTGCCCCACTAGGGAGCCGAGTGACGGTGCTCCTGGGGGCTGGCAGTGTCAGAGGCAGAGAGGGGCTCCAGCCCAGGAGGAGGGAAGAGGGGAAGGGCAGGCTGGGTGCGAGGACCCCCAGGGTGGCTGACACCATTCAGCGAGGCTCTTACCAGTTTCTGGCACCAGGCACAGCCGGGGCCCGACTCGATGCAGTCCCGGCAGGTGCTGACCTTGTACTTGGTGCACTCCTGGGACAGGACTGGGAGAGAGACACGGGCTGGTGAGCTGGCACTGGTCGACCCCCCTCTCCCAGAGATGGTGGGCCCTCCAAGGGCAGCGATGAGGCACTGAGGGCTGTGAATGGATGACCAAGCCCGCAGGCAGGGGTGGTGGAGAAGGAGAGCCAATGGGAGGACCAGGAAGCAGGGAGGAAACCAGGGCCCACGGGATGCTGTCTTCAGGAGGGTGGGCACCAGGTCAGCCCCAGGTAGAAGGGCAGGGGAGGGGCAGAGCAGGGCCCTTCCTAAGGCCCTGTCCAGGAGGGTGTGAGGGTGGGTCCCACTCTTCCCGGGAGGAGCTGCCCCTGTGGGACTCACCGGACGGGAGGGCGAGCAGGCCCACTAGGAGCAGCAGCTGGAGGTGCTGACACAGCATGTCCTGTGGAGGGAAGGGGCAGTGACAGCCTCAAACTCCAGACTCTGGGCCTGGAGACACAGAGCTGGGAGGCCTGGTCCCTGCTACTGAGGGCTGCTCAGCGGTGGGGTGGGGCCCACACAGGTCAGTCTCCCCGACCCCCTGGCCCAGGCTGTGTGACCAGCTGGTCACGTGTGCTCCACTCCGCTGAGCCATCCGGACCTCCAAGGATGAGCAGGGAGTGGGCCTCCTGCCAGCGACACACACGCACACACACACACACACCCCACACAGGTGTGCCTGAGGGGTGGCATGCTCTGGGTCAGGGCCCTGTGTGACCTTTGTGGCCCTGAGTCCTCAGTGAATTGAGCTGAGCTTGGAGCAGAGACTCAGTGTGCCCAGGCCTCCTGGCAGGAGGCAGAACCAGGATTTGGAGAAAAGCGAACTCAGCTTCTGCAGCACCAGGACTGTGCTGGCTGGCTGCCTGCTGGACACCTGCCGCCAGGGCGAGGAGGTGTGACTGGGCAGACCCTGCCCACCCCATCCTCTGCCTGCCTCTTGTTTACAGAAAAGCTGTGGTCTCCCAGGCCTCCCCTGAGTCACAGAAGCTTGGCCAGAGAATTAATGATCTGAAGGACGTGAATGTGTAATGACAGCAGCAATTGGGCTGGGAGAACTGGTAAGAATTTAAACAGTAATTCAGCCATGTGGCAGTCACAGAAGGTTTACTTTCTCCCTGAAGTACCTAGATAACAGTCTCCGAGACACATTTTCTGGGTTGTTTTACAGATGCTAAAATCCCCACCAAATAGAAGAAGCTGATTGAATGATGACCATGAACACACGGCCCAGCCCGACTGGATCCTGAGGACTGATAATGTTAACCCCTGTGATCCTGCCCTATTACCTCAACATCAACCAATCAGAGAACTGCACACAAACTGATCGCATACTCTGCTAAGCCCCCTCCCTCCTTTTGCCTTTAGAAATGCTCAGGGATTTGGGGGTGGGGGCTGAGCCACAGTCTCTTTGCTCGGCCCTGCAGTAGACTTTTCGATGCTCCTGGGTGTTTCGATTTGTCTGGCCTCACTGTGCATCGGGCCGGTGAGCTTGGGCTGGTGGCCAGCACACAGGCCTGCAGCGCCACCGCCGGCCCTACCTGCGGCTGCCAGCTGTAGGCCACCACTTCCGTGTTTTTCTTTTTCTGCACCTGCTGTCCTTAAAAACCCAGCACCTGGAGTGAGGCATGGACTGGGAGCTGGGTCATCGCTGACTGGTCCTGATGCTCCCGAGGCACGATGGTTGGGGCGGGGCAGGAGGCTGGTATGCTGGTCCTGGCCCTGGGACTTGGAGGTGGAGGTGGCACTTTCAAACCCACTGCCTGCTGCGCGGGACCCAGCCGGCCGACTCCACCCTCAGGGAGATGCTGCCCAACCCCTCCCTGGAAGTGCCCCAGGACCCAGGTCCAGCCCAAAGTGACAGACCTCCTCCAGCTCAGCTTCCAGGAGGGATGGCAGGGCTTCCTGGGCAAAAGAGCTCCCAGGTCTGAGAAACCTGTAGGGCTGCGGCCTTTTAATCTGATACCAAGAGAGTGGAGAGGGTGCTGAGAAGCCAGCAAACCAGAGGCAGCGGACAGGAAGTGGGAGTGTTTTATCAGAAACCACAATCAAACCAAGATGAACAGGCTTGCCCTGAATACCTTGCCCAGTGCATTGCTGATGCTGTTGGCCAGCGTGGTGGCCTCAGGGTCCCAGATGTGGGCCCGCAGAGGCTCCGGCCCAAGGTGTACCTGTGTGGTGGGCCACATGGTCCCTGCTGTGGCCCCTGCTGTGGCCTGTAGGCTCTGGGTGCCTGCGGGGCTGGGTCGTGCCCTAGCTGCTGCTCTCGCATAACCTCTGCATGGGTCCCAGGGGCTCTGGGTGGAGGAGGACCCCAGGGCGCCCCTGGGAAGTCCCAGTCCTTTTGAGTTCCACCCAGGCTCACCCTGCTGTCTTTTTGGAGGCGACCTTGCTCCCTGGTCCCTGTCAAGTTTACAATCAGGAGCTAGAAGTGTCAAAATGGAACCGTGGATCCTTCCTGTTCAGGTCAAAAGCAGAACTCATGCCCTGCTCTGGCTTCCAGGGTCACAGAGTGGATCTGGGAAGAAGGTTTCAGTTCACTGCACGCCCACCCATTTGTGAAAGCCCAGAGTTGCCCCAGAGTTCTCCCGTTCTCTTCAGGTTCCACAGCCAGGTGGCCCGTGGGGCCCTGTGTGCCCATGACCTCGGCTGACCAGGGCACTGCCGGATCCGGGTGGCCTCAGGAGAGCACCCCATATCTGAGACAGAAGTGGCTCCAAGTAGAGGAGGGGAACCCCCCACAAGTGCCCCAACCATGCATACAGCCTGGTAGGGGGGCTATAACCTCAGCTCTCCACGCTTGCTCCTGTGGCCACAGACGGAGAGCCAAAGGGTCAGGAGCTGGCCCGTAACCCCATCGTGGCCTGGGGAAGCTGAGGCCCCTCAGCACCAGGCTGCGGACCCTGTGCTGCTCACAGCTGGAGCCCCTTACACACAGGGGGGACGGCAGGGGGCGGGGAGAGGGGAGGGGAGCTGATCACAGCTGATCACCCACAGGCCGCAGGTCCTGACCTTGACCACAGGAAGCTAGTGGGGGGCTGGGGTCTGTCCCCACAAGTGTCGTCCCCACTCGCTTCCTCACTCAAGCATTGGGACAGCCACGCCAACGGCTCCACCCTGGCCCTGGTGTCCACAGCCCCTCAGGGACAGGACACATGGGCACACGGCGGCTCTGGGAGCTAAGGGAGGCCAGCCGGGAGCAGGCAGAGGCAGGGCCTGCAGCCAGCCCTGCTCTCAGCGGCAGGCAGAGGTCACAGCACCCGCGCCCCGCAGCCAGGACAGGCTATCAGAGCCTTCATGTCTGAAACCAGCATCATGGGGCTTTGCAGACCAAGACCCCTCTAGGTGCTGACGGCTCAGGTCAATGTCAGTCCGGGTCCCCCAGTGACACACTCTGCCTCAGCTCTCTGTGTGCCTGGAGGGGTTCATGGGCCTGGACCAGCTTGAAGAGCCCTCATGTACTTGGGGCGCTGACTCGGCTGGGACAGCTGGTCCAAGAGCAAGGAGGAGGGCGCTCCCTCCGGCCACCTGAGCCCAGGTGTGCCGTGCCTCCCTGATTTACTCTCCTCAGATCAAAGGGCAGCCTAGCACCAGGACTCAAGGTGCAAAACCCCAAGTCCAGGCAGGTTCAGAAACCCAAGGCCACCCCCACCCCACCGCCACCCCCCAACCCACTGCCACTGGCAAGGGTTTTGCATCAGAGTCACCCTTGAGCTTGGTCTTGCCCAGCGGGGGGGCGCTGGCGCAAATGAGTGCAACCACAGGAGGTGGTTCATCCGGAGACCCCGGGCGCCCTGAGGCTCACCATTCACAGTGGACAGAGCTCTGAGCTTCAGGGACTGAGACTCAGAAGAAAAACTGAATCTATTCTTTTCAAACCCCACACATGCCACAACACCCATAGTTCACATTTGGTAAAAGACAAGAAAAAGAGGAAACATCAACAAAGCAAGAAAAATTTGAGCAAGAAGCAGTGGGAGGCCCACATCCGAGGCAGGGAGAGCTGATGTCAGATCAGCTTCCTGTCAAAGACAAAGGCTCTGCCAAAGTGCAGACCCCTAGACGAGGCCCCTCGATTGCCATCAGAGCCTGCTCTTGACCAAGGTCAGGCCATAAACCCAGAGGCAGGGCCAGTAAGTGACGAGGAACAACAGTGCCCTGGGGAGCAGGTTACAAGAGGAGAAGGCAGGGTCCAGAATTCGCCCTGGGAGGTGAGGATCCAAGCCTCTTTCATGTAGAAAAAGTGTTTACATTAACCTTTAGACAGGTATCAACCTTTTAAACCAAAAAGACAAAGTTAAGATGTAGTTGTGTCTGCTTTATGTAAAGACAAGAAAGAATTGGACAGAAGCTGATTGCAACAGTGGCTGGAACCCCCGCCCCCACTCCAGGATTTAGAGTTTCAGACAGACCAGGGAAGAGGAGGAAACTACCCACCGATTCTCCGAACCCACACATTCTCAGGCCCATGAAAACCCACCACATACGTTCATCACTGCTCAGTTCACTGTCCGTGGCAGAAATTTTCAGGGTCATAGTTTCTGGCCAAATGGAAAAAAAAATTGATGCCCCCCATACAGTTGCTAATTGGAACCTTTAAGGCACTTGGCTCAATATTGCCAAGTCCAAGAGGAAATCAAGTTTAATGTTTACAGACAAGTCAGAAAGAGAGCACACAGTGCTCACTGATCAACACGGTGAAAACCTCTGTCCCTGCGGAGACAGAAGCCCAAGGGCCTAGGTGGCTTTGTGCCGGATGAAAAGGAGTGATGATACACACACCTGCAGGACAGAGAGCTCGAGGTGAGAGAAAGAGCCAAGGGCTCAGGAAGTAGGGTGAGGGAGATAGGAAAGAGACAATAGAAAAAGCTGGAGAGTCTGAAAACAAACACAAAAGCTAAAATTGATAAATACACCGAAACCCATTTCTTTGGAAAAAGCAATCCAGTAGGTCATCTGGAAGAGAGTGTATGTGGCAGTTGCCCGGGAGCTTAGAAAGGGAAGGGGCAAGGCGGGTGCCAGCTGGGCAGTGGCCTCTGAAACTCATCTAGAAGCTTTGCGACAGAGTTGGTGCCGCCCTGGCCCTCAGACCAGTGGCCAGGAGAGAGAAGTGAGAGGCAGGACTCTGGCCTTGGAAGGTGCAGGGCAGAGCACATTCCTGGAGAGACGCGCTCCCTTCACATCACGGGCCAGGTCAACCCAGGTTCAGGAAATGAAATGATTAAAGGAGTGAGAGACTGTGTATTTCAGAGTAAGGATGCTGAGCATAAAAACGAAGGGAGAAACTGTGAAGAAGATAGACTCTAAGATGAAAACCCTAATTTGAAAAGACACACCTCAGTGGTTTATTGCAGTGCAGTTTGTAGTAGCCAGGACATGGAAGCAACCTAAATGTCCATCAATAGAGGAAGGGATAAAGAAGATTTGGAACATATATCAGAGACAGAGGATAGATTCCATGAATTGTTGGAAGATAAACAAGGAATGGAGAAGGCAACGGCACCCTACTCCAGTACTCTTGCCTGGAAAATCCCATGGATGGAGGAGCCTGGTAGGCTGCAGTCCATGGGGTCGATGAGTCAGACACGACTGAGCTACTTCACTTTGACTTTTCACTTTCATGCATTGGAGAGGGAAATGGCAACCCACTCCAGTATTCTTGCCTAGAGAATCCCAGGGATGGGGGAGCCTGGTGGGCTGCCATCGATGGGGTCTCAGAGTCAGACACGACTGAAGCGACTTAGCAGCAGCAGCACCAGCATACAATGGAATAATACTCAGCCAGGAGAAAAGTCAGTAACCTCAGATATGCAAATGATACCACCCCTATGGGAGAAAGCGAAGAGGAACTAAAGAGCCCTTTTACTGAAGGTGAAAGAGGAGAGTGAAAAAGCTGGCTTAAAAAAACATTCAAAAAACTAAGATCATGGTATCCAGTCCCATCACTTCATGGTATATAGATGGGGAAATAGAAACAGTGACAGACTATTTTCTTGGGCTCCAAAATCACTGCAGATGGTGACTGCAGCCATGAAATTAAAAGACACTTGCTCCTTGGAAGAAAAGCTATGACCAACCTAGACAGCATATTAAAAAGAAGAGACATTACTTTGCCAACAAAGGTCCATATGGTCAAAGCTATGGTTTTTCCAGTATTCATGTATGCATGTGAGAGTTTGACCATCAAAAAGGCTAAGAGCTGAAGAAATGATGCGTTTGAACTGTGGTGTTGGAGAAGACTCTTGAGAGTCCCTTGGACTGCAAGGAGATCAAACCAGTCAATCCTAAAGGAAATCAAGCCTGAATATTCTTTCGAAGGACTGATGCTGAAGCTACAATACTTTGGCCATTTAACATGAAGAATTGACTCATTAGGAAAGACCCTGAAGCTGAGAAAGATAGAAGGCAGGAAGGGAAGGGGATGACAGAGGATGAGATGGTTGGATGGCATCACTGACCCAATGAACATGACTTTGAGCAAGCTCTGGGGAATGGTGAAGGACAGGGAAGCCTGTTGTGCTGCAGTCCATGGGGTCAGAAAGAATCAGACCCGACTGAGTGACTGAACAACATTACTCAGCTATAAAAAGAATGATATAATGCCATTTGCAGCAATATGGATAGACCCAGAGATTGTCATTTGAGTGAAGTAAGTCAAAAAGAGAAAGACAAATGATATGAAACCATATCATATCGCTTACATGTAGAATCTGAAAATTGGTACAAATGAATTAATTTACAAAACAGAAACATATTCACAGACATAGAAAACAAACTTCTGGTTACCAAAGGGGAGAGAGTGGGAAAGGATAAATTAGGAGTTTGGGATTAACATTTACACACTGCTATTATAAAACAGATAAATAACAAGGACCTACTGTAGAGCACAGGGAAGGGAACCATATTCAATGTCTGTAATAACCTATAACCTATAATGGGAAGGATAAGGAAATGGCAACCCTCTCCAGTATTGTTGCCTGGAGAATCCCATGGACAGAGAAGCCTGGCAAGCTAAGGTCCATAGGGTTGCACAGGGTTGGACACGACTGAAGCAACTTAGCACACCCGCATGCACGCATAATAGAAAAGAAACTGAAAAGGACAGTATACATGGATTAATATAGATACATATATATATATAAACAAATCAATTTGCTGTGCACCTGAAACAGTGTAAATCAACTACACTTCAATACATTAAATAAAAAAGACTGACTCTAAAAAAAGTCTGTAGATAAAAATTTGAGTAGATGAAAACATTCAGTATTTGTCTCATGCAGAAGGTGAACGGTAATTTTTGTGTCTAAGGAAATCTCAGGGATAAAAGCAAAAAGGCAAATACCCCATAGAAAAGTCTCTTGTAAACACAAAATTCAGAAGAGAAGAAATGAAACTTGTTATCAAACATTTGAAAAGGCTGCTCTGGATGATAATCAGGTATTCTAATCAAAATAGCTAGATTCCTGGTCTAGTTATCAAACTGGACGCTGTTTTTAACAACTGTGATGCTCTCGAGTAAAACCTACACAGCATGAAAATGTGTGAACGGTGAGTCCAGCTCAATTTTTCCAATAAAATGTTGCTGTGTTAAAAAAAAGTAAGTGAAAAATAACCAAACTAGGCCGTTTCTGCTGAATGGCAGCATTGTGTTTTCAATTTTCTTCATTATCCCGGTTTGTATTTTTCAAACTTCTACAATAAATATATAAACTGATTTTTTTTTTTTAAATTCACACATTTAAGAAAATTTCAATTCTGTGGTGGTCGTTGCATTGCTTTTAAAATGTCTCTGGATTCCCAAAGTGGTCAGTTTTTCTGTCCCCAGTGAGCACAGAGGGCAGTCCTCAGTCCACAGACTGAGGGCAAGTGACTCTCTGCTGGGACTCTGGCTCCCAACTCAGTCACTCATTCACTCATTCTCGGAACAAGTGCTACCTGCCTGGTCTCTGGCACTGTTCTCGATTCTAGGATTTTGACTTCTGCCAAGCCCTTGTGGTACGCTGACCCCTGTCCCTCCCCAAAACTCCCATTACCCTGAAACCCTCACCACTGCAAAGCCAACGCACAGCCACATCCATGCTGTTTATAAAACGAATTGGGGACCTCTCTGGTGGTCCAATGGCTAAGACTCCGTGCTCCCAATGCAGGGGGCCCGGGTTCAATCCCTGGTCAGGAAACTAGATCCCGCATGCCACAACTAAGAGTCTGCTTGCTGCAACTAAGAACTGGCACGGCAAAATAAAAATAAATATTAAAAAAAAATTGGTGGATTTCCATCACTAGATATTCAACAAGGGCCTCCAGAATACTGTTGAATGGTTTCAACTGGCAACTAATTATAAAGTGTTTACTTTTCGTCTTTTGTAACCATATACAAATAAACATGTTTACAAAGTAAAAACATAGATTGGTAGAAGCACTGGTCCCGCTGGGCTGCCGTTCTGTGTGTCCCCGCCCTCGGAGCACTGGAAGAGGGCGCGTGTCCCATGCTTGGGGAGGCCGCTCAGGCAGGAGCCCTGGCCCCGCTGAGGTCTCGCCCGTCAAGGAGGCTGGCCTCAGTCCCTGACTTACTCCTCATCCATCCAGGGAACACTTCCAGCTACTCCTAGCTATAGCCCAGGGCACAACTCCCCCGGACGACCCCCGCCTGGAAACTTCCAGAGTGGTGGAATCAGGCCGCATGGGTGTGAAGGTCTCTGCATTGCAGACTGGCCAGATCTGAGCACCCAGGAATCTGACCCCACACTGTGGGCTCTGTGGTGACCCCTGGGCCGAGGGCGGAGGCTGTAAAGGCCTGGGCCAGAGCGACCGGACCACGGCAGACACAGCCAGTCTTCAGGGGGAGCCTCAGGCAGCGGGCATGGTCCCTGCCTGGATAGCCACTCAGGACCCCAGGTCCCAGAGGACCAGGGCTGGGTGATGCCCACAGCAGCCTCCCTGTGGGCCTGGCTGCCACTGACACCCACAGCCTCAATTTGTCAATAGCTCCCTGGCGTGGGGAGGCCAGACCTGCTCCCCATTCCCAGAGGTGGGGGAACCAGACCAGCTCCCATTCCTAGGGGTGGAGGGCCAGACCTGCTCCCCACTCCCAGGGGTGGGGATGGTGGCTCTGAGGGTCCCTAAGCCCCACAGCCAGGACAGATGCCAGGACTGCGGCCCCCACCAGCCTGACCCCAGGGTCGATATGCCAAGTCTATGGCCAGTGCCAAGGGACTGTGGACAGGTCATGGTGACTTCCCCTTCTGGACCTTGGTTTCCTCCTGGTCACAGAGAGCCAGAGGTGCCGTGAGCGTGAGTCACAAGTGCCAAGTCCACAGGCCCAAGGGACCTAGATGTTTGCTCAAACTCTGCTCTGAATGTGGCTGCAAAGATGTCTCTTAGATGGAGTTAACACTGAATCAGCGGACTCTGGGTAAAGCAGATGGCCCTCAATGCTGTGGTTGGGCCTCATCCAACCAGATGAAGGCCTTAAAGGAAAGATGGTGTCCCCCAGGAGGAGAGACCTCTGCCTCTGGATGGCCTGGAACTCCAGCTGCAGCATCAGCTCTCTGCGGGTTCTCCAGCCTGTCCTGCAGACTTGTAGTCTGCCAGCCTCCATAGTTTCACAGGTCAGCTCCACCAAACCAACCTCTCTGTCTGTACAAACACACGCAAACACGTGCACATGTTTACACACACACACATGTGCACATGTCCTATTGGCTCTGTCTCTCTGGGGAGCCCACACTTCAAAGCTCCCAGGAGAAGCACCCCAGTTTCAGGGAAAGCTGCTGGAGGCATTTTTTGACAGCACCTCCAGGTAGGTGGGCACAGCTGTGCCTTCCTGCTCTGTGTGTTTCAGAAGCGGCAAGGGTGCCTGGCTCCCACATCTCTCTGCCCCCAGCAGAGCCCTGCAGTGGTGGCACCCCAGCCCCAGGTCCATGTGCACGGTTGCAGACCTGGCCTCATGGGGTGCCATGCTGAACAGGGATCATGCCAGGGCTCACGTGGAAACTTGGGTCTGCTGGCTCCCTGGCACCCCCAGCCCTGCTGTTCGACTGCTGGGACGGTGAGCAGCCTAGACACCTCTGGCTATTGGGGGGGACCCTGGAACAAGCAGGAAGGCCTGCCCGGGTCACAGATTGGCAGCTTGGGGACTTAATTGCACCTGCTGCTTCATCAAGAGGCCCACTCACCAGTGGTGGGAGCAACTGGAAACCCCAGGCCTGCCCTAGGGCTGCCGTCTGCATGGGGGATCGGGGGATGATAGGGGAGGTTGGGGAGGGGAAGGTAGGGGACATGGCTCTTTCTGAACAGTCCAGGTTCCCTGCCCACTGCGGTAGCTGGACATGGACTCCATTAGCCTGACCATGACCCCGTGTCCAGGGCCCCAGAGGCCAGGCGGGTGACAGGTGGCAGCATGGCTGGGACAGGTGGGTCTTGGCATCCCGGGGCCCCTGGGGCTTGGCCCCCCACCCCGTTGGCCACTCGCTCAGTAGGGGCGACGGGTTTGGGTAGCGCCTCCTTCAGACCTCAGCTCCTGGCTCAGGTGGGATTGGGTGAGATGACGACAGAACCAACAGCCCATTTTAGGTCTTGTTTGGGGAAAAGTGAAATAGACAGGGGCCACATTACCATCGTAGCCCCGCCCACCTGCGGTGTCACTGGGACTTCACTGTTCCCAGAACCTGCATTCTCAGCTGGCCCCGCTGTTCACGGGGGCTAGTCACTAGCTCCCGGTAGCTGCCCCTGTGACGTCGGCTCCAGAGGGACTGAGGGACACGTGCAGTGACAGGTGTGCCGGCTACCGGGCCCCGCCCCCACATGCCTTCCTGACCAGCAGGGCTAGACTCACACAGGGCCGCCTCGGGCTCCACGCTGCCCCACCCATGGGGTGAAGACCTCTTCACAGGCCAGTAAACAGCCAGGCGTGGCCTGAGCTGAACTTGTGGGGCCCTATGGACACAGGCCAGCCTTCCCCACAGGCCCACATCGCCACCTCCCAGGGAAGTGGTTTTTGAATCACAAGCTGATTAGATCGTCAGCTGGAGTGCAAACTACTAGCCCATTTCACAGATGGAGTCTGAGCAGCCAGCCTGGGCCCCACCTGTCCGGCCAGTGTGTGGGTGGGCCTCTCCTATCCCCTGGACAGCGGCGCCCCCTCTGCTGAGCTTTGGAGAGGTCCCTGACTGCCTGGGGTATCTCCCCTTAGAAACCTCCAGGAGCTGACTGTGACCTGCCCCAGGGCTGCACTGGCTTGGTCCAAGCTGACAGCTGTGGGCAGGCACGTCCATGCTGATTTCAGCTCGGAAACCCGAGGCCGGCGGGGCTGAGTCTGGCTGCCTGGCCGGCCAAATCCCCAGGAAATATCTCGATTTACTCCCGTCGGGACAAATCGCATGGCAGCCAAGAGTCCCCTCTCCCTGAACTCATCTGGGTCCTTGGACCCTTGTCCCTCCACTCCCAGGGGGACAGGCCTCCAAGGTCCTGGTTGTGGGAGATTTAGGTCACACACCCAATGACACCCTAAATCTTAACTGTCTCCCTGCATTTTCACATCTTTAGGCCAGAACTCAGGAGCCTTCTGGACCCTGAGAGAAGAAGCAGACCTGCCTTCAACAAAATGCACCATGGACACACACACACACAGACACACACAATGTACCATGGACACACATACACAGACACACAGACACACAATGTACCATGGACACACACACACAGACACACATACACACAATGTACCATGGACACACATACATAGACACACAGACACACACAATGTACCATGGACACACATACACAGACACACAGACACACAATGTACCATGGACACAGACACAAAGACACACAGTGCACCATGGACACACACACACAGACACACAATGCACCATGGACACACACACACAGACACACAGACACACAATGCACCATGGACACACATACATAGACACACAGACACACAATGCACCATGGACACACATACATAGACACACAGACACACACAATGTACCATGGACACACACACACAGACACACAGACACACAATGCACCATGGACACACACACACAGACACACAATGCACCATGGACACACACACATAGACACACAGACACACAATGTACCATGGACACACACACACAGACACACAGACACACAATGCACTGTGGACACCCAGACACACAGTCACACACACACACAGACACACACACACACACACAATGTACCATGGACACCCAGAGACACAAAGTCACACAGACACAGACACACAAAGACACAGACACAAACACACAATGCATGGTGGACATACACACACACATAGACACACAGATACACAGACACATACACAGACACACACAAATACAAACATACAGAAACACACACACAGACACAGACACACACAATGCACCGTGGACACACACACACAGACATAGACACGAACACACACAGATACATACAGAGACACACACACAGACACGAACACACACAGATACAAACATACAGAGACTCACACACACACAATGCACCATGGACACACACACACAGACACACAGACACACACACAGAGGCACAAACACACACAGACACACACACAATGCACCTGGATACACACACAGCCAGACATACACAAAGCACTGTGGACATACACATATGCACAGAGACACATACACTCAGAAGTACCACACGCACACAGACACACACACAGACACAGACACACACAGACACAAAATGCACCATGGACACACAGACACATACATACTCAGAGGTACCACATACACACAGGGGCTCTGCTGGAGGACAGACCTGCCCGGCCAACCGTGGAAGCATGAAGAGAGGATGGGGACAGGCCAGGGCAGGAAGAGGAAGGCACAGGGCAGGGGGAGGAGGGGGGCCCGGGAACCCTCCTGCAGAGCCCGGCCACGCCGACCCCGTACCCGCCAGAGGGGCCTAGCCTGCCTCCAGCCTCCTTCTGGCTCTGCGGGGCCTCGCGGCCCCCACATTGGGGGCTCAGCAAGTGCCTGGGCCTTGTTGAGAGACTCCCACAGTGGGGCCGAGGCTGAGGTCTAAGCGCATCCTTCCGCCATGCTGATCCCATCCCCTTGGTTACGTGCCTCCCAGCAGCCAGTAGCTCTGCAGCAGTGGGCTCAGCACTTCCCCTCGCGGGGTCTCAGCTCAAGGGGCCTGGAGCGGAGGACCAGGGCCACCAGGGCCCCGGAAGCCTGGGCTCCTCGGAGCTGCTTCCCTCGGGAAAGACAGCAGCCAGGGCCTCAAGGCTGAGCAGTTCACCTTCAGAGAAGCTAGCCCGGACACAGAGGAGCCTCTGTCCACTCACCCCTGGATGCCCTGGAGACCTCGGCAGGGGTGTCACAGCTGGACTGGCAGGGGCTTCGGCTCTGCTCTTCACCAGGCTGGTGCTTCACGGGTCTGGGAAGACACTGGCCACTGGAGGCCCCACTGGTGAAGGCGCGAAGCTTCCTGTTCTAAGTCAGCAACTTGGAGGAAGTAGTTACATGTGATTGATTGCAACTGCACCACATGGGGCCCGTCATCCAGCCCCGGCCCCTCTGCCTACACAGCTCAAACCCGAGGGCTGTCAGAGGAACAACATGCATACAGACACACCATCGATTATATATGCTCAGGGTGGGAAGCGGAACAGGATGGGAGCGGATGGAGTGGGAACAGGGCCCCTGGCAGCACCGCCTGTGCCCTCAGGGGAAGGGGAACCCTGGAGGGCAGTGCCCAGGAATTTGCACCCTTGGAAGGGGCAGCCTGCACACTGAGCACCCGCATCAAACAAGAAGCAGACAGGCACAGAGGATGCAGACTTGTAGCACGGCAATGGAAAAGCATCACAGGGCCCGAAGGGCAGATGAGAAGGTGGAGAGCGAATCAGTGAGCAGGCTGTGGGGCCAGCTGGGGGGATGAAGGAACAGGGCAGAGGGCAAAGGAGCTCCAGGAGAGAACAAGAGGGGAGAGACTCAATCAGCAGGGGAAAAGCTCCAGATCCAAGAGAAAAAGAGAGAGAATCCAGATGAAGGGGCTGCTGCTTGTCATGGGAGGAAGGAAAAAGTTCCCCAAACTGGGTAACATATGATGTTATCACAGAACATTAATGATAGAAAACAGTACAGATTCAGAGAGACAGAGACAGACAGAGAGACAGAGGTGGAGAGAGACAGAGAGAGACAGAGGTGGAGAGAGACAGAGACAGAGAGACAGAGAGAGACAGAGATGGAGAGAGAGAGACAGAGAACACACAGGAGAAAGGGGAGGATTAGGATGAGGAGGAAGAGAGGTGGAGAGGAGATACAGACTGATTCCATCCACAAAGAAACAGAAAGCAGGGTCTTCAGATGAACCCAGTCTCAGATACATAAACTACCCTTAACTCTGTTTGGAAGATGCAGTCTCAAAGACAGACAGATGAAGAAATCCAAGAGGAATCCAAGGGTGTGTGTGGGGCAACAGTAACCAAAGAAATAAGTAAAACTTGTTAAGCCTAAGTAACTGTTGATTCTAAACTAATGATAGGAAACATTTAATATTTAAATTAAAGTTTAATATTTTAATTTAATATTTAATTTTAATAATACATCGTGACTTGTTGTTCAGTTGCTAAGTCCTGTCCGACTCTTTGCGACTCCATGGACTGTAGCACAACAGGCTTCCCTGTCCTTCACCATCTCCTGGAGTTTTCTCAAACTCACATCCACTGAGTCAGTGATACCATCCAACCATCTCATCCTCTGTCACCCACTTCTCCTGCCCTCAACCTTTCCCAGCATCCAGGTCTTTTCCAATGCATTGGCTCTTCACATTAGGTGGCCAAAGTACTAGAGCTTCAGCTTCAACATCGGTCCTTCCAATGAATATCTAGAGTTGATTTCCTTTGGGATTGACTGGTTTGATATCCTTGCTGTCCAAAGGATTTTCAAGACTCTTTTCCAGCATCATAATTCTAAAGTGTCGATTTTTTGGTGCTCAGATGGGAAACATTTAATTTTACATGTGGTAACTATTAAAACACTTTTAAAGAAGAGAAATAGGCAGGTCTTCCCTGGTGGTCCAATGCTTAATAAACTTCCTGCCAATGCAGGGGACATGGGTTTGATTCCTGCTGGGGAACTAAGATCCCATATGCTGTGGAGCAATTAAACCTGAGTGCTGCAGCTATGGAGCCTGTGCACCCTGGAGCCTGTGCTCCACAACAAGAGAAGCCCCTGCATGCCACCACTAGAGAAAGCCCATGAGCAGCAACAAAGACCCAGGGTGGCCAAACGTCAATAAAATAAGTAAGTAAATATTTTTTAAAAAGAACAGAAATAGGAAGTACACAGCTGAAGGAGGAAATTTGAGAAAAAAAAAATTAAAGGCAGAAGCAATAGAACAACAAGAAAGGATTGTGAACTAAGAGCGTGCAGTAAGACTTCAGGAATGGTTTCAAAAATTCCAGAGAACCCAGAGTTCCAGGGTTGCAGCACTCATGAACAGGCCACTCTCCCCCTCTTCAAATAAAGTCTTGGTGACTTTTTTTGAAAAAAAAAAAAAATAAAAAAGAACAAGTTCCAATTAGATGTCTTCCATAAATGGAACTTCCTCTTTATGGAACTATTCCAGAAAATACAACAAAAAAGGAAGGAGAGATTGAGAATTTCCCTGCGTCACGCCCACCAGTCTCTCACCAGATGCAGCAGTGACTGTTCCTGGTGGTGACCCCACAGAGACACGCCAGTCACAGAGACACCCCTGCCACTCACAGACGTGTCACCTGCTGCCCTAGGTCTTGGAAAAGGTAGCAACAGACATTAAGGTAATCTTCAAGTAAATAAAATAATTGATGTTGAAGCTGAAACTCCAATACTTTGGCCACCTGATGTGAAGAACTGATTCACTGGAAAAGACCCTGATGCTGGGAAAGATTGAAGGCAGGAGGAGAAGGAGACGACAGAGGATGAGATGGTTGGATGGCATCACCAACTCAGTGAACATGAGTTTGGGTAAACTCTGGGAGTTGTTGATGGACAGGGAGGCCTGGCGTGCTACAGTCCATGGGGTCACAAAGAGTCGGACACAACTGAGCGACAGAATTGAACTGAACTGAAATAAAATAAAAATAACAATGTTTCGGAGAAGGCAATAGCAACCCACTCCAGTCCATGGGGTCGCTAAGAGTTGGACACCACTGAGCGACTTCACTTTCACTTTTCACTTTCATGCATTGGAGAAGGAAATGGCAACCCACTCCAGCGTTCTTGCCTGGAGAATCCCAAGGACGGAAGAGCCTGGTGGGCTGCCGTCTATGGGGTGGCACAGAGTCGGACACGACTGAAGCGACTTAGCAGCAGCAGCAGCAACAATGTTTACTCTTGAACCCCAATCACATCAACCCTTTATCTCTTTGCCTGGGAACAAGGAGGACAGAGGGCTGAGCTAGTGGGCGTGGCAGGGATGAGTGAGCACCATCGAGGCTGGAGAGAAGCCCCCAGGACCAAGAGTAGGTTGCATGAGAGAAGAGTAGGTGTGGGAACCCCAAGACAAGAGACTGGAGAGACAGGAGCCGCTTACCACGCCTGGACCGCAGGACATTCACAAACTACTGTCAACAGCTTTAGGCGTGTTAAAGGTTTCGTGATTATCTTAAAGAATCATCACCTTTTAGAGTCCCAAGTTAAGATATTTGCACAGGATGTTTCGGGTTTGCTTCCAAACAATCAGGGGAGGGGTAGGTGGGAGAGAGTGGAAAGTGAAAGTGAAGTCACTCAGTCATGTCTGACTCTGTGTGACCTGGTGGATTGTAGCCTACCAGGCTTCTCCGTCCATAGGATTCTCCAGGCAAGAATACTGGAGTGGGTTACCATTTCCTTCTCCAGGGGATCTTCCTGACCCAGGGATCGAACCCGGGTCTCCTGCATTGGAGACAGACGCTTTAACCTCTGAGCCACCAGGAAAGCCCACCAGGGAGAGAGTGGGCAGGGCTGTAAATAAGACAAGATTAGCCGAGAAGTGTCGTTGTTGAAGCAGATGCTGAGGACACATGGGTTCATTAAACTGGTCTATTTCTATATGTGTAAAATTTTCTGCAGTAAAATTTTTTAATTCTAAAAAGAAGCATACTGCTGCTGCTGCTAAGCCACTTCAGTCGTGTCCGACTCTATGCCACCCCATAGACAACAGCCCACCAGGCTCCCCTGTCCCTGGGATTCTCCAGGCAAGAACACTGGAGTGGGTTGCCATTTGCTTCTCCAATGCATGAAAGTGAAAAGTGAAAGTGAAGTCGCTCAGTTGTGTCTGACACTCAGCGACCCCATGGACTGCAGCCTACCAGGCTCCTCCTTCCATGGAATTTTCCAGGCAAGAGTACTGGAGTGGGGTGCTGCCTAATGGGGGTAGAGGTTCAGTTTTGCAAAATGAAAAAGTTCCAGAGTTTAGTTGCATGACAATGCGAATATACTTAATAACAGTGAACTTCACACTTAAAAATGGTAAATATGGCTAAATTGATGTTATGTATTTTACCATAATTAGAAAGAAAAAATGTTACCTATTAGCTAAATTGTTAAAAGTGACACTGAAGTCTGAAAATAAAGGATTGGAAAACATACATATCACATAAAAAACACTAAAGATGCAATATAGAGATAATATTAAAAGATAGAATTAAATGCAAAAAACCACATTAAATGAATAAATAAAGACGTGCAGAATGAAAGTTCCAATCCACAAAGTTCAGCCATCCTAAATCTTTATATACTAAACAAAATCACAATACATAAAAAACAAAAACTGACAAATACATAAGTAAACAGATATAACCACAAACAGTAAACATCTTAATATGCCTCTCTCAGAAATGAATAGATCCCAAAGAAAATTAGGTCTATGGAGAACTTGAGGAATATAATCCCTGGAGGCAGGCATGGCAACTCACTCCAGTATTCCTGCCTGGAGAATCCCATGGACAGAGGAGCGCAGCAGGCTACTGTTGCAGAGTTGGGCATGACTGAAGCAACTTAGCACACGCGCACAACTCTTTAACTTGTATGCAATAAAGTTAAAAAGGGAGGGAAGTAACAAGCAGATCATTTATTAAGCCACAAAGGAAATTTCTATTTGTCCTAAAGCACAGAGATCATAAGGAGGCCAAATTCAGTGTAATAAAAGTAGATGATAAGCAAAGAAGGGTGTATGTATATTAGTCACTCAGTTGTGTTTGACACTTTGTGACCCTAAGCTACTCCATCCATGGGATTCTCGAGGCAAGAATACTGGAGTGGGTAGCCATTCCCTTTTCCAGGGGATCTTCCTGACCCAGAGATGGAGACCTGGTCTCTTGCACTGCAGGCAGATTCTCTACTATCTGAGCCACTAGGGAAGCCCGAAGCAAAGAATAGCAGTAAAGAAAAACCCAGCACTCCCAAACTGGAGCCAAACCCAACATGGAATAAAAAGATATCTTGTGGCCTTTCATGCACAAGAGGAAGCAATTAAAGTATGGATTTGGAGCTGTTTGTATCCACATGAGACACCCAAAACCATAACACTGAGGTTATATTTAAAAACAAACTGCAGAAGCAGGCTTCCTACTACACCATGCACATTCGACACGATCCCAGGAAAAATACCCACACACTCAGGAACTCATATCCAGGGCAGCGGCTGCCTCTGCAGGTGAGAAGGCAGTGGTCCTGGGAGATGGACACAGAGGGCTTCAGTTTTGTGTTTTAAAGTTTTGTGAAGAAGAAAGAAGAAAAGTTCTGGGCAAAGTAAAGCAAAATATTAAGTTTGATGAAGTTGGATGGTGGGTATATGGGTGTTGATTATGCTGATCTCCACACTTTTCTATAGTCTCAAAATAATTTATTTTCTGTTTTAATGAGCATTTTTAAAACAAAAATTTTATTTATCATTTTTACAGTTTTGGTTATACTGGGACCTTTGTTCCCCAACCAGGATTGAATCCTCATCCCCTTGCACTGAAAAGTGGGATCTTCACCACTGGACCACCAGGGAAGTCTCCAAATAATTTTTCTTTCTTTCTTTCTTTTTTTTTAAAAAAGGAATTAACAGGGAGTGACTGCAAATGAGCATGGAGATCTTTTGGGAGTAAGGGAAATACTTTAAAAATGGACTGTGGTGGTGACCAAATAAATTTGCAAATCCAGCTAAAATTCATCATCATTAAATCGTACACTTAATATGAGCAGTATTGGCTTGCAAGCTCTGTCTTAATGCAGCTGTAAAATATGAATTTAGATTAAGAATAAGGAAAAAAGGGCCAACAGCTTCCAGTCCCAGCTGAGACAGAGTAAGCCCACCTTACTCCATCTCTACAGTGACCACAGCTGAAAATATCACACAGGATAAAATGGAGCAACTTTCCAGACAGAGTAGGGGGAGAAATCAAAACCTGATGAAAGGCTGATTTCATTGCAGATGTCTCCTACACCCACGGGTTAGATTCAAGGTAGCTTGAACCCCAGGAGAGACAGGAGGCATGGCCAAGAGAGCCCTTCCTTTCTGGTCAGTGGACTGGGAGGAGCAATGCCCTGAAAGACAGACAGAGTGAAAGAGATGCCCTGTTTCATTTTCCTAGTCTTGCCCTGGAGGCAAATTCCTGTCCCAACGCGGCACTCCCAGGATGGTGGTAGTGGTAGCAGCAGCTGCAGTAGCAGAAGCTCTGGTCACTTTGACCCAAAGGCGACCCAGTCACAGAAAGCAGGAGGCACACCAATGCAGGAGGCTGACGCTCCTGCTTTATAGCCAGAGGACAGGAAAGGAAGCCTCAGGAAGCTGGAGAGTTTGGGAGGAATTAATAAGAAGATCAAGAAGGAGAACACATACTGCTTCACATGAAGTTCCAGACTCAACTCTGGGCTGGAAATGTATGGAAATGACCCAAAAGAGCAAGTCAAAGCCTTTGAGAGTTGAATCACTGTGTAGACAGACCACTGTCAAGGTTGAAAACTGGACCAGGGGATGCAGATGCGAAGTGGATTCAAATAGCACTGCAGAGAGTCTGAAAAGTAAACTCACATTGGAACCACATCCCACAGGAGGCAGATCTGAACTTGAGGTCTAATCCAACCAGGCTGATGGCTGGGGTGGGGGCAGGGCTGGGGGAAGAGCAATATTGGAGAACACTGGAGAAGATTTTGAGAGGATCATTAAACAATGTCCAAAATGTTTAAAACATAATCCAAAAGTTCCCAAACAACAATAACAACAAAGAAAATCTGACCAAATTGTAAGAGAAAAAAAAAAAATACTAGGTGCCAACTCTGAGATGATCCAAACGCTGAAATTATCACGTAAAGCATTAAAATCAATAACTTAAAATATGCTCTATTATGTAAAAAACACATCTTGAAACAAATGCAGAAATAAAAAAACTTCAGCAGCAATATAAAAGCTATAAAGAGAAACAAATGGTATTAAAAATATGATTATAGATATTAAAAAATTCACTGAGTGGGCTTACTGGGAGGGTAGTGAAGACAGCAGAGTGAGTGAATTTGGGGACCAGTAGAAATTATCCAATATTAATGACAGAGAGAAGAAAAGATTGACAACAAGTGAAGAGAGCCTGGGGACCTGTGGAATAATATCAAGAGACCTAACACTTGTGTCACTGGAGCCCCAGGGTGAGAGGAGTAAAGGGCTGGCCCAGGAAAAAGTATTTGAAAAAATAATGGCTGAAAAATGCCCCAAATCTGATGAAAAAATATACATTTACAGATTAAAGAAACTTAGCGAACCCCTAACAGGATAAAGCTGAAGAAAATCAAGCCTATACACACCCTA
Source organism: Oryx dammah (assembly GCF_014754425.2). NCBI lineage: Eukaryota > Metazoa > Chordata > Mammalia > Artiodactyla > Bovidae > Oryx > Oryx dammah. The sequence continues at coordinate 12,506,228 of NW_024070186.1, read as the reverse complement.
CTCAGAGTGCCGAAAACCAAAGACAAAGAAAAATGTCCCAAAAGCAGCCAGAGTAAAATGACGCGACACGTGCAGAGGAATTCTGCTGGAATAACAGCAGATTTCCCTCCAGAGTCCACGGATGCCAGAAGACAATGGAACAACCTGTACAAAAGCTCTGAAAGGAAAGAAGTCTTTTCCCTCAGCTCTTAATTCTATTCCCACCAGTGAAGGGGAAACAAACACACGCTCTGATAAAAGTAGGAAAACTAGTGCTCAGCAGACAAGCTCTAAGAGAAACCTTGAGATTTCAGGAGGAAATTATATCAGAGGAAAACTGGGAAACCTAGAAATGAAGAAAAAACAACAGACCCAGTAAATAGCTGGTAAACATGTACAGTATTTCCCCTCTTCAGTTCAGTTCAGTCACTCAGTCACGTCCGATTCTGCCACCCCATGGGAAGCAGCATGCCAGGCTTCCCTGTCCATCACCAACTCCCAGAGCTTGCTCAAACTCATGTCCATTGAGTTGGTGCTGCCACCCAACCATCTCATCCTCTGTCACCCCCTTCCCCTCCTGCCCTCAATCTTTTCCAGCATCAGGGTCTTTTCCAATGAGTCATTTCTTCACATCAAATGGCCAACGTATCAGAACTTCAGCTTCAGCATCAGTCCTTCCAATGAACACCCAGGACTCATCTCCTTTAGAACGGATTGGTTTTCTATGATCCAACGGATGTTGGCAATTTGATCTCTGGTTCCTCTGCCTTTTTTAAATCCAGCTTGAACATCTGGACGTTTTTGGTTCACATACTGTTGAAGCCTAGCTTGGAGAATTTTGAGCATTACTTTGCTAGTGTGTGAGATGAATGCAGTTGTGCTGTAGTTTGAACATTCTTTGGCATTGACTTTCTTTGGATTGGAATGAAACTGACCTTTTCTAGTCCTGTGGCCACTGCTGAGTTTTACAAATTTGCTGGCATGTTGAGTGCAACACTTTCACAGCATCATCTTTCAGGATTTGAAATATCTCAGCTGGCATTCCATCACCTCCACTAGCTTTGTTTGTAGTGATGCTTCCTGAGGCCCACTTGACTTCACACTCCAGGATGTCTGGCTCCAGGTGAGTGATCACACCATAGTGGTTATCTGTGTCATGAAGATCTTTTTTGTATAGTTCTGTGTATTCTTGCCACCTTTTCTTAATATCTTCTGCTTCGGTTAGGTCCATACTGTTTCTGTCCTTGACTGTAACCATCTTTGCATGAAATGTTCCCTTGGTATTTCGAATTTTCTTGAATAGATCTCTAGTCTTTTCCATTTTATTGTTTTCCTGTTTCTTTGCATTGATAACTGAGAATGGCTTTCTTATCTCTCCTTTCTAGCCTTTGGAACTCTGCATTCAGATGGGTATCTTTCCTTTTCTCCTTTGCCTTTCACTTCTCTTCTTTTCTCAGCTATTTGTAAGGCCTCCTCAGACAACCATTTTGCCTTTTTGCATTTCTTCGTCTTGGGAATGGTTTTGATCATTGCCTCCTGTACAATGTTATGAACTTCCGTCCACAGTTCTTCAGGCACTCTATCAGATATAATCCCTTGAATCTGTTTCCCCTCTTAATGTCTTTACAATATGTTGATGGTAATGATGATGACATTGTCTGGTGGGGTTTTCAATGTACATGGATGTTAAAATGGACTTCCGTAGAGGTGCGGAGGTAAAGAATCTGCCTGCAATGCAGGAGATGCAGGTTCAATCCCTGGGTTGGGAAGATCCCCTCTGGAGAAGGAAATGGCAACTTACTCCAGTATTCTTGACTGGAGAATTCCATGGACAGGAGCCTGGTGGGCTACAGTCCATGGAGTCACAAAGACTTGCACTCGATTTAGTGACTGAGCGTGCACACAGATGAAAAATAGATGCAACTACATCACAAAAGGAGACCAGTGAGGAACACACAGTTTTAACATTCCATTTCATTTCACTTGAAATGGTAGAGTGTCTACTTCAAGTAGACAATGAGGTGTTTAGTATATATATATTGTAATCCCTGGATCAACTGCTAAAAAACCTATATAAAAAGATGTAGTTAAAACCCAGCTAATAAATTAGAATGTAATACTCAAAACCCTGATACAATAAAGCAAAGCAGGAAAGTTGAAGAAAATGAAGATCTGAACAACACCTAAATCCAATGATGTCAATAATTACATCGTGTAAATGATCTGAATACACCAGGTGCAAGACAGATTCTGGCACATGAAGTTTCCAAAAATGTGGCCCAACTATATGCTGCCTATAAGAAACACACTTTACTTGATTAATTTTTTTATTGAAGTATATAGTTGATTTACAGTGTTGTGCCAATCTCTCCTGTACAGCAAAGTGACTCAGTTATACACACATATATTCTTTTTTAATATATTCTTTACCATTATGATTTATCATAGGATATTGAATATAGTTCCCTGTGCTATACATTAGGACCTTATTTTTTTATCCATTCTAAATTTAATAGAGAAACACACTTTATTTTATTTTATTTTATTATTTTTTTTAATTTATTTATTTTTAATTTTTACTTTACAATTCTGTATTGGTTTTGGCATAGATTGACATGAATCCACCACAGGTGTACATGTGTTCCCAAACATGAGCCCCCCTCCCACCCCCCTCCCCACAACATCTCTCTGGGTCATCCCCGCGCATCAGCCCCAAGCGTGTCACATCCTGCATCAGACATAGACTGGCATTTCGATTCTTACATGATATTATACATGTTTCAATGCCATTCTCCCAAATCATCACACCCTCTCCCTCTCCCTCTGAGTCCAAAAGTCCACTATACACATCTGTGTCTTTTTTGCTGTCCTGCATACAGGGTCATCATTGCCATCTTCCTAAATTCCATATATATGTGTTAGTATACTGTATCGGTGTTTTTCTTTCTGGCTCATTTCACTCTGTATAATCGGCTCCAGTTTCATCCATCTCAGCAGAACTGATTCAAATGTATTCTTTTTAATGGCTGAGTAATACTCCATTGTGTATATGTACCACAGCTTTCTTATCCATTCATCTACTGATGGACATCTAGGTTGTTTCCATGTCCTGGCTATTATAAACAGTGCTGCAATGAACATTGGGGTACATGTGTCTCTTTCAATTCTGGTTTCCTCTGTGTGTATGCCCAACAGTGGGATTGCTGGGTCATAAGGCATTTCTATTTGCAATTTTTTAAGGAATCTCCACACTGTTCTCCATAGTGGCTGTACTAGTTTGCATTCCCACCAACAGTGTAGGAGGGTTCCCTTCTCTCCACATCCTCTCCAGCATTTATTGCTTGCAGATTTTTGGATCGCAGACATTCTGACTGGTGTGAAGTGGTACCTCATTGTGGTTTTGATTTGCATTTCTCTAATAATGAGTGATGTTGAGCATCTTTTCATGAGAAACACACTTTAAATATGATAGCATAGGTAGGTTAATAGAAGATGGATGGGAAAGATATACCATATGCTAGTAAAAAGAAAATTAGAATGACTGTGTGAATATCAAGCAAAGTACGCTTCACATCAATGCACATTACCAGGTGCATGGTGGGTCCTGACTTGGGGAAAGGGTCTATTTAAGAAGACAATACAACAGTTGTAAAATGTGTATACATCTAATGACAGAATGTCAAAATATTAATACATGAAGCAAAATCTGAAAGAACTAAAAAGAAAAATAGATGATTATAAGAGGAGGCTTCATTACTCTTCTCCCAGTAATCAATTTTTTAAAAAATTAGACATAAGATCAGCAAGTACACAGAAGACCTAAAAAACACCACTGACCATCAGGACCCAAAGGACATTTCATCCAGAGCAGTAGGAGATGTCCACAACACGGTCACCAAGGAAGGCTGTGTCCAGGGCCATGGAGCAGAGCAGAAGATATTTAAGAGAACTGGAATCGTGTGGGGTATATTCTCCAGCTGTATGGCATTGCTGATTGGAATTGAACCAGAAAGCAAGCATCAGAAAGACACAGGGCACTCTCAGAAGAAATGATGTACTTCTAAATAATCTATGGATCAACAGAAGCCTCAAGGGAAATTAGAAAACATTTCAGATGGAATGAAATGAAACACAACATATTGTGTTTGTAGGATGCAGCAAAAGCAATGTGTAGAGGGAAATTCACAGCAGTAAACGTATCCATGAGACCCAACAACATGAATGATTCACAAGCATTGTGCTAAGTGAAGAAAGCCAGGAGGAAACACATAAGGCTGGATAGAGACTCAGTGTGCACAGGGGAGGTTAACATCAAAACTGCAGTGAGAATCCCTTTCCAACCATCACAGGGATGGATCTGAAATACAAAGACTATGAGGAAATGGGGTGCAGCATTCTGTATTTAGGTGTACAACGCTCACCCTGTTTGGTATGCAGCACCCCAGCCGGATGCCCACAGGGTGACTGTGGGGTCTGTGTTTTCATGGGGCAGCATTCACACGAAGTGTCATGAAATCCCATCTGGTACCAGGGATGGGGCCTCGGCAAACCCTGGGCACATCCGTGCTAGGGGACTGAAGTGGTTGAACTGCTGGCAGCAAGAAGGCAGACAGGGAGCTCTGACAACGTGGAGCAGAGGACATCCCTGGCTTTGGTGGGGAGCGACCAAGAGGGACAGGGCTTTGCACTGTAAGGAAAACTGGAGCCAGGGACAAGTGAGCTTCTGTAGCAGGATTCTGGGAACGATCTTCTCCCCTAGGTCAGCTAAGAAAGTCCATCTGCAGGCACCTTCGCCTTCACCTTCCAGACAGTTGACTTTATTTCATCAACTGCTCATTGAGGACTCCAGGGCTGGAGCCCGACTCTAAGCACAGAAGGTCCATGGCTGTGCGCTAAGAACATCAGGGCCTGTGAGAAGGCAAGCGTGTCATGGTGACACAAAGCAGGATGAGGGGGCCCCCAGTGTTCCAGGCCTGGAGGTGGGCAAGCAGGAGGCAGCCAGGTGAGTATAGAAAGAAGGGAGAGATGCCTTCCCCTTGAGGTCCTGAACATCAGCCTGGGTGCCCCAGCCCCCTTCCCACCCAGTCACGTCCCCATAACACACACCCCGAGAGCACAAGAAGCGGGCTCCTTTGTGACAGTGTGTAGGTTAAGAAATATTCAATGATGGAGCACCATGAGACGGGTTCCAGGCTCACTGTGCAGAGGTTTCCGTGGCGGGGCAGCTGGCATCAGACACTGCAGCCCATGAGGCTGTGCCCATGGGGCAGACGAGGAGGCATGAGACCTGGAGAAAGAAAGAGCCTGCACCCAGCGCCCAGAAGGCAGAATGCAGTCCCTTGAGAACTAGCCCCATGTGATGAGCGGGCATTTAAGTGAACAGCGAGGCTGCTGGCAGCTCTTTCCCAGGCCCTCCCTAGCCCCCAGCTCCTGGCAGGCAGTGCCACCATCTTGCCTCCCTCTGCCAACCCCCTCCCAACTGGCCTGCAAGTTCCCCCAGCTCCTCCTCCACTCCAAATCGTCTTCTCCAACCCTTCCCCCCATCTTCGCTTTTTCTCTTTTTAAATTTCTTCCCACCAGTAACTTCCTTCTGAGTGTTGATTCAGCTGCTGCTCTTTTGTGGGGAGGCGGGGGTGGGAGGCGCTGGTAGAGGCAGCTGTGGGGGGGGGCAGGCACATGCCACTGGGGGTGCGGAGAGCAGAACAGGAAATAGAACTGGCCATGCAGGTGCTCTAAACAATTCCTGCCCCTTTGAATCCCCACAAATCCACACCAACAGACAGAAGTCACCCAGCCAGGGTGATGGAGATGCCCAGTCTAATCCAGGCCACGTGTGTGTGGTGGAGTAGCCAAGTGAACCTAGAAAGGAGAAGAGGTCTGAGAGCCTGGGGCTGTTCCTAACTCTCCTGTCCTGAACACTGGCCACAGCACTGCCGGCCCCACTTCCCACATCTAAACAGAGGGCCCTTTCTCCTTGCTTTCCTCCTTGTAGCTTTCTCTGTTTGTGGGAGGAAGTTGAAGAGGTGACTCTCTCTTTCCCTGGCATGCCTGAAAGGAGGGTGTCTGAGCACCCCAGGGAGGCTGGGGTGGGGGCTGGCCTGGGCAGGGGTTGCTGGACCCTCCTCAAAGCACAGAGATGAACTGACAGGTTCGACGGTGTGGAAGGTCACACTGAGAAGAGTCCCTGGTGGACAGAGGAAGACTTGGCTCCAAGTTCAAAGGAGACTGAGCCAGCAGAAACGTTAAGCAACTATCAACTTGAGGGAAAACCAGAAAGCTGTGCCAAGATGAAAATGTAATTATTGTGAGTGCACTTGGCTCAGCAGTGCACATTTACACAGTCAGAAGAAGGGAAGCACTGAGCCAGGTTAAAAATAAAACTGTGATAACAGCTCCAGCCAGAGGCGAGGCGTGGGTGGGGGTGTGAGGCGCTATCACCTCCTCTACTAGAACAGGAAGGGCACAGTGCTTTCCCATACCGCTCCCCTCAGCACAAAGGCCGGGCTGATCTGTGGGGCACCCACAGGTCGGGGGAAGGCATCAATTCTTCTCCTTCCTGGGACTTGTCACATCACCATTTCCTGTTCAGTTTGTGTTTTCATTTGAGAACATCTTTGTGGATGCATGTCCATGGAAAGTCTGGGTTGCCTCCATCTAAGCAGGTTTTGCATCTTCCATCCTGGATGGAGCAGCTCAGTTCCTACATTCGTTGTTTGGGCTTCTCCTGTCCTGGGGGCCCAGTTGTGGGCCTGGAGGCTGAGGCAAGGGCAGCCCTTGCGCTTGGGGTCTAACAGCTGGGCCACTAGTGGTGGAAGCTCAGGCCCCTCGCCATGTTTCTCTCTGGGCCTTGGTTTCCTACAATCTCCCTGTCCCCCAGGTTGTGAGCGTTAAGTGAGGACATGGGAAAGGGTCCTGCAGTGGGCCTGGCACACAGCAGGTGCCCAGTAAATGTAAAGATTAAATCATAAAGAGAAGAATGAGACGAGGTCCCAGCACTCACGTAGCTTTTTTCTTTTTTGAAACTTAATTAATTAAATAACTTTGGCTGTGCTGGGTCTTTGTTGCTGTGCAGGCTTTCCTCTAGTCGCCATAAGCAGGGGCTCCTCTCTAGTTGCTGTGCCTGGGCTTCTCGGTGCAATGCCTTCTCTTGTTGTAGAGCACGGGCTCTAGGGCATGTGCGCTTCTTGAACTGCAGCTCCCGAGCTCTAGGCACATGGGCTTCATCAGCTGTGGTGCACAGGCTTAGCTGCCTCTTGGTATGGGGGATCTTCCCAGACCAGGGATCGAACCCATGTCCCTTGCACTTGCAGGCAGATTCTTTTTTTTTAATTAATTAATTATTTTAAGTTAATTTATTTTTGGCTATGCTGGGTCTTTGTTGCTATGCGTGGGCTTTCTCTAGTTGCCACAAGTGGGGGATCCTCTTTGTTGCTGCGGTACCTGGGCTTCTCATTGAGGTGGCTTCTCTTGTTTCAGAGCACAGGCTCTCAGCTGCAGGGGCTTCAAGAGTTGCAGTACACAGGCTCAGGGGTTGTGGCATGCAGACTTAGTTGCCCCGCAGCATGTGGAATCTTCGAGGACCAAGGCTTGAACTTGTGTCCGCTGCAATGGCAAGTAGATTCGTAACCAGTGGACCACCAGGGAAGTCCTAATTTATTTATTTTTAATTGAAGGATAATTGCTCTATGATATGGCAGGCAGATTCTTAACCACTGGACCACCAGGGAAGTCCCACTCATGGAGCTTTTGAAAACATTACAGATTTTTTTTTTTTTTTTGAGGGGAGGGTCTATATCTGGATTTACAGAGCAATTTCTCATTAAATGTCCTGCTTCTACTTCCTAACGTTGAGCTTGGGGGAACAATTTAACTTCTTTGCATTGGTTTCATGTGATAACAGGGATCAGATTCTCTATTCCTTCCCTCCCAGAAATGCAGTGCAAAGGTGAAACTGGCTCCATGAGCTGAGAGAAGGTATTAAGGAGGAGGCAGAGGAAAGCTTGGCAGCTGAGGCCTTCCTGGGGGGCGGGAATGTGGCACCACTGGCTCCTGCCTACTTGTGAGATTTCGGGGGAACATCTGAAGAATTCTCTCCCCGCTCCCTGCCAGGATCCCTGGGAAGGTCCATGAAAGCCCACTTTCAACCCATTCTCCGCCACGGGGATCCCAGGCTTCAGCCACGTCTGATTACCTGCCACATCCTTGTAGTCATCCATATTGTCTCACCTGCATGGTGGGCTATGAGACCATCCCCCACCCACCCACACATTCCATCCTGAAGGGTCCCACCTAAACCCTGCTGGCCTGTGGACCCCTTGTCCCTGCTGTGTTCCTAACTGGTCAGGAGCTGTCCCTTCCTCTGGCCCCAAGTGGCACTTTAGAGGCAGGTGTCACATTGGTTGTGCAGAGGTGAAGGGCAATGGCTTGGGTGTGTGGCCTGGGACTCGGACTTGAAGCCAGACCCTTGCCCACCAATGAGAACACTGATCACAGTGCTGTCACCCAGCATGGGGTTGCAAGCCACATGGTCACAGAGGAAGTGCAGTGGGTCTGGAGGGTGGCAAGGGGCAAACTTTCCTGGGGAAGAGCATACAGCACCTATTTTTGGCCTGGCTGGCCATGTGACCTGTGGTGTGACAGCCACAGCCCATCATGCTGTGAAGAAGCAACTGGGTTTAAAAATGGGCAGAGGGCCAGTCTGTGGGTTGGGGTTCCAGAACTCACTAGAGACCAGCAGTTCTCTGGAAGTGGGGACACTGGGGGAGGGGCTGGGGAAGGAGCACCTGGGTGCCTGTTGGGAATGCAGTGGATGCTTGTCCAACCCACTGGATCAGACTCAGTGTGGGGCCGGGTGTCCGTGTAACAGAACCTAGTGGCAGGTCATCAGCAGGGGGGACAAGCCCGAATGGGACCCTGAGTCCCATGCCATGCTGGCCTGCATGGGAAGGTGCTAGGCACTGGGGAGGAAGGAGAGGTGGGAACAGAGCCTGAGACCACCCGACACTGAACGGACCCCAAGGGTCATTTCTGTCTTGGAAACCTCTCTTGGCTTTCCTTGTCATTTCAAGACTCCTCCTCTTCCACCCAGAACCTCCCAGGGTGCACCAGTGGTAAAGAATCTACCCGCCAATGCAGGAGACACAGGAAACAAGGGTTTGATCCCTGGGTCGAGAAGATACCCTGGAGGAGGAAACAGCAACCCTCTCCAGTATTCTTCTTGCCTGTAGAATTCCACGGACAGAGGAGCCTGGCAGGCTACAGTCCACAGGGTCACAAGGAGTCGGACATGACTGAGCACACACACAGCTCTTCCTCCACTGCAGCACCTTACTGGCTCCCCGGTTCCCACTGAAACCTGAAGGTGGATGTTGCTGTGCCTGGCCCACTGGGCTCCCCTGGCACCCTTGCAGGCATCTTCCAGGAAGTGGCCATGTGCCCCCTCTGCATACCTGCTTCCTCCTCCTTCCCTCCCCCTCCTCCTCCCTCCTCTCTGGTTCTGGGTGCCAGCCCAGTGGCAGCCTCTTGGCCCAGAAGGACTTCTCCAGAAAGATCTCGCACCCTCCATCACTGGGAAGCCCTTGCAGCTCAGGGTGGCAGTGGGAGCGGGGGGGAGTCTGCTTTCTGACTTCTGCTTATGTTTTCTTGCTCAAGGAACTAGCTGCATGGGCTCCATAGGTTAGCCTTGCTGCTGGCACCCAGAGGTCCAGGGTGAGTGAGCAGTGGGGGGCTCGGGGTCGGGGGGGGGGGGCGCGGGGGGGGAGGACCAGGTACACCCCTCCCCCCCAGGGCAAGCAGCTGCAGGGTCTTAGGCCAGTTCCTCAAAGGTGCCCTTTTTCATCTGTAAAATGAGGGTGGGGTCCCCCTCTCAGGAAGCTGGGATGAAGTGCAGGAAGCTCTCAGCAGAACCTAGGAACATGGAGGCTGGGCGAGGTCAGGGCCAAGGCCAGGTCCCAGCCCAGCCAGGCTTTTGAGGGAGGCAGGGCGGAGGGGAGGAGGGGAGAGTGTGACACCCAGAAGGCAGCCACCGCTGGGGTGAGGCAGAGGGCAAGCAGGGAAGGAACATTTGCCTAGATCTGGGTGTGGCACCGCCCTGCAGGGAGTGACCCTAGGAATCACGTGGGTGGGAGGCCGGCCTGGCTGACAGGCCAGCCAGCCGACCCTGGGCTACGTGCTGGGTGGGTACCAGGGAGATATAATCCCTTCAGTTCAATTTAGTTCAGTTCAGTCGCTCAGTCATGTCCAACTCTTTGCGATCCCATCAGTCGCAGCACGCCAGGCCTCCCTGTCCATCACCAACTCCGGGAGTTCACTCAGACTCACTTCCATCAAGTCGGTGATGCCATCCAGCCATTATCAAAATTCCTATTGACTAAGGCTGCACTATCCGCGCGGGTGGGGGCAGGAGAGGAAAGAGGCTGCAGGCGCCTGGACACTATGGGCACCTCTGGGAAATAGGATTAAAGGGGTTTTCACTTTAGAAATGGATTTCTGTATTCTCCAAATTGTCTATGAGAGCCACGTATTAATTTTATAATCAGAAAAGCATGCAACTATAAATCAAGTTTATGAAATGGAAAAAGAGAAACCAAGGGACCCACCCTCTTCCCCATCAGCGGGCTCTCTTCCTAGCTGCGGGAGGGCTGGAAGCAGGAAAATGAGCCTAGCTGGAAGCCAGGGCCTGGGGGCGATGGGCCAGGGACCCCGCGGAGTCAGGTGGGAAACCTACTGCCTGCCTCATCCTCCCGCCCCTCCCTCTCCACTTCCTTCCGATCACCCCGGCGACCACATTTGCTGCTGCTGCTGCTGCTAAGTCGCTTCAGTCATGTCCGACTCTGTGCGACCCCAGAGACAACAGCCCACCAGGCTCCCCCGTCCCTGGGATTCTCCAGGCAAGAACACTGGAGTGGGTTGCCATCCGGCGACCACATTTAGGGCGCACTATTTTACCCCAAGAGTTTCCCAGTGCAGCAACTCCACCACCCCCATAGTTTGCATCAGACCTTCCTGTCGTGTTGCTGGGCGTGGACGGGTACAACCCTCTAGCCCCGCGGTGGCCGCCCGCGGAGGCACACTGGTGGGGCCCCGGCCAAGAGGGATTCGTCCTCTTTCAGGGATGCTCAGACGACAAATGGCCCCACAAAGGCCCAAATCGACCGTTTTCAACTCCAATGCCGGGCTCAGTCTAGCAGTCTGTAGCCAGTGGGGGGAGTCACTCCTCCGCAGCCTGGGCGGGTCTCAGCCGCAAGCCCCGGGACGCTGGAGCCTCCTTCCGGAACCCCTTCCTTAGGGGCCCTCGGGGCGGGGCAGGAAGGTCTGCAGTTCACTCGCGACTTTTCTTTGACCCCGCCTGCCTCAGGCGTCCCCAGGCCCGCGCGCGGAGCCTCCGCCTGCCGCGGGGCGACCTGCCGGATGCAGACAATCAGACCCTGAGCCTCACGCTCCGCCGCGTGTGCTACGCACCTGCTCGAGGCCCTGCAATCTGAGCATCGGCCGCCCGCAGGTGCTTCCTGGTGCTTTACCCGTCGGCCTCAAAGAACCCCTACAGCAACTCAGTGTAGTGATGGGGAGACAGGCTCCTACCTTGCTCAGGTCACCTCCGAAACTGGCCACCTCCCCGGGGGAGCGTGAACCGGGCCTCCTCTCTGAGGGGAGGCCAGGCAGGGGCTGAGCGGAGAGGAGTGTGGCCGGGGAGGGGGCAGAGAGGACGCATCCCGGGGCTCAGCAGGGCTAAGACAGGCTTATCTGTATCACGCGGGGAGCTGGTGCAGCAGGCCCACCCAGGACGGACGTCCTGACACGGGGCACGTGGAGACGCGTAGGGACAAGGCACTGGCCAGCGTCCGGATGTATTGGGCCCTCGGGCTTCACGTCCCAGCAAGATCGCCGGCCAGGGCGGCGCCCACGCAGCAGGGAGCTGGGCGCTGGGAGGGGCAGCGGGTCAGAGCCTGGCAGCAGCCCGGCTGTTCTCAGGTCGCCGTCCGCTCTCACGTGCAGCCCGGTGGGGTTTGGGAATCCCGAAGGCAGAGCTAGGGGCTGGAGGTCATCAGGAAGTCCTTGCGGCGGGCCCCGAAGGACCCAGTGGACAAGGATGGACTGCGGGGTGTTTGCCCCGCATCCTTCCACGACTGCGTGGGACCCCTGGACCCGCTCGGAGGACCGCGTCCTGCGGAGGCTGAGAGCGCTCGGGGGCCGAGGAAGGGCCCGCGCTGGGATCCATCCATCCCCCCACCCCCAGCATCTCCGCGTCTGCGGCCTCCGCGCCCCAACGCCTCTGCAGAAACCCATGAGGGCCGTGGGCGCCCTCGCGCGACAGAAGAATTAACTAGCACCACCAGCACGAGGCGCAGGGTCTGTCCAGGGACCATCAAGACCGCGAGGTCCCGCTGGGAGGCCCTCAGAGGAAACAGAGGAGCTGCGGCTCAGCGCTGGGAAGGGTAGATCTGCTGAGGGAGGGGGGCGTCCTGGGAAGGGCAAAGCCGGGGATAGGCTTTCCAGGGTGACCATGGCCGCGACCCCTGGGGAGGCAGAGGCTGCTGTTAAGCTGAAGGGGCTCCATCCTGGTCAGGGGTGGAGGCAGAGGGCAAGAGGTTCCAGAGAGGTGGCTAGGGCAGAAGCCCAGTGGGGGTGGAGCCTGGGAGGGTTGATATGGAGGCTGCTCGGTTTGATGTGACAGGGGGACTGCATGCAAGCAAGGTGACATGTAAGCCAAGGTGGCACCCTGGTTTGGGGTTTGGGTGGCTATGTGAGTGCTAGTGTGATTTCTTCTGAAGGGGGATATACTGTGGGGGTGGTGGGGCAGGTTGGGAAGGGAACCAAGAAGTCCACTTTAAGATTCCCTTAGTTTCAGGTGGAGACCCAGAGAGAGGTGGAGGCTGCAATGTCAGGGTATTGGGATGTGACCTCATCACCCAGGAAGATGAAAGCAGAGACAGAAGGGACCCCAGGATTAAAAACTAACATATCCATTTTGCAGCAGCTGGACAGTCTTTTCCTTTAATTGAGAAAGCATGGACTGCACAGAAAGGGCAAAAAGCAAACCTGAAATGCACGCTGCCTTGCAGGCCTCTGGAGCTGGCCAGGGGCCCAGCCACTGGGGGTCAGGCAAGGGAGCAGGCCTCCAGGCCAGGGGCCAAGCCCGGGGCCTCCCTGCCTAGATGGCTCAGGAAACAAGCCTGATTGGATGCAGAGGATCCAAGTGTTGATGATCAGGTCCAGTGATGCTGGGACCCATAGAACAGAGCTGCTCCTAGAATGCGTCTCCCAGCGTCTTGGCACTGGCTGCCAGGAGGTCGTTCCTGGATGCCAGCTGGATTAGCATGGTGTCTGCATGCACCCCCGCCCTAAGTGTACCCAACAGTCATTACTCTGTCTTCCTTAGATCAGGGCTTCCCTGGTGGCTCAGATAGTAAAGAATCTGCTTGCAATGTGGGAGACTTGGGTTCGATCCCTGGCTCAGATCTCTGTGTCAGAAATCCCTGGAGGAGGGAATGACGATTCAGTCCAGTATTCTTGCCTGGAGAATTCCATGGACAGAGGAGCTTGGCGGGCTGCAGTCCATGGAATCGTAAAGAGCTGGACATGACTGAGCGACTAGCACTTTTTCACTTTCACTCCTTAGGCCTGGCCCAGCTGCGGAACCAGAGAATGTCTCCTGACACAGCTTAAAGAAGTTGCAGGTGCCAGCAGATGGGTGGGGATGTGACTGGGTGGTGGGTTCGACCTTTTCCACGCTCCCGGAAGCCTCCCCAGCAGTTCCATTAGTCTTGGTCACAGCCTGGCAACAGGTTCTAGCCAAAGGAAGCTGGTCTAGCAGGCACAGGTCAGACACCCACCCTGGCCCTGCAGAGGCGGTGATAGCAGGACTACAGACAGGGTGGGAGCGCCGGACCTGAGGGCTGGCTTCTGGGGCTTCTTCCAGGGACATTTCTCTCCAGCCCCAGTCCAGATCCGTGCTGTGAAGTCGCCCCATAAGTCCTGGCATGATGTCTCTGAGGTGCCTGTAGTCCTCAGTCCTCTGCTCTCTTCCTCCCCCGAGGGCATTTTTGACAGGCACAAGCAAACACACTCGTGTACTTCAACACACTTGATCCCCTCCAGCGTTCTAACCCATCATTCCCCAGATCACACTGAGGCTGCGATTAACCAACCACAGCTGCCCTGGGTAGCGGGGCGGGGCCGAAGGCGGGCCGAAGGCGGGCCGAGGCGCCCCACGACCCCGCCGTCAGCCCCGCAGCCCCGCCCCTCTGTGGCCCCGCCCTACTCCTCTCTGAAGCCTAACAGCCGGCGCGGGCGGGATCGCGACTCCGGTTTCCGCCCGGCAGGCAGAGTGCCGGACCAACTTCCGGCAGCGTGTGCTGCCTGAGCCCCGCGGCTTCTAGCCGGCTGTGAGTCTTCGCCGGGAAGATGGGGAAAGTGAGGAGCCTGAGGGCCCGGGTGCACCAGGTTGCCGTGAGGCCCACGGGGGAGGCAGCGCCCGGCCTCGCGTCCCCCGCCCAGGAGGTAGCCCCTCTGCAGGCCTCGACTGGTGGAGTCGCGGGGAAGGTAAGCTGAGGATACTGCGGGCGGTAGGGGTGGGAAGGGGGAGCGGGTGGAAGAAGGGGGCCGCGGGCCGGAGTCGGGCGCCACACTGTGCGGCCCCGGGACCGCCCTCGGCGGGCTTTGCCGCACAGTCTGTGAGCCTTCCCGGTGCACGAAGTGTCGTGGCCTCCGTGGACCGTCAGGCTCGGAGCAAGAGGTTGACTTGCTCCGCGTCTGGAGTTCTGCGAGGGATAACCAGAAACCTTCCACCTCGACTTGTAGAAATCTGCGCGAAAAAGGTAAATATTCCTTTACGTCGTAGCTGCGCTCCAAGGAAAGGAAAGGGGATTCCCAGGATTAAGGAAAAAAGGGAAGAGATCGCGCTGTACCCTGGAGCTGTTCCCTCCTCCTCCCCTACCCCGTGCCTCGGCGGTCCCCTCAGCCCTCCCGGCCCTGAGCAGCCGCTCGACTTTGCCTGTGTCTGTACATTTCACATGGATGGGGTCGTGTAGGTTTCCGCCTTTGCGTTTGATTTTTTGGACTTAGCACAGCGTTTTCAGTGCTCACGCAGGTTGTATGATGTTTAACAATGCTTCATTCTTTTTTTATGGTGGAATCACCTTCCACTGTGTGGTTAGACCGTGTTTTGTTTATCCAGGTGCTGACCCTGGAGCTGCCTGGAAGCATTTACTGGTGTTTGTAGTCAAGGAGCCAACCCTGGGCAGTGGACAAAATCCTCTTGGTTTGTGGGAACAGTGGCTTTGGGTCAGTAATGCTGAAGAGAACAACCATGTTTGTTAAGCATTTGCTATGTGCCAGTCACCTTACAGGAGAAGGCAATGGCAACCCACTGCAGTATTGTTGCCTGGAAAATCCCATGGATGGAGGAGCCTGGTAGGCTGCAGTCCATGGGGTCGCCAAGAGTCGGACAGGACTGAGCAACTTCACTTTGACTTTTCACTTTGATGCATTGGAGAAGGAAATGGCAACCCACTCCAGTATTCTTGCCTAGAGAATTCCAGGGACGGGGAGCCTGGTGGGCTGCCATCTGTGGGGTCGCACAGAGTCGGAGATGACTGAAGCGACTTAGCAGCAGCAGCAGCAGTCACCTTACATCTTTGTAACAGTCCCAGCCCTCATTTTGCAGGGAAAAAACTGAGAGTTTAAATGAACTACCAGGGGCATTCAGCTGCTGATGGAGGAGCTGATGTGTGATCCCAGGATCTGGCATCAGTGCCCTGGCTTTCATAAAACTTTATTGGGATAGAATTCATGTCATAAAATTCATCCATTTAAAGTGTACAATTCATTGAGCATTTTAAAAAGAATATTCACAGATTTGTGCAACCATCACTACCAATTTCTGAACGTTTTTGTCACCGCAAAAGGAAATCTCATACTTACTATCAGTCATTCTGGCAACCACAAATCTGCTTTCTGTCTCTATATATTTGCCTCTCGTGGGCATTTCATATAAATGGAATTAATATGATATGTGGCCTTTTGTGTCAGGGTTTTTTCACTGAGCATGTTTTTGAGGTTTGTTCTTATAGCATTATTTTTGTAGCACTTATTTCTCTGTTGTCCTCATTCTTTTTATGGCTGAAAAATATGCCATTGTGTGAATAAACCATACCACACTGCATTTTGTTTATCCATTCATAAGTTGGTGGATAGATTGTTTCCAGTTTTTGGCTGTCATGCTACTGCTCTGTACTAATTTTCCTGTGGATTCATGGAATGAAATTGCTAGGATGTACAGAATTCTAAGTTGAGCTTTTTGAGGAATTGCCAGTTTACTTTCCACAATGGTGGCACCATTTTACATTCCCACCAGCAATACACTAGTGCTCCAATTTCTCCGCATCCTCACCAGCAATTGTTGTTGTCTGTCTTTTTGATTATACCCATCCTGCTGGATGTCAGGTGGTATTTCACTCTTTCAATTTGCATTTCCCTAACGGATAATGAGTAATGTTGATTATTTTTTTTCTGGGCTTGTTAGCTGTTTATCTTTGGAGAAATGTCTTTTGAAGTCGTTTGCTCACTTAAAAGTCGTTGTTTTCTCTTTCTGTTGAGTTGTCAAGAGATATATTCCGGATACTAAACTTTATCAGATAAATACGGTTTGCAAATATTTTTTCCACTTCAGTGGGTTGTCTTTATTTTCTTGAAATTGCCCTTGGAAGCACAGAGTTTTTAATTTTTGTAACATCAGTTTCTCTTGTTTTCCCTTGTTGCTTGTCCTTTGGGTGTTGTGAGATGTCAGGGTTTAGTTGAAAATCTCAGGGGAGTCTGAGCAGTTTGGTTAAGGCTCTGTCTCTTTGTTGGTATTCTCTGATGAGACATTGTCATCATACTTCCTGGTTCTTTAGACATGCTGTCTTTCAGTCCTGTGGCTGAGATGAGGCCATTGCCAAGTCCAACACGTGGGCCCCTCGGACACAGCTTCTGTTGCCTAGGTCTTGTTCCCAGTCTCTCTGTGTGCGTCATGCTCTGTTGTTCTTGAAAGCTGGCTGTCTTCGGTCGTGCATGTCAGCACTGACTGGGCTGACGTTTGCAGGTCATTTCGGTTGTTTCCTGGCCTGGCTCAGCTCCCATGTAACTGAGTCCATTCCGCACCAGTGTGCACCCTCCTGTCTGCCCATTATGTTTTCTTGTTTTTGTGTTGTAGCCTGGCAGCCTGGGTCGGCGCAAGCCTCTCACTGTCAGATTGTGCTTCAGCCCCCGTGGCCATAGAAACCTTTGCCCTTTACCGCTGGATGTGCCTGTGTGCTGGGAGGCTGCCTTCACAGTCCCGTCCCACCTTCAGCAGGGACTGGAGGCTTTGCAAGTCCAGCTGGTCACTCCTGAGCCAGTGCAGCCTGGAGCTCACACTGCCTCCAACCTGCCGTCATGCTGCTTCCTAGAAGCTGCCCCCAGGCCAGGGCAGTGTGATGCCTGGCCAGTGTCTGCTCAGAGGTTGTGCCTAAGTTGCTGGGTTACTGACGCCCCTTCCAAGGCCCCCGTCCTGGAGCTTGGACCTGAATGAGGCGGCCAGGCCTTGGAGGCAGGGTCTGGGGTAGCATGGTGTGCTGGGCAGAGTGACCTGGAGGGTTGTAAGACCTTGGTGTGGGATGAATGTGGTCAGAGACCCAGAGATTGCTGGGAGAGTATGGAGGTAGAGGCACAGCCATGAATGACAGGAAGAGTAAGATGGTGGGAGGTTTGGGAGGAAACCTGGGTCCCCTCATGGGGGCTCCTGAATGTTGAGATTGTGATTTGTAATTGTTACTGATCCTGGGTCTGGTCTCAGATGATCCTGAGGCTGGAGCCAGGCCAGGGGCGGGGGTTGCAGGGTGGAGGATGAGCTGAGGCTGCAAGGAGTATGTGACCTGAGAGTCCTGGGGCCTGGGGTTGGGGGTGGGGGCTCGGGTTCCTCTCCAACTCCTGCTCTGGAGAAGCCAGGGTCTGGCCCTCGCTGAGAGGTCTCTGAAGCTGCAGAGCGAGTTTTAAGTCTCCCCTCTTGCCTCTTCAGGAGTTGGCTTGCGTGCACGCTAATGTGTTTGCTGGGACCACGATAGAACCCAGTGCCTTGGTGCAGAAGCTGGATCTGGAGACGAGGAGCGTAACCTCCGTCAGGAGAGGTGAGAGCTGAGAGCGGACAGGGTGGACCTTGGGGTGGGGAGCTTTCAGTGCAAGCCAGCTTCCACATGCTCATAGGCACAGGCCAGAGCACAGCTCAAGTCGGCCTGTGCACCTTATAGGTATTTTTATTTATTTATTTGGCTGCTGTGGTGTTAGTTGTGGCATGTGGGATCTGGTTCCCTGACCAGGGATGGAACCCAGGCCTCCTGCATTGGGGACGCAGAGTCTTAGCCACTGGACAACCAGGGAAGCCCAAGAGGTGTTTTTTTATTAGTGGAAAGTTTTAAAGATGTGCTGAACAGAAAGATGGTATAAAACATTCTGTGTGCCCATCTCCTGCCTTCCGATGGTATAAAACATTCCGTGTGCCCATCTCCTGCCTTCCGATGGTATGAAACATTCCGTGTGCTCATCTCCTGCCTTTAGCACACAGCGCTGGGCTATTTTGAGGCAAACAGCATTTTCATCAGGAATCTTTTAGTCTGAATTTCTTAGGGCTCTTAGAAAAAAAAGACGTGCACGCCTACAGGGCTGTTAGCACACCTGAACGCATCGGTTGTAATAACCTTATTTCCAGTGAGCAGTGTAGAAGGAGCCCCCATCTTCCTGCTGCCTCAGTCAGGATCAAGGGTGCACTGTGGCCCCCAAACCCCTCTTCCTTCACTTTTGTACCATGCGGACAGGTCTTCTTTCCGACAGCACGCCCCCTATTTCGGGCTTTGTGACACTGTTGGCCCGGTGTCCCGTCTGGGCTGGTCCTGGAGCAGGGGGCGGCTCTCCAGCCCTGGGCAGCCACACCTCATCTGCTCTTGGCCGGTGAAACTTTCATGCCGCCTATGCTAGCTGCGTGTTTATGGCTGAGCGACTGAGAGCAGAAGCATCCTCAGTCCTGTTGAAGCACTCTGGCCTTCAGGGCAGGGCTTCCAGTGTTCAGCATAAGTTTTCTGAATTTCTGTGTACAGTCTGTGAACTGCTGCTGGAGTTGTAAGTTGTAGTTATTTCACAGGTATGCCTATGTCGAGTGTTTCCCATGAGATCATGATGTTCGCAGCTTGGTTTGGATTTTTTTTTTTTTAATTTCACTGGAGAGTTTATCCGAATCTCCTTGCTATTCTTTGTACATTGAGACTGTAGGGAGGGAAGCCTCGTCTATGCCCTCCTAGATTCTTGGCTAGGACCCTGCAGGTTAGACTAAGAGAAGACAGATTAACAAGAGAAAAACAGAAAAACTGCTGTGTGCAGGTCACATCCCGTGACCGTGTGCAGGCTTCTCCCAAGCCTCAGTGACAGCTCAGAGGCGTGGTGAGAACCTGGGCCTCTGGAGTGTCTCAGCGGGGAGCAGTAGTGCTGTGGGCGGTGAACACGTGGGGGAAGGTTCGTGTGTGCAGCTCCCTGTGCTCCGGATTCTGGCGTCCTCATGGTGTTAAACTTCCCTGGAGGAGGGGACCCAGGCAGTCCTCATCTCAGAAGCTCCCGGCTTGGGTCAGATGAGGGGAGTCGCAACCTGCCGGCTCCATTGGCTCCAGCCCGGAGTAATCCAGGCACCCAGAGCAGTGTGTTTTCAGCACCATCTTCTCGCCCCCAGACCCTCCTGCTGCTTCTTGGGCTGGATCCTGCAGAGCTCTGGCTGCGTCCTGCCCGAGTACTTTCCCGTGCTCAGGGGTGGGATCGGGGGGCACCATGGGGACTTGCCGTCGGGAGGGCAGGAAGGGTCTGGAGTCGCAGCCACTCAGGCCCCTTTGGTGACCCACACGACCCAGCAGTTTTGCGTGGTAAATGGTTCTCCTGTGGTTTGTGTACTGGGCAGTGTTGATCGCTTTTCTTAATCCTGAAGAATTCTTATGTGTTGTGAAGGGCAGCTCTTTATCATTTTGGGCAAAAACTTCCAGAGTTTTGAGTTGCTGAGGGAGCTAGTCCTCCAGGGAGCTGATGGGTGCTGCCGTCCCTGGCCTCTTGCATGCCTCTGTCTCTCTCACTCTCTGTCCGTTGGCAAGTGCTGGGCACTTGGTGCTCAGCATGGCACTTGGACATCTCACCTGTCCGGGGCTCAGGGGAGGGGCTGCTGAGCGGGAGGCTTGCATTCCTGCGGCAGCTGACAGACGTCCCCTCGCTGTGAGCCATGTCCACAAGGGCACAGCGCGCATGGTTCCCCGCTTACCCGAGAGGGCAGGTCCCGCAGGGAACAGCCCGCAACCCAGGGCCTGCCTCTGACCTCCCTGTAGCGGGACCTCCACGTGGGGCTCAGGGGACCCAGCAGAGAAGCCGTGCTGCCACTGGTGTCCCTGAGGTGTGCAGGGAGTGGAGGGGACACAGGGCCGTGCTCCACTGGCTGCTGGATTTTGAGCGTTTGTTGACTGCATCCATCAGGCGAGCGTGGCATCTGCTGGGCAGGTGTGCTGTGGGCCTGCTCGGGACTCGTCCAGGCCCCTTAAGCCTCATGCTGGTGAGGGACTGATGCACACGCACTGTCTCCTGTGCAGACGAGGCTGCGGTACCTGGGGGTGGGGGAGGCGACGTGGCCGAGCTCAGAGGCACGCAGCCCGCCCTGGGAGTGACTGCGGGCCTGCCCCTGGCACAGCTGCGGTGCTGTCTCAGCTCTTGCTGTCATTCCCCCATGCACCGTATGGGTGGGGTGGGTCTGAGGCTTTGCACCCAGTTCGGGGAGTCCTGGGCTGGCACCAGGACTACTGGGGCCCATCCCAGACCTGCTGAACCTTGTTTTCACACACCCCTCCAGGAGTCTCTGATGGTGCCAGGTTTAGGATACTGGCCCACAGCCTGGCGGGTCCCACCTCTCATCTGTGGGAGCACAGAAGTGCCCATCTCCTCCCAGCCCCAGGGTCCTCTTGGTCTTGAGCTGTGATGGGCTGTTATCAGGTCTCCTGAGCAGTCCTCGTGGTCCTGGTTGCTGTCTCTGAGGTGGCAGTGCCTTGGCGCGTGCCTGTGGGCATGAGAGCCTGTGCTCATAGAACCATCTCTGTGTGCGGGAGACACTCAGTTACCCTGAGCCTTCACACTGAGTCTGAGGGGTTGTCGGAAAGGCCGTCACAGATAGCGTGGGGTGCCCGGGGAGCATGGCTGATCAGAAAGGGTGAGGTGTCACTTCGAGGTGGAGGGGACACTAAAATCTGAGTGGCGTGGCCTAAAAAGCACAGGGGTGCGTGAGGGGCAGGGAGAGAAGAAGGGAAGGTGTTTTCTTCTATGGGCTGGTCAGGAGAAGGAGCACTGAGAATTTCTCTTCTAGTCCGAGGGGCTGGCATGCAGGGCCAGGAGGCAGAAGATGGGGACTGGCCGGCTCTTGGAAAGCAGTCTCTCCAAAAAAAAAAAAATGTCATAATGTTCAGAAAGCTAAAGGAGAATGACAGGAGGAGAGGGCTCAGAGCTTGGAGCTCAGAGCAGTGGGCTCTGTGCCTGTGGCCTTGCGGCTGGCAGAGCCCCGAGAGCCCCAGTGCTGAGGGTGGAGAAGGTGGGTGGGTGGCCTGAGGCCGCGTGCTGAGGAGCCTCCCGCTGGGGGTCGGGGTAACAACAGGCCTTACTTGCTGTGTTGGGGTTCAGACAAGTTTGTAACAATGGAATATTGGGAATGGTGCCTGGGCCTGGCCTTAGGATGGTGAAGCTGTGGGCTTGACTGCCCACGTGTCCCGTTGAGTGGACCCCCTCTCTGCTGTCTGAGGCGCCCGGTTCCCAGTGGCAGGTGTCTGTCACCATGCCCACTTGCCTCTGCATTGGCCCGTGCCCTGGCTCCCTTGGGCGCTGGGCCTGGCAGCCCCCCGGGTTTGAGCTGGACTGGTGGCCAGGGCAGACACAGGTCGTGGGGAACGTGGTGTCCAGTGACTCAGCTCTGCTCGTGACCTGCTGGGCCGTGCACCAGGGTACCTGTCCACCTGGACGAGAGTGTCCTCCCCGTGGGCCGGGGTGCTGCCCGCCTCCCTGGCCCCTGTGGTCACGTGCTACTCTGCCCTGTGGTCATGTGATCCCAGAGCCTGGTGGTGCCCCCCTCCCCTGCAGCCTGGACGCAGTGGGGCTGGTGGACCCCAGGGTAGGGGGCTGGTGGGCCTTACTGGTGGCATCTCCCTCAGCTTCCATGGGGAGCCTTTGGGAGCCCTGCCGGCCTAGGACTGCCCCAACTTTTCCTTCTGATTCAGGCAGGGGCTCAGCCTCCTAGGGGGAAACACTGGGCTCTGAGATGATGGGCCTTCCCACCCCGCAGACCACCCCCACCCACCACCAGCAGGACTCAGCTTTGGGTGGGGACCGGGGACTGGAGGGCCAGTAGAGATCTGGGGCCTTTCTGGGCTCCTCGTCCTCTTCCCGTGGGGTGCCACCGGCCAGTTCTGTTTCTCGTTCTATATTCCCTTGCACTGCGACCATGCAGGAAACAAGCTCTGTGCTCAGATATGCGCCTGGGTGTCCCCAGTCCTCTGTACCCTGGGCTGGACAGTCCCCACCCCTAGACTCAAGCAGAGGCGTGAGCAGGTGGAGGACAGGCCTGGTCAGGGATGCAGGAGCAGAAGGACCAGAGAGAGGAGGTGGCCGTGCAGCGTGTCTGCAGAGAAGCTGGGGATGTGACGGTGGTGAGTGGACCCGCTGGCCTGGAGGTCGCGGTGGAGGGACCGGGTTTTGGGGAGCGCTGGTCTTGTCTCCCGGGAGTCCCAGGCAGAGAGCTCTGCACTTGACCTTCCCTCTCTCTGTAGCCGAGCTCCCCCTGCTGACCCGCCACCACAGTCTCCTCTGAAACTCCCAGGCAGGTGCTCAGCAGAGGGCAGCAGCGCTGCATCTGGTCCTTAGGCCTGTCCTGCCTGGGGGAGGAGAAGAGGCTTGAGCAGGCTGACCTTAGGCATTGGAGGATCCGAGCACCTCCCAGACGGGCTTGTGATGAAGCTCCCCATCAGACCTCCCCGCCTTTCCTGCAGCTGTGAGGTCAGGGCTGTGACAGAATCTAGTTCTCCTCACTCCTCTCCCCCAAGTGCAACAGGAACAGGAGGTGCCCAGGCTGAGAGGAAGCTGCCATCCATTGCACCCGGCCCTGGGCGGGATGCACTTTGGGTGGGGGGCGGTGGTTGGCTCTCCCCTGGTCCCCCTGGCCTCCAGAGGACGCGGAGGGGAGGCCTGGAGGTCTTCGGTGGGCAGCAGCGTGTGTTGGTCTGGGAGCTGAAGGATACTACACTGTCCTGGTCTTGGCTGTGGCGCTGGTCACCTGCTGTTGGAGGCGCTGTGGCCTCTGTGGCCGTAAGCTCTGCGCGCCTCTCCATCTTGCCCAGGCTCTTGCCTCCTTGCCATGGGGAGGCTCTGTGGGGAGGAGGCCAGTGCCTCCAGGGACACCCTGACCCTGACTGGCAGGGCCAGTTTTGGGTACTCGACCAGCAAGTTGGAGGGCACAGGCCACTGCATTGGGCCTGCTGGCAGCTGGAGGCAGGGAAGGCCACTGCTGGGCTCGCCTTGCTGTCGTCTGGTCAAGCCCATTCTGCCTGACAGAGGGAAGCTGGGAAGGGCAGTCAGGGTCCAGCCCGGAGGACCCTGCCTGCATGGCATCTAGGGAAGGGCTGGGCCCTCAGGCCAGTGGGAGGAGGAGGAGGAGGACAGATGTTTCCCAGTGCCTCTTCCTGGCTCTGGGTGGGCTCTTGGCTGGTGCCAAAGGCAGGAGGATTTGGCTGTGGCGTGGCTGCATGAAGATGCATCTGGACAGGCCCGGGGTGCCAAGGAGCCGGCTGCACAGGGACCTCCAGTGCCCTGGGTCAGAATCACAGGGCGTCAAAGTGGATGGTCGCTGGCCTGTTGCATACAGCACAGGACACAGGTGGTCAGAGGGGGAGACGTTGGCAGGAAGCGTCCAGCCTGGCAGCAAGTCCCTGCCCTCCTCCTTCTAGTGGGAGGGCCGCCCTCAGGCAGTGCCTCTGGATCAGCCCTGAGGTTGGGTTCAAGTCACTGGGCTCAGGTTTCTGTAAGGAGCAGTGCTTCCCCAGGGAGGGGCTGGGCTTTATCGGCCGTTCCTTCTGTCCCAGAGAGTTTTCACCTGAAGTAACCCTCTCACCTGAAGCATCACTAAGATGTTCACGGTTCTGCAGCGCGCGTTTCACAGCAGCTCACGTGGAGGTGTGCGCTGGTCACCCAGGCTTCCCCAGCACCTGGGCCTCACAGGGTCGGCATGCTGGGACCTGTTTCCTGAGTGTGCCGAGAAGGGGTCCTGGGTGGTACAGGGTGGTCTTGACCCACCTGCCAACTTGCCCCTTGATCACAGGCTGCAGACTTAGAATTCCATCAGTCTTCACTTGTCGTAGACTCTTTCTTTGAAATGATTTCAAAATCTTAGAGAAGTTATGGGATTGGGGCAGAAAAGGTGGCTTCCTGGACCTTTGGGGATGGGTGTCCGGCATGAGTCTTATTGTCCGAGGTCCCCATTGAGGCCGCCCTCTGCCTCCTGCCACCGCCCCCCTTACTCAGCTCCTGTCCCAGACAGGCTGTCCTCACCTCAGCCCTGCAGTCTGGCACCCGTGTGGGCCCTGCTGCGCAGCCCCTCTGTCCCGTCGCCCCCCCGTGCACCTGCAGCCCGCTGACTGGCCCCGGGTGACCGGCAGCCCTTCCTGCTGGGGAGGAAAGTGGGTCAGCTTGGGGCACGGGCAGAGGTTAGGCGTGAGGCTGTGGTTGTGGGCTCTGACTTGGAGAAGGGGTGGGATCCCGTGGGAGTCCTGGCTTTCCTGAACTGACTGAGCAGTAGGCCACCCTGACAAGCACGCGTCCTCTCAGCTTCTACTTAGATGCCAGAAGTCTGCGGCCATTGGATCTTGGCGAGTGCACCCCGCTGGGTGCGTGCGTTGTCTCTGAGGAGACCAGTGTGCGGGGCGGCCTGTAGCCGCTGGGTCCCGGGTGTCCTGCAGCCATGGCCAGGCGCAGTGGTGGACGCCCTGAACATAGGCGCAGCCTGGGCTCCTGGTCTTGTCCTGCTCACGCGTGTTCTCTTGGCAGGTGCTGAGGCCAAGACTATTCTGCCCAAGAAGGAGAAGCTGAAGCTGAGGCGTGAGCGGTGGCTGCAGAGTAAGCTTCCCCGTCCTGTCCTGTCCTGTCCTGTCCCTGGTGGACCCTTGTCCTGGGCTGGCTTCGAACCCGGCCTCTGGGTTGTCTGGGCCCTGGAGGAGGCGGCCTGTGCTACGACAGGCAGATGGCCCCATGACGGCGGGGTGGCCCTGTCACCCATGCGAGGGTCTGCACAGCTGTACCTCACTCCCCACCAGGGGTGTCACCACCTCTCGTGGGTAAAACGCACAGAGGGAGTGCCTGAGGGTCAGGTGATTTATGACACGACATTTCTCAGATCGCTTTCCTGGCCTGCGTGTGGCCCTGCAGGCCCTTGCCTGGGTGTGCGACCCTTGGGGTCCCTGGTACAAGCTGCCGTTCACCCCCTGGTGGGGTCAGGGACCCTGGCCTTCACCGTCTTATTGGGGTGCCTTTGCCTGCCTATCAGGGTGAGTTTCTTCTTAATAATTTTGGAAAATATACTTAATTTTCATGTTGCTGAATATTTGCTGGTGTTTTTCTGAAGGTTTTCTTGTGAACATTGTTTTATAGTTTTTTTTTTTTTACAGTTATCTTTTTAGTCTGATTTTGCTGACTTCTAAAACTACTTTGAAATGTTTTTTTATGTTTTCACACAGTTAAAATATGACCAGAATTATTTTTTCCCTTGAAGGTTTTAAAGAAATTATATGTTTCATAAATTAAATTTTTTTAGAGAAATGTATCAGTTTCCTCCATAATTGTTAATTTTAAGTTTTCTTTCAGTTTTTGGATATGTCTTAAGGAAATGTCCCTTCATGCATTTTCTTTTCCACGGTCTGTAGCATGGGGTTGTGCAAAATATTCTTTGTAAAATGGATTTGGAAAGTTAATAAGCTGGGACCACTGGGCCCCTGAATGTTCTGGGCTATAGTTCTCTGATGACATTTAAGTTTTCTTCTGTGATGGTTGGTCTTTTTTTTAACTACTTGAGCTAATCTTCGTCACTCACTCATTTTCCCATAGAACCATCTAATCAGATCTCAGCCTTTATTGGCGGAGTTGCTAGTTTGTCATTATTTCACCTCTTTGTCACTCTTTGTTTGTATCCCCCCTCTCTCTTCTGATTGGTTTCATCTGCTCCAGGAATGCCTGTCTTCAGTTCTGCGGTTTTGTTTTCTGATTTGTCAGTTTCGGTTGTTTAAATGCCCTGTTCTTAGTTTCTCTGGGTTTGTTTTAGTGACTTAGTCACTTATTTCTGAATGAAAGGCTAAATGTTAGCCTCTGACTGTAGCTTTAGCTATGGCTCCCGAGTTTCTTTCCCTGAGTACTTTATTATGAAAAGTTTTGTACAGAAAAGTAGGAAGAATTTTACAGTGGACGCCCATATGCCCACCATCCAGACTTTACCATGAGCACCTCACTTCTTTTATCACAGCTGTCTGTCTGTCCATCCCATCTGTCTTGTCCAGCCACCAACTCTTGTTTTAGCTGCATGTTCCAAAGTGGATTACAGATTGAGCGCACTTTCTCCCTGGTAACTCTGCTAGAGTTCAGTATTTGTTTACGGTTCTTTTTAGTTTTGATTTTGAGGTGACATTTGTGTGTGGTGACCTGGGCCTTCAGTGTGCTGTGTGGTGGCTCAGGGCCAGTGTGCACGTGCACAGCAGAGTCCTCTCGGGACGTGGGCCAGCCCCGTGGCCCTTCCCAGGCCCCGCCCCCAGAGGCAGCCCCTGTCTGCTCTTTTCAGGTCGAGTTCAGGCTTCGCTGCTCTGGACATCGGGTAAGGGCAGTCTTTGTGTGTCTGGGTTCTCCTGCTCAGCTGGGCATTGTGCTCATCTGTGCTGGGTGGAGCTATAGTCTGGGCCTGTATGTTGCTGAGAAGTGTTTCCTTATGTGGACACGCTGTTTGGTATCCACTCTCCTGTGGATGGACACCTGGTGTCTTTTCTCTTTTTAGCTGCTGTGAATAGGCTGTGATGAACATTCTTCACAAGTCTTTTTGTGGACATATGTTTTCATTTTTCTTGGGTAAACACTTGGAATGGAATGCTGGGTCATAGGGCAGGTGTATGTTTAGTTTTATAAGCAGCTCCCAGACGTTCCTCTCCTGTGGTTGTGCGCTTACGCCCCCGACAGCGCAGGGGAGTTGGGGTTGCTCGCAGCCGTGCTGGCTCGCCCGTCCTGCAGTCCTGGCCGTTCTGCTGAGCGTGAGGTGCCTGTCACTGTGGTGAAGGGGTGTTTCGTCTGCTGCTGCCCACTGGGGCGTCCTGACGCCCAGGGCTTGTTTCCCGAGGTTCCTGAGGGCTCTTTATTATTGAGCTCCAGGAATCCTCTGTCCTGGAGGTCAGTCGCCTCAGATATGTTTTGCAAATAATTTTCTCCCAGACTGTAACTTGCCTATTTATTTTCTCAACAGGTTGTTTTTTTTTTTTTTTTTTTTTAATGAACAGAAGTTCACCTTGGAGGACACTGATTTGTCTTTTTTCTTTGATGTTTTGTGTGTGTGCACGTGCATATGTGTGTGCATGCGTGCATGTGCCTTGTTTAAGGAAACTGCCCAGTCCCAAGACAGGAGGATAAATCCTACCCTTCTGAAAACTTTATGGTTTTAGCTTTGATATTTAGATTTCTGATCCATCTTGGTTTAGCGTTTGTCTGTGATGTGAAGCACTGGTTCAGGGTTTTCTTTGCTTCAGTTTCATCAGTGTCTGTCATAAAGACTGTCTCCTTGTGCAGTTATCCCAATGTCTGTGGAAAACTGACACCTCTCACCATGGCTCTGCTCGCTGACCCTCCTCCGTTCCAGGCTGTTGAAGCTGCAGCTGTGAAGCAGGTCCTGGGGTTGGACAAGGGAAGTCCTATGTCTGTCCCTCTGTTTCAAGGCCGCTTTGGGTGGTCCAGGTCCTTAGCATTTCCCTGTGACTCTGATCATAGGCTGGTCAACTTCCTAAAGCCACCACCACCACCACCACCACCGCCTGGTGTAGTCGCGACCTATAGATCGTTGCTTTGAATCCGTACATCAGTTCAGAAGTGCCACTTGAACAATGCTGGGTCTTCATCCACGAACATGGTAATTTCTCCTTTAATCTTTTGTTGTTGTTCAGTCACTAAATTGTGTCCGACTGTTTTTGACCCCATGGACTGCAGCATATGAGGCTCCTCTGCCCTTCAGTTCAGTTCAGTCACTCAGTCGTGTCTGGCTCTCTGCGACCCCATGAACCACAGCACGCCAGGCCTCCCTGTCCGTCACCAACTCCCAGAGTCCACCCAAACCCATGTCCATTGAGTCGGTGATGCAATCCAGCCATCTCATCCTC
The DNA here is from genome assembly GCF_014754425.2 of Oryx dammah. NCBI lineage: Eukaryota > Metazoa > Chordata > Mammalia > Artiodactyla > Bovidae > Oryx > Oryx dammah. The sequence goes on along the minus strand of NW_024070186.1, from coordinate 12,477,792 downwards.
TGTCGTCCCCTTCTCCTCCTGCCTTCAGTCTTTCCCAGCATCAGGGTCTTCTCAAATGAGTCAGCTCTTCGCATAAGGTGGCCAAAGTATTGGAGTTTCAGTTTCAACATCAGTCCTTCCAATGAATGCCCAGGACTGATCTCCTTTAAAATGGACTGGTTGGATCTCCTTGCACCCCAAGGGACTCTCAAGAGTCTTCTCCAACACCACAGTTCAAAAGGATCAGTTCTTCGGCACTCAAGTTTCTTTATAGTCCAACTCTCACATCCATACATGACTACTGGAAAAACCATAGCCTTGACTAGACAGACCTTTGTTGGCAAAGTAATGTCTCTGCTTTTTAATATGCTATAGGTTGATCATAATTTTCCTTCCAAGGAGTAAGTGTCTTTTAATTTCATGGCTGCAATCACCATCTGAAGTGATTTTGGAGCCCAGAAAAATAAAATCAGCCACTGTTTCCACTGTTTCCCCATCTGTTTCCCATGAAGTGATGGGACTGGATGCCATGATCTTCGTTTTCTGAATGTTGAGCTTTAAGCCAACTTTTTCACTCTCCACTTTCACTTTCATCAAGAGGCTCTTTAATTCTTCACTTTCTGCCATAAGGGTCTTGTCATTTGCAAACCTGGGGTTATTGATATTTCTCCCAGCAGTTTTGATTCCAGCTTGTGTTTCCTCTAGCCCATCGTTTCTCATGATGTACTCTGCATATAAGTTAAATAAGCAGGGTGACAATATACAGGCTTGACGTACTCCTTTTCCTACTTGGAACCAGTCTGTTGTTCCATGTCCAGTTCTAACTGTTGCTTCCTGACCTGCATACAGATTTCTCAAGAGGCAGGTCAGGTGGTCTGGTATTCCCATCTCTTCCAGAATTTTCCACAGTTTATTGTGATCCACACAGTCAAAGGCTTTGGCATAGTCAATAAAGCACTGCCCTTCACTGTCTCTCAAAGTTTGCTCTGACTCATGTCCATTAAGTTGGTGATGACATTCAAACATCTCATTCTTTGTCATTCCCTTCTTCTCTTGCCTTCAGTCTTTTCCAGCATCAGGGTCTTTTTCAGTGAGTCAGCTCTTTGCATCAGGTTTCCAAAGTATTGGAGCTTCAGCTTCAGCATCAGTCCTTCTAGTGAATATTCAGGACTGATTTCCTTTGGATGGACTGGTTGGATCTTGCTGTCCAAGGGACTCTCAAGAGTCTTCTCCAACACCACAGTTCAAAAGCGTCAATTCTTCAACATTTAGCTTTCTTTGTCAACCAACTCTCACATCCGTACACGACTACTGGAAAAACTGTAGCTTTGACTGTATGGAACTTTGCTGGTAAAGTAATGTCTTTGCTTTTTAATACGCAGTCTAGGTTTGTCGTAGCTTTCTTTCCAGGGAGCAAATGTCTTTTAATTTCATGGCTGCAGTCACAATCTGCAGTGATTTTGGAGCCCAATAAAATAAAATCTGCCACTGTTTTCTTTTTTTTCCCCCATCTGTTTGTCATGAAGTGATGGGACTGGATGCGATGATCTTAGTATTTTGAATGTTGACTTTTAAGCCAGCTTTTTCACCCTCCTCTTTCACCTTCATCAAGGCCTCTTGAGCCTTTTTAGTTCTTCTTCACTTTTGCCCTTAGGGTAGTATCTTATGCATATCTGAGGTTGTTGCTGTTTCTTCTGGAAATCTTGATTCCAGCTTATGATTCTTCCAGCATTTCGTGTGGTGTACTCTGCATATAAAGTAAATAAGTGAGGTGACAATATACAGCATTGTCATACTCCTTTCCCAACTTTGAACCAGTCAGTTGTTCCATGTCTGGTTCTACTGTTGATTCTTGAGCTGTATACAGGTTTCCCAGGAGACAGGTAAGGTGGTCTGATATTCCAGTCTCTAAGAATTTTCCATAGTTTGCTGTGATTCACACAGTCAAAGGCTTTAGCTTAGTCAGTGAAGCAGAATTTTTTTGAAGCTCCCTTGGTTTCTCCATAATCCAACGAATGTTGGCAATTTGATCTCTGGTTCCTCTGCCTCTTTGAAACCTAGTTTGTACATCTCCGTTCATTTAAATTTTTCTCAATTTCTGTCATCTCTGTTGTGTGATTTTCAGAGTAGAGGTCTTAGATTTTTTTGTTTGGATAAGCTTATTGCTAACTGTTTATTAGTTTATTGCTAATAGTTTTTGAAACTATTATAAATGGAATTCACAAAAGTTTCATTTTCCAGGTTTTACTATGTATTATTATATTATTTATTAATTATCATTAACTCTGTATCCTCTGATGTTGTTAAAATTGTGTGTTCTGGTAATTATCCTATAGATTTGGTAGAATGTTTTACATAAACGATCATGCTACAATACTTAAGATAGAGACAGTTTTACCTCTCTTTCCAGTCTCTGTTTTATGTCTTCCTATTGCAGCAGCTGGAGGGGGTGAAGATTGTTTCTAGTCTCTGGGGGCCAAGGGCCCATGGGCACTGTCCTGTGAGCCTGCTTTGCTCAGGGTCAGTAACCTCAGGCCACGTTGGGGCATAAAGCCGATGGTGCTCACTCAAGCTCTGTTTGTTATGGGTGAGCAGATGCGGGCAGGGAAGCGGGGGAGGGTGACCAGGGTGGACTGACCCTCCGGGGAGCTGTGCCTGACCTTCTGGGCACCACGTGGACTACAGGCCCGGTTGGCACTGCGCAGGCTTGAGGCGGGGGGAGGAGCTGCTTGCTCCTGTCACCCTCCCCGGGCTCGGCTGGGTCAGCACCGTCGGTTTCTGGTAGATAGTCTCTCAGATTGGGGAAGTTCTTCCTGTTCTTGGTTTCCTTGTGATCTTTATCCTGAGTGGGCAGTGAATTCTGTCAGATTCTGTGGGCACTTCTTGTGGTAAGCGTGGTTTTTCCCTTTGAAGCAGCCGCTGCAGCGACCCGCCAGCACGTGTGCCCGTGTTGTGCCGTCCTTGCACACCTCAGATGTGTCCTGGGTGGACCCCACCTGTTACTGACCTAAAACGCTGATTTGCTGGCTCCTCTGTAGGCAAACAGGTGTCCTGTGTCCTGTGAGGAGCCAGGCCTGCCGTGCTCTCTTTGGTCCCCTGCAGCTTTGGTGCTGGGCCTGCCAGCCAGGAAGGGAGCTACCTGTCCCTTCCCCTGCCTGACCCCCGACCCCCGACTCCTCCTGGGTGCTGGTCTCCCAGGGAAGAGGCACCAGCTTGATGAGCTGAGTAAATTGCCCTGGCAGCATGGAGAGCCCTGGATCGTTGCCTTTAAAACCTGGTGTCCCGACACTGGCCTGGGCCAGGGCTCAGCGACCTGGAGGAGGGTGGTCCTTGTTCCAGAGCCCAGCTCTCTGGAGTGAGGTGCAGGGCCCTGGACTCCGGCAGCCTCCTTGCGGCTGGGGCAGGTGGGTCCTGCTGGGGTTGTCTGGCTCACCCTTGCTGGGCTTCTCTGGGCCTTTGGGGGTGACTGCGAGCTGGGAGGAGCTGCTCCTGCCAGGCTTCCCAAATAGTCTGTTTCTGGAAATTAGTCTCTTTTGGAGATGCCTGTGGGGTCAGCACACGCCCCTCACGTTTTACACACACCTCCCGCACTCGGGGTGGGCTGTCCTGAGTTGCTCAGCCCCTATTCTCCTGGCCTGCCCTGTGTCTGGTGTCATCACTGCTCCCCTGGGCACCGTGCCCACCTCCATCACCTCTCACACCTGCCCTGAGGGGCAGCTGGTCGGCCACAGACCCACATCCCCTTGGGAGGGAGAGGTCCCTTGTCGGGCCCACCTGGGCCGCTGGCTGTCACCTCTCTCCTGGCTTCTCCTGGCCCCTCGGCTGCACTGAGTTCACCAACCGCTCGTCAGGAAGGTGCTTCCAGTTCTCTTTTTAGAGGAGATTCAGAGTCTGCAGCTGGTTATTTATAGCCCAGTAAAACTCGCACAGTAGGGAGGCGGGGAGTGTCTCTGGTCCAGCCGTCCCAGATCTATCACAGCCTCATTTCCCAGCTTTGTAGAAGCAGAGCTTTTTTTTTTTTAAAGGAATCTAATACAGAACAATTAACAAATCACTTATCACAGATTCAGGCAGTCTCCTGGAGCAAGGCCTGCACACAGACTAGTGAGCTGGCGGGTCCACACACCACACTGTGGAGACAATGCGCTTGAGAGCATATTTTATTAACAGTTTCAGAATACACACCGCTTATAAAATGCAATTCAGATCTCAAGGCCCTTCTGTCTGTGGTGGCCACAGCCCTGCCGGCCCACAGCGGCCTCACCCAGCAGCTCATCCACGCCCTGCCCTCCACCTGGCACCCCAGACCTGGGCCCTGTCACGCTGTCTCTCTGGCCAGTGCCCCTGCCCTTGCCCACAGCCCCCACATTGTGAGGAGCACCCTTGAGACCTCCCCTTGCTTTGCACCTGGCCAGTGTTGGAGAGCCTTCACCCTGCCACCGCCTCCCATGGGGACCACTTCTCTTTTCTGGGTGCATCCCCAGGAAGCCGACTGGGGGCAGAGGGGAGGGTACCAGCTGCTCTGACTCTGCAGGCTCCTCTGTCTGCCCACCCCTCCGCCCACCCCCTCCTCCAGGCCTCAGGGCCCTGGCCTCCTCAAGGGCAGCTCCTCTGCCTGCAGCCCGTCTCCCCAGGCTTGTGATTCCACAGCCGTCTCCAGGATTAAGGGGAGCAAGTTGCTTGGGCTGCACCCCTCTGCCCCCTCCCACCCTAGGTTCCCGGCTAAGCTCTGGCTCTGCAGGCTGGGAGCCGGGACCCTCTGCTGCTGAAGTCCACGGCCAAACACTTGTCCTCCTCACTGACCCTGTGTCCCCCTTCCTCAGAGATTGAGGCCATAAAGCTGGCGGAGCAGAAGCGCAAGGCGGAGCGGAGGCGGAGGGCCACGGTGGTGGTGGGGGACCTGCAGCCCCTGAGGGACGCCCTGCCCGAGCTGCTGGAGCTGGAGGCCAGCGGCCGGCGGCCCCCCACCCGACGGTGAGTGTCGTGTCCGCAGGAGAGGCTGAGCAGTGGGGTGGCCGGGCCGGGCACTGACCCTGCAGAGGCCCGTCTTGACTTGGGACACCCTTGTCTCAGGCCTAGCCATGCGGCAGGGGCCCTGGGCCTTCTCAGGAGTGGGTGCCTGGTGGCACGTGGATGGCCTCTCACAGCCACTCAGCCGGGTGCTGTGCCTGGGGGTCCCTCCAGCTCCATTTTCCCACCCGCTGCCCAGCCACTGCTCTTGTCACCCCGGCCCCCTGCCCCAGGCTGGGCCGTCCCCATGGGGCTTGTCCTGCTCCCTGGGACCCCGTGCTGCGGAAGGGCATCCTGCTGCGCGCCAGCCAGGGGTGACCGTGGCTCGGCCTCGGGAGGGATGGGGATTGGAGTGCTTCCTGTCCTGTCCTGGTTCCTGGACCGTCATCGTTTCCTTTGTCTTTGATTTTGTCTTTTTGAAATAATTCTTTTTCTTGCCAAATACCCCTCTGAGGAGGAAGGATTGGGGTGGTGGGTGACAGGCTCAGGGCCCCTTGGCTGCAGAGTTAGGTGGTCAGTGCTAGCCAGTCCGGGATGGGAGTGCCCAGAGCATGGGGTCCAGACGAGGAGTGGCCATCAGAGCTGAGGTTTGGCGATGGAGCTGGAGCCCAAAATGCACATTCCATTCCTGGTTCTTGAACAAAAATGTGACCCGGTCAAGCTTCCTCACCCTGCTTGCAGTTTTCTCATCCAAAAAATGTGCTTGGTGCTCCCAGAGGGGAGAGAGCTGCGCAAACACCGGCCTGCAGCCGGAGGAGGACTGCGCGAGGCGGCCGGGGTGGGGGGCGCTTTCCTGGCCACTGTCACCCCCGCCCCCAACCGCCTCTTGGCACCAGGAGCTGTCTGCCGAGGTAAACGTTGTTCTAGAGTAGAGCTTGATGACGGAAGAGTTGCGGAGGTGATGCTGAGAGTCACGCGGCTCTCCTCGCGTCTGATGTCAGCCTGTGCGTTTGTCACAGTGAGGAACCAGCTCCATTCATGAATAATAGGCGGCTAAAAGCTCAGTCTGGTCAGACTCCTCAGTTTCCCCGACTGACCTTCTGCTGCCCCAGGGCTCCGGCCAGGCCCCCATGTGACATGCAGCCATCGTGTCCCCTCAGAGCTCCTCTGGGCTGTGACAGTCCCTCAGACCTTCCTGTCTTTAACGACCTTAATGGTTTGGAGGAGGAGCCAGGCGTTTTGCAGGACGCCCCTCAGTGAAGACCACAGAGGGGAGGGGCCCTTCTCACCTCGTCCCGTCCAGGGCACGTGCCGTCACGTGACCTCCATGGTGGACGCTGACCGTGGTCACCTGGTTCAGGCGAGTCTGGCGGGCGTCTCCACTATGCTGCCACCTCCTCCCACTGTCCTCTGGAAGGAGGTCGCTGTGCCCACGCCCCACCCAAGGAGGGGCGCTCCCCTCCCCTGAGGACGGGGCAGCTGCAGAGCCACGTGGATCCTCCCGGTTTCCTTCTCCATCACTTGTTTATGTCAGGCTGGCCCCGGGGGTGTTTTTTTATTTTATGTTTTGGGTCGTGATCCAGTACGACTCTGTTCTGTGGCTGAACCGGCTCTGGCGCTGGCCCTCAGGAGTTCCTCGGTTGGCTCCTCTGTCCCCCTGACACTCCCATCTGCAGGGGCTGTTGTGTTTTGCTTCTGAGTACTTCCCTTCCTCAGGCACAAGATGCTCCAGGCTCATCTAGGCATTTCCTGCTCCTGTCTGAGAGTCAGTGTTCCTCCAGGGAGTCCAGTCCCTTCCGCTGGAAATGGTGTAAGAGACCATGGTCTGGGCACCGATGTCTGACCACGGCTGGGGAGTCCTGGCCCCTCTCTGCAGGCTGGGGTCCCCAAGACCACTCTTGGGCTTTGTGATTCCCACAGGGGACTGTCACAGTCACGGTTTATTATGGCGGAAGGATACAGATTAGAGTGAGCTGAGGGAGGAGGAATGTGGGGAGGGTCCAGGAGAGTCGCTGCCATGGGCCCCGGGGGGCAGCCCCGCACTCTTGCCCAGGGTGGCAGGATCCCCGCCACATTCGGCTCTGGGGTGGGCCGCGAGCCTGCCACTCCGTCCTGTGCCCTCCTTCCATTGGCAGGGTTGGGTGGTGGTGTTGCCAGCCCTGGAGGTCTGCTGGGCCGGGTGTTTGGCCTCTTCCTGCTTCACGAGGGCAGGGCTTCCGGGCCCTGATGCAGGAATGGTGCAGCTGGCAGTGCCTTCGGGTATGCCCACCCTCCCCCCTCACCCGGCATCAGAGTTGGGCAGGATGTGTTGTGGGGCAGCTTTGTGCCTGGGAACCCAGACCCCAAGTGCCTTGCCTGGGTCCAGTCACCTGCTGGGATACCCCAGCAGAGGCCCTGGGCTGCCCCAGGTTCGTCCCAAATCTGGGTGGTGTGGGGAGAGCCCGAGGCTCCGAGTGGGCCCAGTGGGCTGTTGGGTGTTCCCCCTGACAGGTGGCACTGCCCAGTGCTGACCTGGCTCCCAGGCCTCTGAAGAGCCCGAGGGGCCCAAGACCAGAGCCGGTGGTGCTCTGCCAGTGGGCTGTGCTCACCAGGGAAAAGGGTTGAGTCTGGAGAAAGTGGTTCCCCATGGTCCAAAGGTTGTAGAGGATGGGAGCAGGGGGCCTGACGCCGGGGGGCCTGACCCTGGGAGCCGGCGCTTGTCACCAGCTGGGCTTCGTGGACCCTGGGGCTTCAGGGGGTCACCCACCGGTGCTGTGGATTGAGATGAGAGTCCCATTTGGTTTTGGGCCCCAGTCCCCTTGGGGTGGGTGCCACAAGGGCTTGTTCACATTAGAGGGGGAAGGACGGGGTAGCACAAGAGCCCCGAAGCTGGGAGCCCCCTGGGCCCACTCGCATCCCCAGGCACTGAGTGTCAGCTGAAGGGAGCCTGTCAGGACAGCGCTGGCCTGTCTTGCAGTCGGGGAAACAGACTTCTGCTGGAGCAACTTCCCCAAGGTTCACCCCAGGGCATTTAGCACCCAGAGCCGCAGCCCCCAGTGCTGCAGGGCCAGGGTCCTCTTCCAGCTCCATGGGTCTTGGGAGTGGGAGCTGCTTCAGTTCTGGCAGGAAGGTCTCTGTCCACTCAATGTCCCTTCTCAGTGCACTCGGCCCTGCAGCCAGAGCTAGACCCGGGTGCTGGGTGAGCTGGGGCCCCGGCCTTTGGAGCAGGTGAGCAGGACCTGGGCTGGTGTCTGGTGTGAATGTCCCTGCCCTGGGCCGCTGGGATGAGCATGGGGGGGTCAGTTCCCTGTGCCCCCGCAGCCTCCAGGAATCCACCCTGCCTGCCTTTGTCCACAGTGGAAAACCCCAGCAGGGAGGGGTGTGCCATTCCCGTGAGCGGCCTGCCAGGTCCTGGACGTGTCTTGAGGCTCGGGTGAGGGTCCTGCCTCTCCTTGCCACCTGCTGTCACGCTAGGCTGCCCCTGGACCCTGAGGGGTCTCCCAGGGGTATGCTTGTACCTTGAGGCCCTTGACTGTCAGAGCAGGAAGAGGCTGTGGGAGCCCTTCTTAACCTGAACTGGACGGGGATGAAGATTCAGGGCATGAGGTCCCAGGCCTCCTGACTTCCCAGCACGGAGGTGCCACCTCCTGGGTTGGGCCGTGGCTGCGGGAAGGGAGACCCAGGCCGTCTGGATCGGCAAGAGTGGGGCCTCTGGGGAGCTCGGTGGTGGACACAGAGAGGGGTGAGTGGTGAAAGGAACAGGGCCACAGTGTCCGGAGGCTGACACTGGGCCAGAAGGGGGCTGTCCTGGGGGTCTGGAGCGGGAGGGAGTCAGGATGAAGTAGCCCCAGAGCAGCTGAGACCAGGGAAAAGAGGGAACATGAATAAGAAATGAGGGTTCCTGGTCTGGAGGCGAGTTAGGTGGTGGTTCAGGACTCACAGGTTTTCTGGGTCCCTGCTCTCCCAGGTCCCTCCTGCTATGTGGCACCTGTAGCCTTCCAGGCCAGCAGAGAGCCCTGTGTGGACTGTGGCCTCCGGTCAAGACTTGAACATGGGCCATGCTGACCCCTTTCTCCGTGTCCCCAGCAGAGCGGCCAGCAGGCCCCGGCCTGCCGAGCTGAGCCGGATGAGTGCCGTGCAGAGGCTCCAGCTCCTGTGAGTACTGCCCACCCCCTGTGCGCCACCCCTCCACCCCAGCCGCCGCCACACACACACGCACACATCCTGCCTGCCTCTACACAGCCCATCCAGGGCTTCCCCCACCTGAGTCCTTGGTGTGCTGGGGCTCAGCCTGGGGGGCGTGGACAACTGTCTCCAGGGACCAGGAAGCCCCTTCCCCTGGAGTGCCGAGGGCAGCTGCTGGGTCTTGGGGGGCTGCCCTTGGGACCTGGGTCCCAGGTGTCTTGGGAGTGTGGACACCTGGCCAGTTAGCCAGCCATCTGCTGGGGTCTCCAGTCTCTCCGTCAGCAGCACAGGAAGCTGGGGCGTGGTGTGGTCTGACCTTGTCTTTGGGCATGCACCTGTGGAGGGTACAGGCTGGGCTCTCCTCCCTGCCTCGCCATCCCAAGGCCAGGGTCATCCCCACCACAGCGCTGTGACGGGCCTGCCGCCCTGAGCTTCCGGACCAGGTCACCTCAGTTTTGGTGGCAGAGGTCTTGTCCCCAGAGGCACTTGAGCAGATCGCTTGTGTCTGTGCTGGGCTGCAGGGCCGAGGCGTGAGCTGGCCCTAGCGCCTTGGGGAGGTGATGTGGCCGGCTGGGCTTAGGGATGGGCACAGAGAGGCAGCCTCCCCATGGACTCAGGGCCCAGGGCCTTCTGCGGGAAGGGTGGGCCCACTACAGACCCCCATCACCACCTGGCCCGGCGCCCCTGCTCCTGCGGGACCAAGCTGGCGAGGAGCTGCCGTGTGAGCTCTTGTGTGTGCAGTGTGCATTCCCCGCCTTAGCGGCTCCTTATCACAGTCGTGGCGGATGAGGGGCCTGTGTGCCCACGAACAGGCCCCAGGGCAGCCCCTCCCCGCCTACCTGAAGTGCCCCCTCCCCCAGGCCTCAGACCCCCATCCGCCCCCACACCCAGACCCAGCAGGCAGAATCTCACAGCCCCGCAGCTTGCCTCACACCCCGCCCCGTCCAGCCCTGTGCTGGTGTCCCTCCCTGCGGGGTGGCTGTGCCGAGGCTGGCCCTGCGGTTGCTGGCTGTTCCGCATTCACCCTGCCCACTGACCTCTGCTTTCCATTCTTGCAGCGAGGAGGAACGGACGCGGTTCCAGGAGCTGCTTGCCAGTCCGGCCTATAGAGCCAGCCCTCTGCTGGCCATCGGGCGGCAGTTGGCCGAGCAGATGCAGCTGGAGGGCAGTGGGCAGCCCTGACCCCGCGGGTCGTGTGAGAGCGCCGAGGCCACGGCCAGGGCCGGCTTGGCCCACTGTCCCCTGGGCCGCCAGCCCCTTCCTCCGCCATACTGCTGCTGTGCTTGGCACAGGTGGGAGACAGGCAGTTGACATGGGAGTATTGTGACGACACATTTATTTTTGCAATAAAAACACTGCTGGAAAATCCCAGATGTCCATGGAACTCTGTGCCCACCCCACAGGAGGTGGTGCAGCCACGCGGCCAGCCTTCTCACTTTTCTCTTTCGTCTGGGTTTGTGGGCAGTGCCTTGCACACATGTATCATATTAAGAGACAAGCCCTCTGGCTTGGTCCTCTGGGGGCTCCAGGCTGACTGTGGCTGGATGCGGCTCAGCCACCTTCTCGCGGTGCCCTCTGTCAGGGCCTCTGACCTCTGCCAGATGCCAGGACCTTCTCCTTGACCTCACCTGTGGGGCTGGGGGGAGGACAGGGAGGTGCGGGGCGAGCCCGACGCTGCCGTCCTCTGTGGTGGCCACCCACTGCCCTCCACTGCAGCAGACTTGCCGGGAATGTGGCTGAGAAGCCGCAACCGTCTGGCGATGCCCCCTGCCCCAAGCAGAGTGCCCTGCCACCCAGACGGGTGGGAGTGGGGCGGGGGAGGAGGGCAGGTGGGAGAGACCTCCTCTCCCTTCCCCTTCTTGGGAGCCTACTGGCTGCTGTCTCTGACCTGGAGGGACTTCCCTGCTGCTTAACTGTGTTTTTAATCTTCATAGAATGCACTTGGAATATTTGGTAATAAAGTTAAGTGACAAACAATTGGGTGGTTTTCATGTGCATTTTAAACTCAGTTTGCTTTCGGGCTCTGAAGGGCTGGTGGGCCTGGGCTGGGGTGTCCACCCTACGGGGCCTTTGAGGGGTTCTGGTCACAGATGGGGCTCTCCAGCCAGGCGTTCTGCAGCCCCCGGCAGTGGGCGGAGGCAGGGGCAGAGTCCCGCAAGCCCCAGGCCTCAGAGAGGGAGTGGGGATTGGGGGAGGGGAGAGTAGGGCAGTGGAGGAGCCCCCTGAGGGTTGTGGCAGAGTGGCCTGGGCAGTGGTATCACCCAGTGGAAGGAGCAGCGGCTGCTAGGCTGAGGGAGCGAGGGCTCCGAGCAAGACAGACGAGACGCCAGGCCAGAGTCCGTGGCCGTGGGGGTGGTGGGTCCCCTAGGAAGACGGACCTCGCTCAAACGACAAGCAGTGGGCGCCTGCTGCTTCCCTGAGGTGTAGAGGGCAGGATGTGAGCAGCAAGGAGAGGGGACTTGAGAGTGGGGACAGCAGAGCCCTGGGGGGGTGCTGGTGTCCTGGGTCAGCGTCGCCCGGGGCCCCCAGTGAATCCCTCTGCTGCCGTGTGGGGCAGGGCTCAGGACAGGTGAGGGAGGGGGTGGCCTGGGGACCGGGGGTGGAGGGCTGGCTCGTGCGGGGGCCGCACCCTCTGATGTGACCCCATGGACTGTAGACCACCAGTCTCCTCTGTCATGGGATTCTCCAGGCAAGAGTACTGGAGTGGATAGTCATGCTCTCCTTTAGGGGATCTTCCCCAACCAGGGATCGAGCCCAGGTCTCCCGCATTGCAGGCATTCTTTACCAGCTGAGCCACCAGGGAAGCTTCTGGCTTTGTCCAGATGGTCCCGCATCGATTCCAGTGTCACCCAGCCTATAGCAAGCCGGCCATGTTTGTGCCTGGCATTGGGTGTCTCAGATTTGGTGTCTTGGGTGGACATCCACCAGGCGGGGCCTGTCAGGGAGGGAACGGTGCACAGACAAGGCTCCCGAGCCACCTGCAGCCAGGTTTGCACGACTCCAGATGTGCTGATTCTTGAGTGTTCCTTGCTCAGTGGTACCGCCGCTGACGCAGCCTGGCTGAGGTCATGGTGTTGAGAGGCTTTCAGGGTTCCCAGGGTCTGGAGCTCTGGGGGCAGGGGTGGTGGCGGGTGGTGAGGGGTTGGAGGGCTTTCACAGCAGCGGCTGCCGCCCTGTCCTGGCTTGTCTCTTCTAAGGATGCTCAAGTGACAGGTTAAAAGGTCGGTTACAGGCATATTCCTGATGTTAGATCATGTTTCTTAAGTCTTCCTTAAGGTTAAGAAATCTTTACTTTTAGATTCTGGGGAGAAAGTCTGGTTATTTATATCTCTGAATCCAAGTGTTCCCTCTTGGGGAACTCCTGCCAGGCCTGAGCCTCATCCCTCCTGTTCCCCTGGTCCCTGGGGCCCAGCTGGGCCCTTCCCTCCAGAGGGAAACTGAGCCTGGAGTTGGGGGCCTCCTTCCAGCTGGCGCTGCCCACCCCATGACCCCACTTAGCCCTTGACCTCGCCTTCAGTTCAGGCCAACACCAGGTGTGCCACAACACAAGGCTTGGAGTATCCCTTGGGAGCAGCCCCCCTGCCCCCCAGTGCCCTTCTGCCTTGGGTCTGGTTTCTAGCTCAGCGGTAATTACTCCCACCTCAGCGTCTCCTGGGCTGGGAGCAGAGTAATTACATAATGATGTTTAATTAGAGTGCCAGGCCCAAGTCAGCCCTCCAGCTGCAGGGCTCCTACAGGGAACGAGTGGGCCGGCCTCCTGCGGGTGCCTGGGCCTGAGGACCTGGCCTGGATGACCCAGTACCCCGACCTTCCAGGGCTGATGCGCCCTCATGCTCCTTGCATCATCAGCAGGGCCCACCTCCAGCTCTCATTTGGCCAACCCTTGCAGGCCTAATGTGCGGCCACCCAAGCCACCCCACCAGGTGAAGAGACCCCTCCTCATGGGGACCTCTGTCCGGTGGGGCAGGCCCAGCTGTCCTGTCAGCCTAGCCTGGGGCTGGAGGAGGAGGCAGGGGGGCACCAACTCTGTGCTTGCAGAACTCACACCCCAGAGCAGACAGCGGCAGAGGCCCCGAGCAGGCCCTTCCTGGCTGTGCCTCTGCATGGATGGGGCCTTCCTGACTCTTCGTCTGCACGGATGGGGTTCTGGAGGCATTGGGCTGGGTGGCAGTATGCAAGGGTGGTTTGTCCTGGACCTGGGATTACCTCAGAGCAGGCTGGGGACACTGTCCTGCTGAAGCCCAGGATGAGGGATACCTTGGTCATCTGCTAGTCCCTGCTGAAGCCCAGGATGAGGGATGCCTTGGTCATCTGCTAGTCCCTACCACAGGCTGCTAGTAACAGAGAACACAAGTCACTATGGCTGATGTTTAAAATGGGAAGGGTTGCCCCTCGTACAATGAGGGTCTGGAAGCAGGCAGTCCAAGTCTTCAGGGTGTCATCAGCAGCCCAGGTGCCACCATCCTCTACTCATCCTGGTGCTAATGAAGCTGCCAGTGCCCCAGCCATCACGTCACACTCCAGGTGGGAAAGGGGGAGAGGCAGAGGGCAAACAGCAAAAGGAATGGGGAAACCTGCTCTACTCCCATTTTAAGGTCTCCTCAGAGGCCCACCAGGGATGTCCCCTCTCAGCTCACTGGCCAGGACTGGGTTATGTGCCCTCCCCAGACTCCAGGGGGGCTGGACAGGCAGGGACAGCCTCCACTGTGTAAAGCAAGGCTCTTGCAGCTATGTAGGGGAGGGGAGTTCATATTTGGACACCAGGCAGGTCTGGGACACTCTGCTCTGGGCCTGCAGAGACCTCAGCTATGGCTGGGCCATATCCTGGGGAGGAGCTGGGCATGACCCTGTCCTTGCCCCGGCCCCACTCAGGTGGCCCAGCTGTCTTCCCAAAGGCCCGTCCACCCTCGACCTGTGGCCCAGGGCTCCGCTCACCCGCAGGCCCTCTGGGGCCTGGTCACTGTAACAGTGCCCCTGGGTTTCCTGCCTGGCCGCAGGAGAGTCTGCCTGCTGGGCTGGTCTCCTGAGCCCCTGCCAGGCCACCTTCTTCATGGAGCCCGCCTGTAGCCCCTTGGGCGGACCCATCCTCCTTCCCTCCCCGGCTGCCCCCCTCCTGTCCCCTGGGTGGACCCCAGGGCTCCTTTCCCAGAGTCAGGTCAGGCTGACCTGCTGTCCTCTTTGGGGGCCCCCTGTCCTGGGTCCCAGGCTCTTCCAGGAGAAGCTTACAGACTTGACCCGGTGGATTCCTGTCCACCCTTAGCTCTTCTTGCCTGAGGCCACACGTCTGAGTGTCATCAAGCATCCCTGGGGTCCCACCCCGGGGTCTCGTGTGTGTCCTGTTGGAGTCACTTCACTGAGTTCTGAGGTCACCAGGACACCTCCTCCCTCTGACTGCGTTGACTGGACACAGCCAGCTTCCCCTGCCTCCACCGAGGCTTAGGAGTTGCTTCTTAAATATTTAATGTTGTTAAATATTTAATGTAATGATATGTTAACATTCAGTTACATTGTAAGGATCTGGACTGCAGTCAGGGTGGGTGGGCTTGCTCCTGTTCTGGTGGAGGATGTGTTTAAAAGCCGCACCCGTGTTGTAACTACGGCTGACGCTTGAGTTTAGAAGCAGACAAGCAGACGCTGTAGGCACAAGGCAGGTGTCTGCTCTTGCCCTCGCTGCGCTCAGAACAGGAAGGAAGCCCCCTGTTCCTAACTCTCAAGCGCTTCTGGAGATGCTGAGTTTTATTGAATTCCTTCTTGGCTTCTGCTCAGAGTCATGTGTTTTTGTTATTACTTTTCCTGCTGGGGGGTGGATGGTGCAATAAGTTTTCCACGTGCCACACGGCTTTGCATTCCTGGGGCCACAGCTTGTGTCCGCTCTGTTCACACGTGACCTGCACCCTTTCCTGGCTCCTTCCCGAAGCCAAGAGGTGGGGCACTGCTTTTGAACTACGAGACTTTCTTGTGGGTCCCCAGGAAGCTTTCCACAGTGTCCACAAGCTTCCTCTTGCTGGACTGGGGAGGGAGCTTTTCCTCTAGTCCCTGTCCCACCCTGACCCCGAGGCTGACACCCTGCTCTCTACAGAGGGAGGGGCTGGACTTCAGTCCCTTCTGCTGCAGGCACCCCTGGAGTCCCAGGCAGGGCTTTGTCCTGGTCTGGCCCCCACCCTGAATTCCCCCTGGGGTGGGATCCTGCACAGCCACCTTGGCCCACCCCTCGGATGTCCTGTTGTCTGGCTGATGTCCTGGTCCCAACATCTCAGAAGGAGCAGATGGCTCTGCTGGGACCACCACGTGCTCTGGGGTCCCACAGGGTCCCTAACCAGGGCCCTCCCCTCCTGCTTGGCCTCTGGAGCCTGCTTGTGTCCCTTGTCATCCTGTGACAAAACCTGTTTCGCAAGGAACGTTTCCAAGTCCAGTGAACAGTGGGCACCAATGCCCTGGCCACATCAGGACAGACATGACTAGTCAATCACCAACACTCCCAGCACGATGGAACCTCAAAACTCGCCTCTGTGGGTGGTGTAGAAGCAGCTCCTCGTGACTGGGGTGCAGGTAGGGTGCCCGCCCTTTGTCCTTGTCTCTGTGGTGGAGACCCCCTGTATTCCGTCCCGAGGCTGTGCACTGAGCCCCCTCCTCCCCTGGCTCAAGGTGGGCCTGTGTCCTCCGCTCCCTGGGGTTGGGACAGCCCCAGACTTGATCTGGACATGACAGTGAGTGCACGTAACACACAGCTCTGTGGGGGCAGCTTCCAGAGTCGGGGCAACCCTGCATGCCATGCACTGAGCTGTGTGGTCACCCCCAGCGCTGCAGATGGTGGCCTGTCCCCCAGCCTAGTCCTGTGTGAGGGTGGCTGTCTCACAGTGGCCTTGCTGTGCCAGCCAGGGTCCAGCCTGACTGTGAGGCTGCTGACCTTGGGAGTGTTTGTCACAGCAGCAGAACCTAGCATTGTGTGACAGATACACCTCCTCCTGGTTCCCACCGGGGAGACCTAGGAGAAGACACAGGCCGTCGCTGAGGGCAGGGCAGGGCACCACCAGCAGGGTGGCCAGGAATATTGGGAAATAAGAATTTTCTGCAAGAAAGAAACAGCAGATCAGATGTGCTTCCAAGAAACAGAGGCTCCCTTGGTGGCTTTCATGCTGACGTGGTCTGGCTGCTCCTGTCTGTCCCTGCTGGAGGCAGCACCTGGGGCGTGGGAAACGTACACCAGGCCCGTAGAAGAGACTCGGTAAGCTCTGAGTTATCCGACACACACGGTGGAACCAAAATTAACCTGAGTCGCACTCAGCTCGTGTGTGTGCTAAGTCGTGTCCGACTCTTTGTGACTCCCTGGACTGTAGCCTACCAGGCTCCTCTGTCCATGGAATTCTCTAGGCAAAAAGAGTGGGTAACCATTTCCTTCTCAAGGGGCTCTTCTGGACCCAGAGATCGAACACGTGTCTCCGGCATTGCAGGCAGATTCTTTACCGCTGAGACACCTGGGAAACTCTAGAGCCACACTCAGACAGCATGCAAAAAGAACAGATGTTCAGAGAGCCTTGAGCCCCAGGGGGAGCCACGGGGCATGACAGAGGCCTGGAAAAGACGAGCGCAGAGGACACTCCCCAGGGAAGCTTCTAGAAGGCAGCCAGAAATGCACTCAGAGGAGAACTTATCACTGTAAGTGTTTTCATTATACACAAGAGAGAATAAAAAATACATGAACTAAGCTTTCAATTCCAGACTGGAGGCAAGAAAAATAAGACAGCCTGAAGCCCAAGGAAGCAGCAGAAATATGTGAAAAAAAGGGGAAAGTGGCTGGTTTGGCAAGTAGAAAAACCGTAGAATTGATATGCCTGAGACCTTGAACGTCCCTGGGGAGCTGCTGTGGAGGCCTCTGGTGAGCCAGGTGTCTCCCCTGGGCGACCATCAGGGGAGGGGCGCCCCCCGCTCGCTCTCCCGGGACCTCCACGCTGCCAGGAGCTCCATGCTGTGCCCTCCAAGCGCTGGTGGGGGCTTTGGTTCTTGATTCATCCTGCTGTTTCCACCAAGGAGAAAGATTCGACCGTGGCGCGGGGAGCTGGGCCCCCAGGACGGAGCAGGGGTCATTGGCCGCCCAGAGATTGGTTGTTTCCCATGGCCGAGTGATAGCCCAGTGGTTTGGGAAGAGAGCCAGGGCTCTGATGGCCAGGCGTCTGGAGGCCTGAGGAGCCACGGGGGCCGGGAAGAACCACGGCACCTCATCCAGGGCCAGCCGAACTGGGGGCCTGAGCCCACGGCTAGTGCCCAAAGGCTCCACACAAGGATGAGTCTCGGCCGCCCTGCCCATCCTGGCCGGGACAGCCGTCTACAGATGTTAGGTGTCCAGGGGCCTTGGAAATCCACGGCCACGTA
Source organism: Oryx dammah (assembly GCF_014754425.2). NCBI lineage: Eukaryota > Metazoa > Chordata > Mammalia > Artiodactyla > Bovidae > Oryx > Oryx dammah. The sequence continues at coordinate 12,460,329 of NW_024070186.1, read as the reverse complement.
GCAGGCCCTCAATACACGGCCCTTGCCCTGAAGGAAACCATGCACTGTCCCCCCACCTGTGCCCCAGAACCAAGCTTGGCTGGCTGAGCCCCCCGGAGGAAGCAGGGGTCTCTCTGGAGCCCATGGGGGGAACATCGAGGGCGGGGCCTTGGCCAGGGACACTCGTCCCTGCCGTGGCTCCTCTCCCTCTGCCCCTTGGCGTCGGCCCGGCTCCGGGGCCGCGAGCAGAGACACACAGCTGCTCAGAGCAAAGGGAAAGTTGTTTGTACGAAGCTGAACAAGACTGTCATATATTAAAGGCAGCTGTAAAACAAGACTTAGCCTTGTAATAATATTTTGGTTTTATTTGCACTATGCGCATCCTGAAAAATGTGAGTGTGACCTCAGCCCAGGGGTGGTCACACTCCGAGCCTTGGAGTGTTTCTGCTGCCGGTCAAGACTCCGGGGCCCTCAGTTCCAGGGGCCACTACAGGGCCCTCATGGATAGTGGCCTCAAAGGGGTGAAATACGGCCAGGCATCCTCCATGGCTCCCCTCTGGAACCGTGGCCCATGGGAGTTAACACAGGTGGCATCAGGGTGTTCCCTGTCCCCAGCTCTGGACCGAGGGTCGTTATGTGCTGTCTTCTTGGATTCCTTCTGGACCCACGATGTAAATGCCACCGTTGTCCTGGGTCACACACAAGGATGCCGAGGCTCAGGGAGGCCGGGCCCCTCTTCCACCGAGGGGAGCCTGAGGCCCGGGTCCCCAGCTCACGAGAGCCTGCTGGCACGGCCCCCACGGCGCTGCGGCCTTGGGACAGACAGTCACGCAGCCCTGTCAACACTTGGGCTCTGGGAGGCCCTGTAGCCCCTGCACAACGGGAGGAGACAGGCAGCTGTGGGCAGGGGCACCGCGAGGCTTCGGCCAACTCGTGTCCTGGAAACGGACACTCGGGGCTCCAACCTTCAGGCGGAGCAGCCAGAAACCAGGGAGAGCAGGCGAGCGGCTGTGTGAAGCTGCTGCTTTGGGGGCAATTTGTGAGGTGGGGACAGATAGCTCGTACCCCAGAGTCCTGGACACCTGAGTGAGGGGCGGCTTGGGCAGCCACAGCCCAGCAGGCTGCCTCAGCCCTGTCCCACCACTGCCAACCCTCGGCCCCCCGAGGCGGAGGCCGACCTTGACCTTCCCTGCAGCCCCGAGCTCCCCAGCCTGGCCAGGTCCCAGCCAGTGTGTCCATGCAGGACCTGGCTCTTGTCCAGCACAAGCCCCTCGACCCCTGGCCAGCCCCACCCCTGTCTCCTCCTTCCTCTCCCCAAGCCCACCCCGGGGCCTGGCCGTTCAGGGTGTCCTCACTCATGGTCCTAGGCCCCTTGCTTGCCAGTGTCTCCTGGGACTTCATCCTGGCCTCACTCGTCACCCTCCCCTCTTCCCGGTGCCTCTCCTGGGACCAAGGGGTTTCCCTGGATCCCAGCCCTGCCTAGAGGCACCAGAACCCAGGCAGGCCCTGTGCATCCCTCCCCTCCTCCTCTCCTGACTCCCACACCTGCCCAGGCCCCACGCCTGTCCTAGCACCCACACCTGCCCCCTCCCCGCACCCGCCCCCTCCCCACACATATCTCCTCCCCAGACCTGCCCCCTCCCCAGACCTGCCCCTGCACCTGCCCCTTCCCCTGCACCTGCTCCCTCCCCACACCTGCCCCCTCCCCACACCTGCCCACTCCCCACACCCGCCCCCTCCCCAC
>NW_024070186.1:12422044-12458206 GCF_014754425.2 Oryx dammah | reverse complement strand
GCACCTGCTCCCTCCCCTGCACCTGCTCCCTCCCCTGCACCTGCTCCCTCCCCACACCAGCCCCCTCCCTGCACCTGCTCCCTCCCCGCACCTGCCCCCTCCCCACACCTCCCCACTCCCCACACCTGCCCCATCCCCAGTGGGCATGTCAAGCTACCATTCAGGTTACGAAACCCACATGTCAGGCATCGTGGGACGCCGTGGGGATGACGGAACCCCAGGTGCAGTGGAGTGAACCAGGCAGCCCCTGCTGGCCATGTACTCTGAAGAGGTGTGAGGCACCATGTGGTCATGAGCACTGGGCTCTGCCCGTGGCGATGCCTCCGGAGGACCCTGGGGCTGGGATGAGTTTTTCCCACCCTTAGACGAGTCCTGGAGATTCCAAGACTCTGGAGGGAGTCTTGGCCACCAGTGACTGACCCAGGGGAAACCTGGGCCCTCCCTGAGGGTCCCCATCTGTTCAAGCACAGGGGCCAGGTCTCTGCCTGTGTCCCCAGGGCTGTGGGCTATAGGTGGGATGGCTCAGGACATCTGGGGAGGGGAAGAGGGGTGACTGGGCGGTGGCTGTCAAGCACAAGAGGCTGGGTGTTTAGTCAGTGATTCTGCATTCCTGCATGCTATAAACAGAATTCCCACTTGACTTTTGTTTATGAGACTTTATTAATGATTTACATTTCTGCTCATTTGTTTATTAGGTGTTAAGCTGATATTCCTACAACTGCACTCTGCTGCTGAGACTGGGGCCTCTGAGTGTGTGCACGAGTGTGTATGTATACTTGTATGTGTGTGTCCAAACGTGTGCACAGTGCATTCACGTGCGTGTGGGCTCACACATGTGCCCCTACGCACGTTTGTGTGTGCTTGCTCTTGAACTCCTGGGTCCTGGTGTCTGTTTGCTTGAGGGGTGATGATCTGCAGAGGGAGATTCTGTAGCCAATTGATGCTGGGGGAGCCATACTCTCTGAGGGAGGGTCCCCCTGGCTCTGCCATTTCCCGGTTTAGAGCCGCTCCCGCCATCTGCCTCGAGGGGCCCACGTGAGCTGCTGCCTTTGACTGGCAGGTCCAGACAGAGCCTGTTTAATCAGATGGTGTTTCCAGGAACAAATAACAAACACAGTTTCTGGAAGCAGCAGGAACAGCCTGTCTCCCTGGAGAGGAAGGAAAACAAGAAGCTGCTGGGGGCCATAGCTGGGACACCTGGAGCCCCCGGGGCCTGAGCTCCAGCCAGCTTGTGGGAGGCTCTTCTGCATGTACAAAGGCCCTGAGCACGGCAGCCTGCAGCCTGAGTCTGGGGGCCCAACCCCAGCCAGAGCAGGCGGGGTGAATGGGTGGGGAGGAGTGCAGCTGGGGCCAGCACTTGGCTGGAGCAAGGAAGAGCAGGGACCCAAGACTTCATATGCTGCTTCTGTGACCTGGGGCCTCTGGGTGGGGCTGGCACATGTGCGTTGTGGGGGCTCTGCGGGCTCTGGTCGGGGGCAGAGCTGCCCCTGCAGGGCTGGCCTCAGGTACCCGCTCCCCAGGCAAGCTCCTTGGAGGCGCCTTGCTTCCAACATCCCTCCAAGCCCACCCGTGATGTGGGGGAGGGGACCTTGCCCTCAGAGGTAGGTCTGTGGCCTCTCCTCACCCCACCCCTGACCCCCTCACAGGGAGGAGGACAGTGTCCTCAGGCAGCAGGGGCTCCTGACCCAAGTCCTGCAGGATTCATGTAGAACATTCTTTAGAAAGCTGCAGATTTCCTTCTAAATCTCAGTCCTGCTGAGAGTCAAGAGGAGGCTGTGCCCCCGCAGCCCTCTCTGCTTCTTGGAATTTGACCTGTTCCCATTGTGCACCCGAGCCACCCCACTCAGCTCCAAGCCATCTGCTGAGGCCACAGCCCTCAGCAGGTTGAAGCAGCCAGGGGGTGGAGGGCTCCCATGGGTGGGCTCAGGGGGAACCGTCCGCTGCTCTGCACACACTGTGCTCCAAGGGCCAGGTGGCTCAGTGGGGAGCAGGGGGTGGGTAGTGGCTCCTGGTGGGGGAGGGCGGGCAGGGACTGCCGTGTCCAGCGGCCTTATGGTGTGGTGCCTGGTGGCCAATACTCATAGTGAAGGAGGAGATTTGGGGCCCTGGAGTCTGTCCAAGGCCGTGGCTCCCAGCTGCATGCAGGCCGCCTTGAGCCTGAGGTATGGGTTCCCTAGGGCTGGGTGGAAACAGAAATCCAGATCTGAGCCCTCTTCTGGGTGATTCTCACGTGCGGTAGGTGCGAGACCCCTTGGCCAGCATGCAAGTCAGGGAGAGCATCCTCTGGTGGTGCTCCTGGGGAGGCCGGGCTGTGGGGCCCCGGGGTGTGGGGAGGCCAGGAGCTGCTGGGCGGTTGGAGGCCAAGCCTCCCAGCCCCTAACTAGGATGGGTTGGGGGTGAGTTCTCCTCGCCGTCCCTGTGTGACCTGGAGGAGCTCGGGATCTCTCTGCGGTGGGGGCATCATCACAGGCCCGACGCTGGGCACCTCTGGGAGAAACACCTTTTATTTTTAGTCTGGGTTTTCAGCTTTGCAGGCAGCTGAGGACTTGGTGATGCTGTAACCTGGATCTCGCCTCTGAGCTAGGAGCTAGGGTGTCAGCCCTGTGCACTTGCCTCCCGCCTAGAATCGTTGGTCTCTGAGGACACACTGGTGTCGGGGAGGAAGAGGGCAGCGGGGTCAGGAGCCAGCCCTGGGTGAGCGGCCACTGGGGGCAGTTTGGCCGCAAACAGTCAAAGCCCCTGCAGGCCGCAGCCCCTGGCTCAGCAACTGTGGGAGGCTGTGGGAGGTTCCCCAGGACTCGAAGGCACCCCCAATCCCTGCCTGGGGCCTGGGGACCGGGACACAGGGAACTTCAGCCCTGAGTCTGCTGGCCTCTGCCTGCCTCAGGTGCCTCGGCCACCCCGAGGCCAGCAGAGGAGGGGACGCTGCAGAGGGCTGGGTGCCCAAGGCTCAGACGCCCCGGCTCCAGGTGGGCATCAGGCCTGGCCTCTCCTGGCTGCTAGAAAGGCCCTAGCACCCAGGCGCTCTGGGTGCTGCCAGCTCTGGATGCTGGTTGGGCCCTGCTTCCCTGTAGCCCCCGCAGACGGGAGAGGAGATCCGATGCCAAGGCCATGAGCCCCAGAAACCTGGGTGGGCCGGCACCCGGCTGTCCTAGCCTCAGCCTCCCATGGGTGTGACCAGAGCCATGAGAGGTGTCCCTGAGGGCGGTGGTGGCAACAGTGGGGACTCGGCCTCCCCCCACCTACCTTCCCCTGCCCCCTCTCCACGGAGCTGCCCTGCACAGGCCGGCTGGCTGGTGATGGCATGGGGACTCACTGACCTGGCCCCGCTTTCCGAGGGTCCTAGATGTGGGGGCCAGCAGATCCCCAGCTGTCCCGGCCAGAGGGGGCCCCCCACCAACTGCTGCTTGGCTTCTTTGGGGGAGGCTGTCGGGGCAGATGAGGGTTCCAGAGGGGGCAGCTCACCCCAGAAGAGTATTTGGGGATGTCCCCCCTCAGCCCCAGTTTCCCTGATCTGCAGGGGCTGGACCCCACGGCCTTGGGGCCTCCCCAGTGCCCGCCGCCCATGGGCTGCCACGTTCCTGAGGACCTGTGGTCTCCATACTCACTGACACCACAGCAAGGACCCTGGCGAGGTGACAGCCGCCTCCTCTCTTCCTGCTGGTTTCGGGGCTGGGAGGGGGGTGCCGCTGGAACCGGGTGAGTGACTCTCGAGCTCTTTTATACCCAGTCAGGTGCATCTCAGAGGAGGCGTTTGCTTTATTGCCTGAGGGAGAATGAGGGAGCAACTAGAATGAGGCTGGAGGAGCAGCTGAGGGTGTGGGGGCCACACGGCCCAGAGCTGGGGCCAAATAACCCCGGCCCAGGGTCTGGGCCCCCCACCCTGCCTGCAGAAACTCCAGATGGCTTAATGATGCAAGACAAGCAACTCAGGCCACCCTTCTGTGCGTGTCTGTATCCTCACCTCTTCTTATGAGGACACCATTCCTGTTGGCCTGAGTGCCCCCCCTAGTGATATGATATCGTTTTAACCTTTAACCCTTAAAGGCCCTATTTCCTAATACAGCACTGTTCTGAGTCCCTAGGGTTGGAGGCTTCACCATCAGCTTTTGGGGGCACAGCTCAGCCCATGATAGGGGCATTAGCAACCTCAGGTTTAGGGTATACTGGCTGCCCACCTGCCCATCTGGCCGCTGGCATGTCTGGGCTGCAGGAATGTTTAGGGTCACAGAGGCTGAGTTTCTGATGTGAAGAGGGGCTGGGTGGGGGACATGTTGCCTGTGGGCCTGTCCTGAGCTGGGTTCACACTCCCACCCTTGTTGGTCCCCCCAGCCCTCCCATCTGTAAGAAGAGCCACGTCCGCTGTTGAGCAGCTCTGTAAGCCCTTCCCACCACACACACAAGGGCTGAGCCCACCCACTCAGGATGGGGACACTCAGAACGGGTATCACAGGCCCCCTCAGCATGGGGCAGGGCCCTGTGTCCTGTCACCTGGGTCTGTCTGCCCACTGCTGGCCCTGCCTTCCTGTAGCCACACTTCATGCTGTCTGGGGGGCTACAATCTGGTGACTCAGATTGTGGAGAATCCACCCGCAATGCAGGAGACAAGGGTTCGATTCCTGGATTGAGAAAATCCCCTGGAGAAGGGAATGGCTACCCACTCCAGTATTCTTGCTGGAGAATTCCGTGGACAGAGGAGGCTGGTGGGCTATAGTCCATGGGGCTGCATGGAGTCGGACATGACTGAGCGATTAGCACTCTCACTTTCCTCTTTTGACTGTCTCTCTTCTGTGTTTCAGGCTTGGTGTTCACTTTTCTCTGCTGGGAGAAGGGGCACCATCCAGCCCAGAGCCTAGAAAAGCGGAGAAACAGGGCCATCATGTGGCCCACGTATAAGGGAGGTTTCAAAGTCCTGTTCTGAAGGAAGCTACCATCAGGAGGCCAGGACCTGTCTGACTCACCCTCTGTGCTGTTATTCTGATGCAACTTCATCCAAGGTCAGTGTCAGGAGCTTTGGGTCAGTATCAGCTGTTAGGTGAAAAGTGGATTCTTTGGCTAAATTAGTTTGGGGGATGCAGAGTTAGGCAAGGTTGAAAAGAGGCCCTGCAGCAGACTTAGCAGTGCCTTTAATGGGCTGATGTGAACTCTGAACCTCAGGAGGGTGGCAGCAGGATTCTCAGACTAATTGGTGTTTGGGGGGAAAATTTCACGAGGCCAGTGTCTTATGAACATATTTTGATAATGCTTCTTTAGAATAGCCAACAGCGGAAAGTATAGGGCAGAGATCTTTAAAAAACTACACCCTAACTCTCCCTCACTTTTTTCTTATTGTTTAAAATCTGAGAAGGGACTTCTCAGTCCAGCCTCCCGCCTCGCCTGCCCCTTTCCTGCAGATGTGGTGGTGGGGGATGGGACTGGGCAAGGTCCCCTCCTGCCCAGGAAGAGACCAGCTGCCAGGCATTCAGGCACCTCTTCTCTCTAACTGGATTCTCGTTGGGTTTCTTAGGTCCTGAGGATGCCCTCGATGCTCCCTTGACTTCAGTGACCCCAAATGCTCTTTCCTTTAAAAACGTCACAAATACAGGATTGTTGGATTTGAACCAGTGTCCACAGACAGGTGCTGGACATGGGTGTCAGGATGCCACAGCATCTGGCCACTTTCTCCAGCATGATCACGGCAAGGGATGGGAGTTTGTGTGGGTATAGATGGCCTGCCACGGGGTTGCAAAGAGGTGGACACGACTTAGCAACTGAACAACACCAAAAAGACAACCTGCCACCTTGCGCCCCCCAGCTGCCCGGCAGAGGCCACCCTCCACTCTGTCTCTCCAGCCCTAATTGTGTGCGGCTTTCTGATTCCCGTCTTTGCACCCTGGGGTTTCCCCTAAGGACTGATGGAATTACCATGGGAGCCTTGCAGGCCGGTGAACCAGGAGGGTCTCTGGGACTCTGGCCAGTGCCAGCTTCAGGGCTTGGCCTCGCCAACACAGTTGATTAGAAGCCCTCCCACAGGCACCACTGTCCTTGACCAGGGGAGCAGAGGGCACCGGGCCAGTCTCCTTCTGGCATTGAAGCTGGAGACAGTGAGAGGTCAAGGACAGGCAGAAAGAGCAGCCCTGTTGTTCCCTTCCACGTTGACCTCACTTTCCAGACGCCCCCACAATGTGGGCCGCGGGGTGAGACCCACGACAGTGGCCGGCGGACCCCCGGATGCATGGTGCCACCCTGCCTCCTGCCTGTAGCCTTCATGCCAGTCGGGGTCCTGGAGGTGGTGGGTCTGGGCTTGCCGCTGTGCCAGTGGGAAGGACCACAAGGAGTTTGAACAAAGGCAACCAAGGGGAAGCATCCATCCAGCAAGTTCTGAGCTGTGTTTCTGCAAAGCTGTGCCTAAATGGCGTTTTGGTAAGTTAATTTCCCATCGACTTGGTGGAATTTTGGCAGTACTTTCTCTTTTTCTCATCACGGTTGCGTTTCCCGGCTCGTGGTGGGCCCCTGAGTGGCAGGTGCACGCACCATTGCATGCTGGCTGGGTGTCCTCGCCACGTGTGACACCCAGTGAGGTCATCGTAAGAGGACTTTCCTGAAGGAGCGAGGACGCGCTGGGGGTGAGCCTGGGGGCTGGGGTCCAGGTCGGGGTTGGCTGTGGCCCTGTGGGCTCCTCCTGGGTCAACCATGTCCTGGCTGCATTAAGGCTCAGGGTCAGAAGCAGCCTTCACATGGGAAGTGACTACAGGCTTTGGGGAGTGACCACAGGCTCTCTGAGACCCCACCTCTGCCCTCCAGGTACCAATCAGCTTCAAACCCCGCCTCTCTCCTGAGTCCACTGTGGCTTGCTGACCCTGTGGACTGTTCTCCAGGTGGCAATCTGGCCTTTTCAAGTTGAGCTGCTCTGAACCCAAGCCCCACCCACCCTGTCTCTCCCACGCCGCACCGCCCCCCAGCCCCCCACATTCTCTCTGTCTGGTCCTGCGGGGCAGAGTCCAGACCCCCAGCTGTGCTGACCTCTCTTGGGCAGCAGGGGGTCCCAGAGGCCCCAGCTTGGAGCATTTAGGGCTGTCACAGGCACCCAAGCCCCCTTCTTGCAGGCTGCATTTCCTGTCTGCTCTGCCGTGGCTATCAGCCTGCTTTGGCCCAGGAGAGAGTGTCTCACTTCCAAGCAGAGGTGTTCAGGGCCCTTGTGTGGTCAGCAAGGTCCCGCTCTCTCCTGCTCTGGCCCTAGAGTAACTCCCTGGGCGACCCTCCCAGGCAGGGAGCGTGGTGGGTGGGGGGCTGTCGTGAGATCTGGGGCCTGCTGGGGACACAGGGTGATCCAGCCCACTCTGACCCCCAGGACACACACGGAAATCAGGAAGGTGGCCAGACACAGCTCCAGTCTCAGGGGACCATGGCCCAGAGGCACCGGGGTTTTTCAAACTGCACCAAAATGAAACCGGAGCTCCGCCACGGGCCTGGATCTTCAGATGAGCATGGCCTGGACTTTCCCCGTTTCTTTCTTTCTCCAGAAGTTCTTGGCGAGAGAGCTGATTGTGTGAAATTTTTTCCAGGCAAGGGTAATTTCCAATTATTCTATGATATTTGCAAACACTGCAAGAGCAAGCAGATCTGTGCTGTGATGTTTTCCAAGAAATAACGTCTCTCCAAGTGGCCCTAACTGCTTCCTCCAATGTTGCAGAGAGAACGGGGCCCTCTGCCCACTCACTCGGCAGCAGTCCTACAGGCAGTGGTGTGAGCAGGGTCTCAGCAGGCGTCTCAGGCCCTGGTCTGGGAACGTGTGCGTTCCTTCTCTGAGTTCTTTGTGGAAAGGCAGAGCCAAAAGCTCAGATACAGCCTCAGCACAGCCCACCTGTACACTCAGGCCAAGGTGGCCTGTGGCCTGGTCCCGGCCACCTGTCCCCTCCAGGTGTCCCCAGGTGGGCTCTGTGGTGCATGCTTCTCTTCTGGGCTGATGCCCCCACCCCAGGACCCACCTGCCACCTCCCCAGGACCCCCGCCCCGGCCCCTGCCATCTGCCTCAGCAGGCACTCCCCTGAGATGACTGGCTCTCCAGATTTAGTTCAGTTCAGTTCAGTCGCTCAGTCGTGTCCGACTCTGCAACCCCATGAATCGCAGCACACCAGGCCTCCCTGTCCATCACCAACTCCCGGAGTTCACTCAGACTCACGTCCATCAAGTCAGTGATGCCATCCAGCCATCTCATCCTCTGTCGTCCCCTTCTCCTCCTGCCCCCAATCCCTCCCAGCATCAGAGTCTTTTCCAATGAGTCAACTTTTCGCATGAAGAGTGGCCAAAGTACTGGAGTTTCAGCCGTAGCATCATTCCTTCCAAAGAAATCCCAGGGCTGATCTCCTTCAGAATGGACTGGTTGGATCTCCTTGCAGTCCAAGGGACTCTCAAGAGTCTTCTCCAACACCACAGTCCAAAAGCATCAATTCTTCGGCGCTCAGCCTTCTTCACAGTCCAACTCTCACATCCATACATGACCACAGGAAAAACCATAGCCTTGACTAGACGGACCTTAGTCAGCAAAGTAATGTCTCTGCTTTTGAATATGCTATCCAGGTTGGTCATAACTTTTCTTCCAAGGAGTAAGCATCTTTTAATTTCATGGCTGCAATCACTGTCTGCAGTGATTTTGGAGTCCAAAAAAATAAAGTCTGACACTGTTTCCACTGTTTCCCCGTCTATTTCCCATGAAGTGATGGGACCGGATGCCATGATCTTCGTTTTCTGAATGTTGAGCTTTAAGCCAGCTTTTTCACTCTCCACTTTCACTTTCATCAAGAGGCTTTTTAGTTCCTCTTCACTTTCTGCCGTAAGGGTGGTGTCATCTGCATATCTGAGGTTATTGATATTTCTCCCGGCAATCTTGAGTCCAGCTTGTGTTTCTTCCAGTCCAGCGTTTCTCATGATGTACTCTGCATATAAGTTAAATAAGCAGGGTGACAATATACAGCCTTGATGGACTCCTTTTCCTATTTGAACCAGTCTGTTGTTCCATGTCCAGTTCTAACTGTTGCTTCCTGACCTGCATACAGATTTCTCAAGAGGCAGGTCAGGTGGTCTGGTATTCCCATCTCTTTCAGAATTTTCCACAGTTTATTGTGATCCACACAGTCAAAGGCTTTGGCATAGTCAATAAAGCAGAAATGGATGTTTTTCTGGAACTCTCTTGCTTTTTCAATGATCCAGCGGATGTTGGCAATTTGATCCCTGGTTCCTCTGCCTTTTCTAAACCCAGCTTGAACATCAGGAAGTTCATGGTTCACATATTGCTGAAGCCTGGCTTGGAGAATTTTGAACATTACTTTACTAGCATGTGAGATGAGTGCAATTGTGTGGTAGTTTGAGTGTTCTTTGACATTGCCTTTCTTTGGGATTGGAATGAAAACTGACCTTTTCCAGTCCTGTGGCCACTGCAAGAAGAGATAAGAAAGCCTTCTTCAGTGATCAATGCAAAGAAATAGAGGAAAAGAACAGAATGGGAAAGACTAGAGATCTCTTCAAGAAAATTAGAGATACCAAGGGAACATTTCATGCAAAGATGGGCTCGATAAAGGACAGAAATGGTATGGACCTAACAGAAGCAGAAGATATTAAGAAGAGGTGGCAAGAATACACAGAAGAACCGTACAAAAAAGATCTTCACGACCCAAATAATCATGATGGTGTGATCACTCATCTCGAGCCAGACATCCTGGAATGTGAAGTCAAGTGGGCCTTAGAAAGCATCACTATGAACAAAGCTAGTGGAGGTGATGGAATTCCAGTGGAGCTGTTTCAAATCCTGAAAGATGATGCTGTGAAAGTGCTGCACTCCAGATTTAAGATGATATTTAGTCCCCACTAGTGTACATGTCCACAGTCAAGCTAATGCACTTGCCCAGGTGAACTGGAAGCTTGTCCTCTGTAAGGATGAGAATGCGGGAAGAAGTCAGGTGCCTCCAGCAGGCACCATGTTCCTATGGTGGGGTCCTTCATAGAACAGGAAGGACCACGCTGGCCTTCACACAACATGGACCAACCTTCAGTGCATTTTTCCAAGTGAAAGAAGCCGGAGCCCAGAGCCCACTTCCTGTTGGAGCTCATTTCTGTGACATCCTGGGGAAGGTAAGACTGCCGCCTTGGAGAACAGGTGCGACTCCCCTCTACCGGTTGGCACTGTGACAGTCTGACCCCACGGGAGCCGGAACCCGGAGCCGTGGACATTCATGTGACCAGAGGCCCAGTGGCCATAGCTTGGAGCTGGGACACAACCTCTGGGCACGCCGTCCACTCTCCTTGGCTTGTGCATAAGCAGCCAGCTCCGTGGGTTCTACGTCTAGAGTCGCCATCCCAGCTCCCAGCTTGTCTTCCTAGAAGAGGCCACGTTTCTGAGTTGGGCTCTTAAGGAGGGGAAGTTGGCACCGGCTCTGGGGCTTGGGGGACCTGTGAGGTCTGGTCCAATGACTCTGCCAGGCACAGGCACGGTGATACGGTGGCAGGAAGCCCAGAGAGAGTGGGTTGGGGTGGGGGGCACTCAGGAGCCAGACCTGCCTCTAAGGTCATCCTGTCCAAGTAACCTGGCTGGAGAGGATAAGACTTGTGGGGACGCAGGTGGCTCATGGCTCAGCCAGGCCCAGAAACCCCAGCTCCTGAGATCCCCGCCGCCCCACAGTGTCCACAGAAGGAAGAGCCCCAGATCCACCCGAGGGCATGAGAGGAGGCTCCTAAAGGTGGGGGTCCGGGGTGGCTTCCTTCAGGCACCTCAGAGACCAGCAGAGGGCCCGTGCAGGGGCAGGTGGCCTTGGCAGGTGCTGAGCTGGGCGGTCAGGACCTTGGGCCGCTGCTCGGCACTCAGGCCTCGATCTCTGGCCCTAAGCCTGACAGGCTGACTGGCGTGTCCCAGGGGGGTCTCAGCGAGCCCAGCAGGGGAGCTGGCATGCTCGGGTGCATGGGAGATGACCCTCCCACCTCCACAGGAATGAATGCAGGAGTCATGTCCATCTGTCCTGATGTCTGTGTGCCAGTCAGGGCTGTGGACAGACGCACAGACCCCTGCTTGTCTTAGCACCTCCTTGAAGAGGAGGGCAGGGATCACAGAACCAAAATCCTCTGGGTCTCTCCAGCTGCATACCTTCTGCATGGTGATCGGTGCACAGGGGAGCCAGGTGGCCTAATATTTCAGAGTCAGAGGATGCGTTAAATGTAGGAGTCTATAGCGAGCAGCTGCTGGAGAGATTCAAGGAGACTGAAGCCTGCTTCTGCCCGGCGGTGGGGCCTGGCCGGGCTCCCTCCTCCCATCTCTATGGCTCCTCATACCCTGACACCAGGCCCTGGGACCCAGGTCAGACTCTGCAGACACAGGCACAGTAGCTGAGGGCCAGGCGCACCCGGCATACCGCCTCCCCCACCCCAAGGTTGACTCCTGTGGTCTGCTCAGCTTACCACACTGTAAACACAACATCCTTCAAGTTAGAAATCAATGGCAGATGTGAGCAGATTAGGCCTCTGAGGGACAGGGAGGGGGGAGGGCTGGCGGCCAGCCAAGGCCAGAAGAAGCTGCAGCTGCTGCAGCAAGATGCCAGGGGACCCATGGCATGAGGGCGTCTGGGTCAGGACAGCCCAGACTGCTCCCTGAGAGCTGCAGAGGGGAGCAGCTCCTTAGTTCTGGCGGCCCTGGGTGCATACTCCTCAAAGGTGGGCACAGGCCTGTCCCTGGGCTCTGGAGCACAGCGGACATGCATTGGCCTCCTTTTAGCCATAGTTGTCATCTTTTAAAGCAATCCTCTCTTTCAGAATTTAAAAAAACTGAGGTATAATTCACATACCTTGCAACTCATCCTTTAAAAGCGTCATTCAGCATCATTTCGCACGTGCACACTGTTGTATGAAGGACACCGTCCCGTCTTTAGTTCCAGAACTTTTCCATGACCACAAACACAAACCCGGGCTTCCCTGGTAGCTCAGCAGTAAAGGATTCTTCTGCAATGCAGGAGCCACAGGAGACCTGGGCTCGATCCCTGGGTCCGATCCCTGGGTCAGGAAAGATTCCCTGAAGAAGGAAATGGCAACTCACTCCAGTATTCTAGCCTGAAGAATCTCATGGACAGAGGAGCCCGGTGGGCTACAGTCCATGGGATTGCCAAGAGTCAGACATGACGGAAATGACTGAGCATGCACGCACGCAAACACAAACTGTGCTCACCAGCCAGCCCATCCATTCTCCCCCCACACCCAGCCTCGCCACTGCTGCTCTGCTATTTGCGTCTATGGGTTTCCCTATTTGGATGTTTCCTATGAATGGACTCAGACAGCGTGGGATTATCTGAGTCTGACTTCCTTTCCTGAACATAGACTTTCAAGGCTCCTGCAAACTGTAGCACGTCAGGGGCGTTCCTTTTCACGGCCAAGTAATATTTCACGAATGGACCGCACTGTGTTCACCCCTTTATCGCTGATGGACACTGGGGTTGTTTTCACCTTCTGACTATTATGAAAGATAGTGAAATGAACATTCTTGTACAAGGTTTTATGTGTTTCTCCACCTAGAAGTGGAATTTCTGGTTTGTATGGAAACTGTTTCCAACTACTTAAGATTGTAAATGGCAAAATACATTTGTTCCATCTTTTATCTTTACCTTTCCCAATGTTCTTTAATTTTTTTCTTTCTTTTTGGCTGTGCCAGGCTGCATGCCAGCTGATCAGGGATTGAACTCGTGCCTTCTGCATTGGGAGTGAAGAGTCCTAAGCACTGGGCCACCAGGGACATCCCCACTTGTGTGTCTTAATTTCCCTTTCACTTTGCAGGGCGGTTTTACTGTGCATAAAATTCTTGGTTGACAGTCTGTCTCTCAGCTCTGTGAATGTGGTCTCTGTGGTTTCTGATGAGAAATTAACTCTCAGCCTTTCTCACACTCCCTACCTCTCTGCTGCTCCTTTTAAGATTGCTCCTTGACTTGAATGTTTCTACAGTTAAATATGATGTATCCAGAGATGGGGATCCCTTTGAGTTTATCCTACTTAGAGTTTGTTGAGCTTCTACAGTGTGTAAGTTGATGTTTTTCATCAAATCTGAGAAGCTGTAGGTCATTCGTTTTTCAAATATTCTCTGGTCCTTCCTTCTCTCTTTTTCTTGACTTTGATGTGTATTTTGGGTGCTAGTGATGTTCCACGGGTCTCTGAGGCTCTGTTCCTTTTGCTTTCTTTCCTTCCTCTGTTGTTCTGTTCCTCACGTATCTTCAAGTTTGCTGATTCTTTCTTCTGCTGCTCAAATCTGCCAGTGAGACCCCCATTGAATTTTCTATTTCAGTCATTGTACTTTTCCACTCTGGAAATCCTGTCTGGCTCTTTTCATGTCTCTTTGTTGACAGTCCTTATTTGATGATACGTTGTCCTCATACTTGTAGCTCCCCTCCCCCCCAGACGTTTATTTGTTTATTTGGCTGCACCAGGTCCTAGTTGAGGCACTTGGGATGTTCAGTCTTCAGTGCAGCACGTGGAGTCTTCAGCTGTGGCGTGTGGGGTCTTCAGCTATGGCCTGTGGTATCCAGTTCCCCGAGCAGGGGTTGAACCCAGTTCCCGTTACACTGGGAGCTCAGAGCCTTAGCTACTGGATCACCAGCAAAGTCCCTCTTCCAGTGTTTTTACTTGGTTGCCTTCAGTTCTTTGAATATATTTAAAACAGCTTACTTGAAATCTTTGATAAGTTTAGTGTCTGGACAGCGCCAGGGACAGTGTCCATTGGTTGCTTTGTTCCCTGTGTATAGGACGTGCTTTCTTGTTTCTTTACACGTCTCTCGTTTTTTTTAACTGGACGTTTAAAATAATGCAGTGGGGCAACCCTGGAAGTCAGTTTCTCTTCCCTTCCCAAGGTTTGTTGTTGTCAGATTTGTAGTTTGGTGGTTATTGTTTCTGATTTTTTGAGTTAATCTGTAAAGTCTGTGTTCTTTGTCCTGTGTAGCTACTGAAATGTCTCCTCAGCTACCTTAGAGGTCAGCTGATGGCTGGACAGACAGCTCCTTAAACTGCTGACCAATGTGTCTCAGTCATTGCTGAGGGGCTCTGTGTGTGTGTGTCAGGGCACTGTCAACACTCAGCCAGCAGTTGCCAACTCTGCCTTAGCCTTCACTTCCTGCCTGAAGGTTGGCCAGAAGGGAGAATGCAGGGCTTCATCAGCTCCTCACCAAGCAATGCACAGCCCTGGGCATGTTTGTGGCCTTCCAGGCTCCCAGGAACACATGGGAGCTCTCCAAATCTCCCTGTGGACATCTGACTCCCCCGTGTCTCCTATTAAGCTTGTTTGTTTGTCTTTCTCTTGCCCCAGCTATTATGGGCTGCCTTAGGAAGCTACAACATTAAATGACTGCCTCTGGTTTGTTTTCTTTCTTTCTTTTTTTTTTTTTTTTTTTTTTGGCAGTGCTGCACGTCTTGTGGGATCTCAATTCCCCAACCAGGGATTGAACCCAGGTCATAGCAGTAAAAGCCCAGAATCCTAACCACTTGCTTTTGATTAAGAAACAAATGCCCCTGGGGAAATGGCTGTTCCCACTGGGTGAGCTCCAGCTCAAGTCAGATGAAGACGGCCTTGCAAGTGTGGTCTTTTGGGACCACCAGACAGGTCAGACTGTGATGATCTTCTGGGAATTGATGGTTGGGGGCAGTACCTCCTTTCTGCCCCCTCCACCAGGTGCCAGCCTATTGGTTTTCAAGGCTACTGTGGAGGTGGGGGAGGCAGACGGGAGGAGGGCAAGTTAAAATGCCACGGAGCTCACTGTTCTTACTGAGATTCAGCTGTTTTTCTTGAATAAACATTCCTACTTGCAAGTCTTTGGTTGATTTCCAGAGGTCTGAAACAGTTGATTCCGATCATTTTTGCCAAAGTTCTCGTTGCTTTTATGGATAAGAGGCTTTTTGGATGTCCCCATTCTGCCATTTTACTGATGTCATTACTCAGAATGTTAAAAACAGCCTAACAGAGGTAAAGCTGACATATTAAACTATATGGATGTAAAGCCCAATTTGACAAGTGTTGAACATACATGTGTGCCCGTGAAGCCATCACCACAGTGAAGCTGATGAACCGTCCAGCCTCCCAGACTCCCCATGCGCCTCTGGGGTCCCCCCTTCCTACCCTTTGCACTGCCCTTCGTCTCCAGGAAACCACTGATCTGCTTTCTGTCACTGTAGATTAGTTTGCATTTTCTACAGCCTTATGTAAGTGGAATCATTCTGTCACTCGGCATCAATATTTTGAGATTCATCCATGTTGCTGTGCGAACCAGTTTCATTCCTCCTTAAAGCTGAACAGAACCCCATTGTTTGGAAACGATGGTTTGTATGTCTCATCCCCTGTTGATGGACATGTGTGGGTTGCTTCTTGTTTTGGGCTATTACAAATAAAACTGCTGTGGACATTTACATACAGGTCCTTGTGTGGACATGTTTTCATTTCTCTTGGGGAGTGAAATGGCTAGATCATATGTGAGGAATGTGTTTAACTTTTAAGAAACTATTCAGTTTTTTCCAAAAGCAGTCATATTTTACATTCCCACCAGCAGAGTGTGAATTGACCCACATCCTCATCTGCGCTTGATTTGGTCGATGTTTTTATTTGTAGCCATTTTAATAGGTTGATAGCAGCATCCTATTGCAGTTTTATTTTCCCTGATGGCTAATGACATTGAGCATTTCTGGTGTTACTATGTTGTGTTGTTCAGTTTCCATGTGTGTCTGACTCTTTGCAGCATGCCAGGCTCTCTGTCCTTCACTGTCTCCCAGAGTTTGCTCAAATTCATCTCCATTCAGTCGGTGATGTTATCTAACCTTCTCATCCTCTGCCGGCCCTTTCTCTTTTTCCCTTCAATCTTCCCCAGAATCAGGGAAATTTTACAAACTATATCAGTGTTAATTTGCAAACTATGTATCTTCTGTGGTGAATCGTCTGTTCAAATCTAAAAAAGAGTTATTAGTTTCCTTATTATTGAGTGTTGAGAGTTCTTCACATATTCAGGATTAAAGTAGAAATATAGTTTGCAAATATTTTGTCTCATTTTATGGCTGATCTTTTTATTCTCTTAATAATGTCTTTTGAAGAGCAGAAATTTAAAATTTTGATGAAATCTAGTTTATCAATTTGTTCTTTTATAGATCATCCTATCGGTATTGAACCTAAGAAATTTTTGCCTAAACCAAAGTCACAAGGATTTTCTCTTGTGTGTTCTTCTACAAGTTTTATAGTTTTAGGTTTTACATTTAGACCTATGATCCATTCTCAGTGAATATCTGTATATGGTGCAGGGTATAGATAAATGTTCATTCTCCCCCCATATGGCTACTCAATTGTCCAGACACTCTTTGTTAAAAAAGAGACTCCTTTCGACTGAACTGCCTTGGAATTTTTGTCAAAAATCATTTGCATGAGGATCTAACCTGGATTTTATATAAACACTCTATCTTGGCTACTAACTTTATTAAGTTTTAACTCAGGTTCAGCATAAGTCCTCAAACTTCATTCTTCCCTTTCAAAATTGCTCCGGCTACTACAAGTCCTTTGCATTTCCTTATGGATTTTAGGGGACATCTGTCAGATTCTACTGAAGAAAGAGAGCCTTCTGGGACATTGGTTGGGTGTTTAAGGATCAGCTGGTTGATACTGCAAGAACATCACCGCTTCCAACCATGATGCAGAGTAACCTCCCATTTCTTTAAGTCCTCTGCAGTTTTCCTCAGCAACGTCTTACTGTTTTCTGTGTACACATCTTACACGCCTTCTGTCAGTTTTATCCTTAAATATTTTAAACTCATGTGACTATAAATGGGGTCTTCCTTTTCATTTCACTTTCTGGTTGCTCATTGCTCACTGTAGAAACTCATACTGACCTTGATCTCACGACCTGGTAGACCCTCTCCACTCCAGTCACTTTTTTTGTGAATTCCATTAGGTTTTCTGCATAGATGAGCCAGTCATCTGCAGACAAAGACAGCTTCATTTCTTCCTCTCCAGCCATGACCTCAGCCTTCCGTTCCTTTTTTTCCCACCCCAGCGGGACGGACTGTGAGTGCAGACCTCCTCTCCTGTCCTGATCTGAGGGGCAAAGCACGCAGGCTCACCCGTAAGTATGACATCAGCTGTAGATTTTTCTAACTGCTCTTTATCAATGGAGGAAGTTCCCGGCTATTTCTAGTTTGCTGAGAGTTTTTATCAGAATGTATGTTGAACTTTGTTGAGTGTTTTTTCTGTGTCTATGAGATAATCATTATTTTTATTTTAGTTTTAGTGTGCTGAATTACACGGATTAAATTTTGAATGCTAAGTCAACCCTGAATTCTTGGGCTAAACTGTGATGTATTACATTTGTTGTATATTGTTGGATTTGATTGAGTAAACTTGTTTGGGATTTTCCTTCTATGTTCATGAGGGATACTTTCTGCATCTTTTCTTGGTAACTTCTTGTCTGATTTTTTTCTTTCAGGATAATGCTGGTCTCATAGAATTTGTAGCTGCTGTTCAGTTGCTCAGTCGGGTCTGACCCTGTGCACCTCCATGCACTGCAGCACACCAGGCTGTCCTGTTCTTCACTGTCTTCCCCAGTTTGCTCAGATTCATGTCCACTGAGTCAGTGATGCCATCTAAGCATCTTGTCCTCTGCCACCCTCTTCTCCTTTTGTCTTCAATCTTTCTCAGCATCAGGGTCTTTTCCAATGAGTCGGCTCTTTGCATCAGATGGCCGAAGTATTGAAGCTTCAGCTTCAGCATCAGTCCTTTCAATGAATATTCGGGGTTGATTTCCTTTAGGATTGACTGGTTTGATCTTGCTATCCAAGGGACTCTCAAGAGTCTTCTCCAGCACCACAGATCGAAGGCATCAATCCTTTGGCACTTAACCTTCTTTGTGGTCCAACTCTCACATCCAAACATGATTACTGGAAAAACCACTGCTTTGACTATATGGCCTTTATCAGCAGTGATGTGTCTGCTTTTTAATATGCCGTCTAGATTTGTCATAGCTTTTCTTCCAAGGAGCAAGCATCTTTTAATTTCATGGCTGCAGTCACCATCTAAAGTGATTTTGGCACCCAAGAAAAGAAAATCTGTCACTGCTTCCACTTTTCCCCTTCTATTTTCCATGAAGCAGTGGGACCAGATGCCATGATCTTAGTTTTTTGAATGCTAAGTTTCAACATAGTCTCATAGAATGACTTGGGAATTATTCTTTTCTTTTCAATTTTATGAAAGAATTTATGTAGAATTGCTACGAGTTCTGCCTTAACTATCAGGTAGAATCCTCCAGGCTGCCATTTAGGCCTGGACTTATTTGTGTGGGAAGGTTTCCAACCGCAAATTCACTTTCTAACCTGTGCTCTTCTGTGGATGCGGGGATTCTGGGTCTCCCTGGGGTCTGTGTGCAGCTCTATCCTCACGAGCACACGACTAAAGCTGTCGCTGCCTTGGTCTCCCTGGATTCTCAGTATCCTCAACCTGGGAGGTCCACCAGACTCTGCTGGGTGCCGCTGTGCTGAGGCGTGGAAACTCTGCACAACAGCAGCCCAGGGCTCCTCTGTCACCAACCCCCTGGCTTCGTGGCTCTTTGTGGCCTGATGTCTGGGGCCTTGGAAACCTTGGTGTCACGTCTTCTGTCTGTGGTGATGGTTTCAGGTAGGAAAGTAACCCAGTCCCGGTCACTCCATTTGGCGGGAAGTTTGCCATCTTTTCTCCTTTTATTAGACAATAAGATGTTTATTAGACAGTAAGAAGTAAAGAGCCTCTTGATGAAAGTGAAAGAGGAGAGTGAAAAAGTTGGCTTAAAGCTCAACATTCAGAAAACTAAGATCATGGCATCCGGTCCGTCACCTCATGGCAAATAGATGGGGAAACAATGGAAACAGTGAGAGACTTTATCTTTTTGGGCTCCAAAATCACTGCAGATGGTGACTGCAGCCATGAAATTAAAAGACACTTGCTCCTTGGAAGAAAAGCTATGACCAACCTAGGCAGATTATTTAAAAGCAGAGACATTACTTTGCCAACAAAGGTCCATCTAGTCAAGGCTATGGTTTTTCCAGTGGTCATGTATGGATGTGAGAGTTGGACTATAAAGAAAGCTGAGGGCCGAAGAATTGATGTTTTTGTCCTGTGGTGTTGGAGAAGACTCTTGAGAGTCCCTGGGACTACAAGGAGATCCAAACAGTCCATCCTAAAGGAAATCAGTCCTGAATATTCATTGGAAGGACTGATGCTGAAGCTGAAGCTCCAATACTTTGTCCACCTTATGTGAAGAACTGACTCAGTGGAAAAGACCCTGATGGTGGGAAAGATTGAAGGCAGGAGAAGGGGACGACAGAGGATGAGATGGTTGGATGGCATCACTGAATCTATGGACATGAGTTTGAGTAAGCTCTGGGAGTTGGTGATGGACAGGGAAGCCTGGCGTGCTGCAGTACATGGGGTAGCAAAGAGTTGGACACGACTGAGTGACTCAGCTGAACTGAAGACGTTTATTGTAGGAAATCTAGAAAATGCAGACATAGGAAGAAACCAGTCGGAATCACAGACAATCTCACTGGCAGCTGACATGTTTGATGTTCCTAATGGCGTAATGTTTCCTGTGCCCACCCCCGGAGAGGGGTGCCCCATCTCCAGCCTCCTGGCACCACCAGGCCAGCGCTAGACTCAGAGAAACCAGGTGGGCCCGGGATTGGCAGGCTGAGGCACATCTCCCCTCCCTGCCTGCTGCCCCTCAGCCTCTGGAGCCCGCAGCACCTGTCCAGATTTGGCCCTGCCCAGGCCAAGTCCTAGCTGGTCAGAAAACCCTACACAAGAGCTCCCCACCCTGTCTGCAGAAACTGGGGAGCAGTTTCTTGAACCTCGGATGGGTGGGGGTCAGGCTTCTTCCATTTGTGTAAGTGGGTCTCAGTGCGGCACTTCCTCAGGGCAGATCTCAAAAATGAAATTCCTGGGTCCAGGTGTGCTAGGCACGTGGGCTCCTGTTTACCGAGGTCTGGGTGTGCAAGCTGCATGGGCTCCTGTTCACAGAGAGGCTAGGTAAACCCAGACAGCAGCGCGGGTGCTAGGCCCCAGAGGTAATGTGGTTTTCTGGCCATTTGTGACCTCTTCAGGTCCAGAGATGGCTCTTGGGGTATTTACCGGCTCCCTGCGGCTGGGTACCCTGTTTCCTGTCACGGGGGCTGCAGTTCTCAACACACCCCTTCCGGTCAGGTTGAAACTGACAAACCCTTCCTCTTGCTCCAGACCCCTCCTGGCCAACCCCTCCACAGCTGTGGGGCAGGACCTGGGGGTGGAGGTTGCCAGGAGTGAGGGGGAGGGCCCCGTGGCACACCGCCAGTCACCAAGCTGCGGAAGGTCAGTTTGTCCTGATGCCACCTTCGTGGAGGGTGTGCTGTTAGTGGCTGCATCCTGACCACGAAAACCCTAATCAATAGTCAGTCTAAGAAAGAAAGGACACTGGTACATGAGCCCAATCGAGCACTGGCCTTGTGGGCAGCCTCTCGGAACTCTGAGATCTGTTCTGAGGAGGTGGGGGTTGTACACGTGTGGCTTGGTGGAGGAGTGTGTGTAACCAAGCACACGTCTTGGTAGAAGGCTGCTGCTGGTCCCTGGGAACAGAAGTCTCCTTTAACGGTTTAGTGCTTTTCTAAGTATGGAATCTGCAGGAATCCAGGATCATAAACGTTTTCTCCTGAAGATGTCACCTGAGGGCCAGTTCTGCCTGTCCTCCCAGAGCACAGAGAGCCTCAGCCTGTTCGTCACCTTGAACCCCCAATGACCCGATCCTCGTAGAGCTGGAGAGGGGGGTGATGTTCCTTATTTTAGAATCCCCTCCCTTTCAGTCTTGTGGTGTGTGCTGTGCTTAGTCACTCAGCTGTGTCTAACTTTGCAACCCCATAGACTGAAACACACCAGACTCCTCTGTCCATGGGAATTCCCCAGGCAAGAATACTGGAGGGGGTAGCCATGCCCATCTCCAGGGAATCTTCCCAACACAGAGACAGGACCCAGGTCTCCCGCATCGCAGGCAGATTCTCTACTGACTGAGCCAGCAGGGAAGCCCAAGAATCCTGGCGTGGGCAGCCTATCCCTTCTCCAGGGGATCTTCCCGACCCAGGGATCAAACTGGGGTCTCCTGCATTGCAGGTGGATTCTTTACCAACTGAGTTACCAGGGAAAACTTTCAGGTTTAATTTCAACCAAAGTTTGGAGGCATTTCATGATCAGTTTGTCCTAAGGCCCTCGGGGGCTCATTCCCGGGTCATGAGAGGATGCTGTTGCAAGGCTGCTCCCTTCATGTGCTGTCCCCGGATGAGGCCCAGAGCCTCTGGGCTGCCTGTCTTACTGGTCTGTTCAGGCCCAGGAAATGAGTCCCTCATGTTGCTTCTTCCATGAAGTATTGCACCATCACAACCATTGATCTTTATGTTCAGAACTTCCAGCCCAGTATCTCCCTGGGTGTCTGTTCTAAATCACTGCCTTTAAGGGGAATGACATACTGGCATTTTACTCCAAATTCACCGAAGATGTCTGTGTACAAGGCCAGTGCGGGCGTGGGACTGTGATCCTGTACAGGACTGAGAAGGGGATGTCTTCTCAGAAGTTATGTGACTGGTGTCAGGAGGAGAGAAGTTGATCTACATGTTGAGTTTCCTATCCTTGGGGCGGTCTGGTCAGTGCAGGTGAACACTGAAGTCCAAAGGGCAAACAGAAGCTTTCTGCTTCAATTTTTCTTATCTTGCCTCAAAATGTGAATTTAAAGTTTTAATCAGCAGGTATGGGAAGCAGTGACTGGTGGCAGAGGGGAAGCAGACCCCACCCAACACCCCCCATGGTCCTCTGAGGACGGCCCTTCACTTGGCTGGGCCACGTGACCCCGGTCCCCTGAGCCCCCTTGCTGTGGGCAGCTTGGGTCCAGGGGGGTGGCTCTCTGCAGGGAAGGGCAGGACCCCTCAGCTCTGTAGCCTGGCCTCCCCTCCCCTGGGCACCACACACCCTCTGTTCTTCGGCTGGGCAGACAGAGGGTCAGGTCCCCGGAGCCTCCTGAACGGGACGCCAGCAGTGGGTGTGCGTGCTCGTCACTGGGATGCAGAGCTGACAGAGTCCCCAGCCGCACTCCCAGAGACTGCTGCCCCGAGGGCCTGGTCCTCTGATAGGAGCTCTGAGCTCCTATTCTAATGGGGAGTCAGGCAGCCAAGACAGAGGACTGCAGGGAGCAAAGGAACCACCCACAGGTGTTGGGCAGAGAGCCGGCAGTGAAGCCTCGGGGGCTGGGGGGCGGATGTTCCCACGGGAAGGGCAGGACCACCGGAGGGTGGGCGAGGGGCTGTGTGGGCGAGGGGGAGGGTGGGGGAGGGGAGGGACAGGAACCACTCTAGTGTCCGGAGTGTCTGGGGAGGTTTAGGTTGGACCCTGGATGTGACAAGCACCCTGCAAGTTTCCAGCCAGGAGGAGAAGACCCTACCTAGCCCAACAGTGCACGTTCATGAACTGCTTTTGTGCCCATTATGTAGGAATGAAGAGTGAGGTCGGAGGGGCCACCTGCAGAAGCCTCGGAAGCAGATGGCAGGCCCCCCCCGGCCAGCCCGCCAACTCTGGGGCCACGTCCAGCCCAAAGCACAGCAGTCTCCGTTCTTTCCATTTTTGCTGGCTGGCTGTGTGGAAGCAGGCTGTCTTCTAAGTCAGCAAACCCCTACCCTCTGCGAGGCTGAGAGGCCAGATGTTCAGGGAATCACCCACCCAGAGATGTGGTCTCATTCACCCAGCAGCCCTCCGGGAACCCGGCCTGGCCTCAGGCCCTGTGCCCTGGCAGAAGCCCCTCTCCCAAGAATGGCTCCGCCCAGGAGGCGCAGACCAGCAGGCAGCCCATTTTAAGTAGCTCTGTTCATTTGCCTGATGGATGTTTGACCAGAGAATTCAGAACTGAAGTGTAAGCAACGTCTACTTTGAAGTGAATTATTCATCAGAGCAGACCAGGCATCCCGTGAGATCAATTTTTGGACTCCTATTTTTATTTTCCTACCAGAATCATTTAATGCTGGCAGGGGGGCAGCAAGGAGCCAGGGAGGTGATCTGGGGAGGGACTTTGAGCGGGGTCTGTGGCAGCCAGGATTCGGGGGGCTGTGACCCCGCATGGATGCTGTGACCCTGTGTGGAGGCTGAGACCCCAGGTGGGGGCTATGACCCTGCATGAGGGCTGTGACCCTGGGTGGGGAATGTGACCCCGTGTGGAGGCTGTGACCCCAGGTGGAAGCTGTAACCCCGGGTGGAGGCTGTGGCCTCATGTGGGGGTTGTGACCCTGTGTGGAGGCTGTGACCCCAAGTTGGGGGGGGGTGTGATCCCAGGTGGAGGCTGTGTGTGTTTCTGTGACACCACCAGACCTCTCGTTGCTTGGTGGAGGGTGTCAGGGTCCTGCTGACACGTCTCAGCAGCTGGTGAGTGGTGGGAGGGGGGCATCACGGGGAACGTGCCCTCTGCTCAGGGCGGACAGCGGGCCTGACCGGGTGAGGCCTGGCATGAGGTCCTGGGCCCACAGCTAGGGAGATGGGGCCTCTGTGAAGACCCTGGGCAGCTGCAGTTCTCACCTCTCTTCTGCCTGGAGGATGACCAGTTGGCGGGCATGCGGTGCCAGGCCATCCGCGCAGCCCACCAGTTACCCCCCGAGGGCAGCACTGTCTCCTTATGAGAGCACATCCATTTCCAAAGCCCCTGCCGAAGCTGAGCGGGGCCTGGGGTAGCCGCGGACATATGTTAATAGCTGTGCTTTCCCCTTTATTATAGAATTAATGTGTGCTCCTTTCAGAAACCTGAGAAAATGCAGACTGTCCAAAGGAGGACAGTAAACCCCGCGGGCCTCCCACCCGCTGATGAAGCCTGTGTTGGTGTCCACTCTGCCGTGCGGCATTTCAGACATGGTGCGGCCGCCCTGTGTCTGGCACTGGCGGCCTGTTTTCTCCTGCCACGCCGGGTGTGTGCAGACCTGAGTGGGTCTAACCCAGCCCTGTGGTCAGATGCTGGTTTTTTTCTACAGTTTTCACTCTGTGAACAACCCAGTGGTGAGCCCTAACCCTGCCCTGCAGTCAGCCTCATGTCTTTCATCTGCCTCACCCTGCGCTGCAGTCGGCTTTACGTCTATTATCTGCCTCACGTCTGATGGGGCACCCCGTTCTCAGACCACGTGCTTCCCTCTGGATGGGGCTCCAGATCTGGGTGTGTGAGGCAGGCTTGAGCCATCATCCTGGTCAGAATGGGTCAGGGATGGTCATATGGTCTGAGCTGAGCCATCTGGACACTCTCTCCCTCCCCGGGGGGAGGGCCCTCTCTGTTCTGGCTTGCTAGCCGTGGGGGTCACCCTGGGCCAGCCTGGAGGGAGATCCTCTGCAGAAAGAGACAGGCCTGGGAGTAGGTGGGACAGTGGCCCGGGATCCACCTGGACCCCTGGCTGCCGTGGCCCAGATCAACCCCCTCGCCTTTGTCATTGCTCCAGCCACCATGCTATTTGCTTGTCTAAGCGGGAGATACACCAGAGAATGGACCTGGGTTTGCAACCAGAGCATCTGGACAGATGCAAAAGTGGTGCCAGGCCCGATGTTGTGCGTGGCACCAACGGGACAGGCAGGACAGGCATGGGGCTAGGGTGAGTGGAGGGTTTCTCTGCCCGAGGAGGGCTCCTGGGGACCTGCAGGGCCACCCACCGGGCAGTGGCAAAGAGTGCCTCCCACCCCCTCACAGGACTCGGCATCAAGGCGCAGCTCAGCTTGCTGATCCCAGAACCTCGCTCCTTCCCGTGAAGGAAATACAGCTGTGCAGGGATGGGGTGAGCCCCTCCCAGGCTCTCCCCAAGACAGCGGGGTCCGGTAGGCGAGGCGGGAGGGCTGCGTTCTCCTCCAGGTGGGAGAGCTGATGCTCTTCCTCCAGCTGAAGTGGGCTGGGGGTGGGGCCCCTCCTTGCACCCCTGTCTCCCGGTCCCCAGGATTTGCTGTCACGTGGGTCCTCTGCCGGCAGTCTGGGGGTGAGACATGTGCCCCTCTTCCAAGCCTGGGGCCCCTCATCTCTGGGCCTCCAGCCTGGGCAGGCTTTCGGGGCCAGTGCTAAGAGACCGACACCCCAGCCAGGTCTTGGTCAAATACCATTTTCTCCAGTCGGTCATGGCTTCCCGGTCCCTACAAGTGAGTGGAAACAGTCAGCCGATGGAGACCCAGATTCTGCGATCGAGGATCTGGTTGCTTCCTCCTGGGCGGCCCTGGGCCTCTCCTCTCCCTGTGCCTTCTCTCCTTTCACCCCAGTCCTGCCCCACCCTGGAACTGGACAGCTCCCAGCCACACTATCCCACTCCACGTGTGGCCACTGGGAAAATGAAGTGACATTGTTAAGGGACCCAGAGCAACTGGACATGGCCCTCCTCCACTGTCCAGTTGGGCTGTCTGGGCTGTGGCCTGAGGCCTGGTTCTGCCCACTTTTCGGCAATGCCAGGTCCGGTCTACTGTTTCCATGACCCAGACGTTCCCACGGAGCCGAGTTGCTCCATCCTGACCCCTTTTGAGGGGAGCAAGTCACTCGGGGCCGCATGTGGCAGCCTCTGCGTGTTTGGGGGCAGGGGGCAGTTAGCCTTCTTTTGTATGTCTGAGGAAGCAAGACCACCCTCTGCAGTCAACACATCTGTGGCCCCGGTGAGACCTCACAGGATGTGCCCCAAGGCCAAGCATGAGCCAAGAGCAAGCCCTGGATTGGGGGCTGGGACCCGTGGGAGGAAGGGAGAGGGGCCAGGGGAGCCGTGGTGGGAGGTCGATCGAGGGAACGTGGCCTCTGTGATGACCCTGATGGCAAGGCCTGGGAAAAGGCAAAGAGATGGCACCACGATGGCCAACGAGGTGCTGGAAGCTAGCACGATGGGTTTCCCACTGCGAGGGGGACAGGAGAGAAGGGAAACAGCCAGGGTGCTGGGCTGAGCGCCGCTTGCACGGCCCCGTGTCAGGCTGACTGCTGCGGGGAGAGGCAGGCAGGGCCGAGGCCCCCAGGGTGGTGGTGTTGTCCCAGAAGGGCAGCGGCTCCAGCTGGGTCGGGCTTCCCGTCAGTGCTGCTTGACCTTCACACTGAGTTCAGTTATGGTTCTGACAGGTAGATGTTTAAAGAGAGGAATAGCCCTGGCAGTGTGCCCACACTCGACTCAAACCCGCCAAGGGACCCCCAGGTCCGATCCCCCTGCACTGCTCAGCCCGATGCTCGTCAGCAAGCCCATTATCTCTTGATAAGCCTGGCGACAGGACGCCAGGGAGCAGAGGGACCTGGAGTCGCTCTAGCTTCCCCAGCCCTGCATCCCCCCTGGAAGCTGGATTTGAATGTGGAAGGCCCAAGCCCCTCCCTCCCCCCAGCCTGTCCTCTCCTGTCCCCTGGCGTTGGGTCCAGTGTGGGCGCTGCTAGTGCCAAAGTC
Source organism: Oryx dammah (assembly GCF_014754425.2). Classification (NCBI taxonomy): domain Eukaryota; kingdom Metazoa; phylum Chordata; class Mammalia; order Artiodactyla; family Bovidae; genus Oryx; species Oryx dammah. The sequence goes on along the minus strand of NW_024070186.1, from coordinate 12,431,791 downwards.
AGCAGAGGCTGGGAAGGGAGCACGGCCTTATCTGTCCACTGTTTTCCTTGAGGCCCACTGTGCCCCGCTGGCTGCACACTCTCACCCCTGCCTGCCCGCCGTCCAACATTCCCAGACATTCTTCAGCCCTGGGCCCCTGGCATCCTGGTGGGCGGTGCTGGGAAGCAGCCCGGCTTCGGCTCCCACATGTACACTCTGTCGCTGCTGGGCTCTGGCGAGGCTTCTGGTTATTGCTCTGTTTTTGTGGGCAGGACACCCTGGGGCTCCATTCCCACACCGCCCCCAGGCTGCCTGTTTCAGCCACCATGCATGGGACAGACGGGGATGGCTAACCTGTTGCCACGAAGGTCCCCACCCCGCGGATGAAGCCTGAGGCTTCTGGGTGGTGGCGTGGAGGCAGTGGCCACACTTGCCCCATGCGGCCTGTATAAGGAGGAGTCTGAGGTCCCAGCCAGGACGGCTTTGGAACAAACAGAGCTGTGGACCAGAAGACTTAGAGAAAAAGAACTAAGTTCTCCCCCAGCCAGTGAGCAGTGTGGCCACTTGCCTGGCTTGTCTGCGTCCTGCTCCACAGGACGAGCCCAGGGTGCCCTCATCCGGCACTCTCTGTGGTCATGGCCTCCATGTAGGGACCTCAGCTTCCAACCTCATGTCTACACAGCCAGCAGCAACCACCGGGGCCGGCCTGGTCTGTGGACACACCGGCCCTGGACATCAGCATGGGGCTGTGGCAGTGACGGGGGACAGACACAGAGTTACTGCAAGTCCATTGCCACGTACAGGCTGGTCTTGCTGTTGGGGGGACATGGTGGCTGTGGTCTGCGAGGTCACCGGGGGTATCCAGTGGGCCTTGCACTGGGCTTTGACTTTCCTGGAGGCTGTGGCTTGCTCAGGGAGGGGCACCCACTGCTAAAGATGCCACCGTCCCCACCAGTCCCTGCCTTCAGGGCTCGTCGTTCCTGCAGCCCCATTGGTAGGTCATTGAACTAAAACCTAAGGGCTCCAGGCCTGGTGTTGGGGGCTGCCTGCCCTCGCCCTGGGCCATGGCTCCTGGCAGGTGTGATGGGCTGGACGGGAGGAAATGGAGGGAGAGGCATACAGTGGCCCTGGCAGAGTAGGAGGTCCTAGGGAAGAAGGGCGCCCCTAGCAGGGGCCAGAAGCCCCACCAGAGACCGCAGACCTGACACCCCATTTTTCCATCACTGCCATATAAGTGGATGTTCCTTGCAGTGCTGGAGGCCAGGTGTCGGATGGCATCGGCATCCCCAGAGCAGAACCACATCTGCCTTTTCCTGCTTCTCGAAACTCTGAGAGTCCTGGACTTGTGGCCCCTCCTCTGTCTCAAGGTCTCATAGGGGCCAGTCATCCCCCCTCCCTCCCTCTGGCCCTTTTCCCTCTCTCCTGTCTCCTTCCTCCATGTCCAAGCCCCTGATGTTTGCATTGGGCCCACCTCCTCAGCCAGGAGAATCTCTCCAAGGTCAGCTGTTGGCTCCCCTTCATCACATAGGCCACCAGTCACTGGTCTAGGGATCCAGACATGGCCATCCCTGGGGCCACTATTCTGCTGATGAGAGCCATCAGGGCTCTGGCAGGTCAGTGCCTTGGCGCTGGGCCTGGATGGCGGGGGCCGGCCTGGGGACCTGGCAGAGGACACTGGCCATCAGGAGAGGTCAAGACCCTGCCTGCGGGCCCGCTGGGCAGTGGCGAGGGGAGCCGTGTTAAGCAGAGTCTACGGCTGTGCCTGCTCCCGCAGGGGCCCTCACCTGGGCCTCCTGGGCTTTTGTCAGCCGCACGGGCTGTTCTCAGCGTCAGGAGGGCAGCGGCGAGGAGCAGGGTGGCTCAAGTGTCATTCCCCGTCTTCCAGGGGCCATGCGGATCTGGGGTCAGTCGGGGTGGCCGGACGCCAACGGTGCTGCCCCAAAACCTCACTGTGATGTCAAGGGATGGAGGCGGGGGAAGGGGTAGCATGGTGCGGTCGGGAGCGGGGGTGGGTCAGAACCCAGGACGACCTCCATAGCGTACCGGACACTTGGCCTCCAACCTGGCCAGTGCAGCAGGGACAGCCAGTGGACAGACCCTGGGGAGACCAGGATGGCCTGTCACCATCAGCAGTGCTGCCCTGGGTGACGCTCCAGACCCAGGGGCACTGTCTGTGGTGGCACGGCCTTGGAACCCGCCTAGCAACAGATCAATCGGACCGGCTCCTCCTTCAGAAGCATCAGAAGCCTGCTCTGGCACCCCTCCAAGGCAATCCGCCTCCAGCTCTACCCTGGCCCCCACCCCTACCCTGGATACAGCAGCTGGAGGGCCACTCCCCAGGGCTCCCGCCTCCAGGGAACCCGGCCCCGCACACCCGCTTGCCTCTGACCTCACACGTCCACCCAGCCGCACACCAGCAGCACCGTCACGGTTAGGCGGGCATCTTCCTGCAGCTGTCTGCCCAAAGTAACCTCCTGGGGCTTCCTCTGCCACCACTATAACATAGACCCCCACCCCCGACCCCAACACCAACCGCCGGCATCCATTCGCATCCTCCCAGCCACTCCAGCTTTCTCCCAGCATGTGACACCGGTGACTCGTCGCTGGTCGTCCTGGGCTCTCTGCAGCTGGGAGCTGGCACCCATCTCTGGCAGCTGGGCTCCCTGCTCCATGTGGCACCCAGGAGCACCTGGTAAGTGAGAGGTGCTGGTGGATAAGTGAGTATAGAGCCATGGAAAACACCCCCCAGAGAGGAACTGTCCAGAAACTGAGGCATGGCCAGGTCAGCACGTGTAGATGGGACAGATGACAAGAGGAGACACTGGTGGACAGTGACACCTGCCCGGACACCCAGCCTGCATGGCAGGCCTCACAGCACATGCGTGTGCAGGGGAGCAGTAAGGGGCTGGCTGGGCACCGGGCATACAGCAGTGTCCCGGGAAGAAGGACGACTGGATGGGACAATGTGGCCCAGAGGCGGCCTCTGCAGTGCAACTTGGCTGCCATGGTGAGAGGTCAGATATGGGGACCGGCCTGGGCAGCCCAGTGTCCTTGCAGAGCAGGCCCATGTGCTGGGTCTGCATGGCCTCGCTGTTTGCCAGGTGGATACAGATTTCTCGGGGCAAACTCAAAAGAGGACTCGTGGAGAATGTTAACCAATTCAAATCCTACTATGAAGCCACAGAGGCCAAAACAGTGAGGTGTCAGCCCCAGGGCAGACAGGTAGACCAGCAGACCAGACGGGGAGCCAACCCATGCACATGTGGCCGGATGGTTTAAACAAGGGCACCAAGACCATTCAGCAGGAGGGATGGTCTTTGCAACAAATGGTGCTGGGAAAGCTGGACCTCCCCATGTGAAAGGATGAACTCAGACCCTCCCCTAACACCATATAAACAATGAACTCAAAATGGATCAAACGCCTAAATCTAAGACCTAAAACAAAACTCTTAGAAGAAAATACAGGACACAAACTCCACAACACTGAACTTGGCAATGATTTCTTAGCTGTGACACCAAAGGCACTTGCAACAGAAGGAAAGAAACGACCAGTTGGAGCAAGGGATCTGCTGGCTGTACCGGAGCCCGTGTCTGTGCAGACCCACCTGGTCACAGGCCTCTGCTTCCACCCCCACCCCCACCCCGACCCCCCGACCAAATCATGCTTCAGTCTGCTCTCACATGTGCACAGCAAAGCCAGATGCTGTCCGGGCCCCCTGGGACCTGGCTGCTGATCCCCGGCCACTAGGATGAGCTCGGGGGAAGTGTATGCAGCTAAATAGTTCATCGAAGCGAAGAAAAGAGCGGAAATGCCTTTGACTTCTGCAGAGTCAAGCAGGGCAGAAATCTGCAGTGCTTCTCACACTCAGGTATGAGGGTCATGGGGCAGAACAGGCAGTTTGTCATCTGACCTCTGGGGAGAGGTGAGGCTTCAGAGTCCACGCTGTCCCTCGCCTCACCAGAGCTGGTGTCTGATCCCCAGCAATGACTGCCGTCAATGTGCTGAGGGATATGGCTCTGTGCGGCATCACCCTGAAGTCATCCACAAGCATTGAAGGCAGAAGGAGGTGGGAGAGGGGAGGGGGACAGGGCCAGGCCTGCAGCGGTCTCTCCATGCACCTGGAGCTCAGCAACTCTCCTGCCCATGCACCTGGAGCTCAGCAACTCTCCTGCCACCCTGCTGTCCAGATGGTCCGTGGCTCACAGGATCTCCATCCCTGGAAAGGAGCAGAGGAGAGGCGGGCTGGGGCCCCACACGAGACAGGATGGGACATGATCCTGTGTAGTTATGTGAAATTCAATGTCAGGGTCCATGGTTTACTGGTATACAGCGCATTCATCTGTGTCTTGTTTATGTACAGTCTGGGCTGCCATCGTGTAGTTGAGAAGCTTCAAGAGGCTGAGGGGCCCACAGAGCCTCCAGAGCCTCACAGGCTGGCTCTCTGCCTTTCATGAGGAGAGTCACCAAGTCCAAGTGGAAGGAGCAAGCATAGTCCCCCCATTGTTTGCAGAGCCAGGGAGGGGCGGCTTCCGCCTCTGTGCAGGGATTGCCCGGGTCTTGCCCCCCAAAGAACTGGAACCCCTGGGCAGCCCCAGCTGTGTCCCCGTCCTTGCTCAGCGTGGCAGACTGGGCAGGTAGCAGGGATTGGGCCTTGACTCTACCCTGAACCTGGAGGCCACTCCCTGCCCTGCCCACGCAAGTGCCCGGGGGTGGGGAGGGACCCATGTGAGAAAGTGCTTTGTAGTGTAAATGTTTGCTACTGTTATTCACAAAAGGGACTTATGTCGTTGATCTTGTCTAGATTTATGCCATTTTCTGTTACAGATATAAACTCAAAACTGGGCTGTTCAGGGTCCAGAACGCCCCCAGCCTCACAGCCCCTCGAGGCATCCCTTGCCAGCTTCTCACCAAAATACCAGTGAGGAGTCAAAGAAGCCACATTCCAGATGGGTGAAACAAAGTGATTAAAACATAGATGAGCACAATGTTTGTATTCACTGAGTGAAGAAATACTCTCTAAGCATCTCATAAAAGCAGAAATTAAGGATTCAGAGTTAAATTAAGAATTGAAACTTTTTTGCAGGTCTGAAAATAGTCCACAAACAAACTGGGAAGGGAAATGGCTGTGGGAGGCAGGGATTTCAGTCTTTTCAATGTACACAGTGTGTGGTGAGATAGTCAATGCTTTGAACTGTTCAGAGACCGGGAGGATGGGTGCATGGCTGACCTGCCAGATGTCCTGGCCCCGTCACTTGCCACCCGAGTCCCCTGCACCTCTTTTCAGGGCCTGCACGGTGGTGGCCTAGAGTCCTGGGGAACTGTGTCCCGCCCCATCTCCATCAGCAGCCTCAGTAATGCCTGACGGGGCTAGGGTCAATTGCTCAACTTGCCCAGCCTTGGGAGGAGGCACCCAGCCCAGTGGGACAGCAAGTGGCTTATAGGATCCTCACACTGGCTGCCTTCTCTTTCTGGCCCCTTTCGCCCTCCCTAGGTGGGTGGTGGTGGTTTAGTCGCTGAGTCCAACTTTTGCGACCCCATGGACTGTAGCCTGCCAGTCTCCTCTGTCCATTGAATTTTCCAGGCAAGAATACTGGAGTGGGTTGCCATTTCTTCTGGATCTTCCTGACCCAGGGATCTAACAGTGTCTCCTGCATTGCAGGCAGATTCTTTACTGACTGAGCCACATGGTAAGCAGTGGCTTATTCTCCCAAACAAGCCACTTAGAGGCAATTCTGGACTCAGGGTCTAGTCCTGATGGAATCAAACCAAGACACACCTCTAATTAAAGTGAGAGAGAGGTCCATTACCAGGGAAACACAAATAGCCAGGAACTACGTGAAAGGTTTAGGAATCCAGAATTACAGATTGTAGCGGGGAAGTGTGCAGCCTCCAGAGGGTGACAAAGCAGAGCTGGGACTTGTCATCCCCACCCCTCCGAGACATTTTGGGGCCACGTGCACGCGATCGTTGAACACATGCATGGCAGGAGTTCTGCTTTGTCTTTTACTCTAAAAGACTAATTAGGTAAGTGTGCAAAGAGATCCATGCATGCACAAGATGTTTAAACCCAAAACAAAGAAAAGCAGCGAATATAAATGTCCAGTAATAATGGACAGTTTGTTTAAAGCATCATTGATTCCCACAGTGAAATACCACATAGCCGTTAAAAATGATGACAGCATTCTCTATTTATTGTCATGGAGAAATATTCATGGTACACTAGGTGGTGAAAGTGGGATTATTAAATAGTGTGTAGAGCAGAACCATTTTATGCATAGACGCTGACGAGTATAATTTCTGCTTAGGAGAATGTCTACAAAAGGAGAGAGCAACCGACTGCTGTTACTTTGGAACTGTGGGCGGCGTATATCACTTTGTTTTTGCCTGTTTTCTCACTTTTCCGTGATAAATATGCATTAGTTACGTGGTTGGGAAAAACCTGGCACCTGCTTCTGCCAGAGCATATTTGCTGATTGCCGAACACTCTGAGAGCTTACACGCCGTTCACACCTGTCCTCGCCAATGTGTGGTGTGTACCCAAATGCAGGGGTGTGGTCTCCACCCCACCACTCTGACCCATCACGGCGGGAGCCGGAGACCCACACACACCCGCACCTGAGGCCGGCTCTGCTCTAACCAACTAGACCCACTCAGGGGGCTGCTTTCCCGGGGTAACTGTGCCTTCAGCCTGGGCAGAGTCATCTCTGCTTCTCCCCTTGATTCTAGTGAGTTCCTGTTCGCCCCTCTGTCCATGGCCTCCACCAGCCCCAGGGTCATGTCCCCCTGGCAGACATAGCTGGCTGACCGTGCCTCTTTCCTCCTAGTTCCAGCTAATGTCCCAAGGAAGATGTTCATTGGTCAGGAAGGAGTCACATGCTCATCCTGAACCAATCATGGTGGTGAAGCCAGGGTGGCGTGTACTGATTGGTCAGCCAGGTCCCCCCATCCCTGCTTACCTCTGAAGTGGAGGAGGCGGGGTCAGCCCAAGAGGACCAGCAAAGGAGAGAGGGAGGTATAGGGGCTAACAGGAGGGTGTGGACATGCCCACCACCCTGGCTGCGTGTTCCCCAACAAGGGAAGTTCTGGCTCTGTGTGACCCCACTGAGTCTGCTGATCCTTGTCCTCATAAAGTCCACCTTGAGGAGCTGCTGCTGCTCCCAGCCCCAGGAGGGCAGGTGATCACCAGGAGGGTCAGACCCCGGACTGGGCTAGGCCCGAGGCAGGACAGGGAGGCTCTGGGCTGCAGTGTCCAGGAACCCTTCAACCACAGACAGGCTTGGTTGGGGAGCAGGGCTGGGGGGAAGGTGGGATGACCCTCGGCCCATGTCATGGGTAGCCTGGCTGATGTCCTGAGCACCAAGGTCACGTGGCAGGGCTGAGGTGGATTGCCCACCGACACGAGAGAAGAGCCAAGGGGGCATTGGGAAGTCAGTACTGGAGGGTCCCCAGAGCCCCTAGAACATGGATTGGATCTGAGGTTGGGCAGCCTGATTCCAGGCCAGCCACCCCAGGGACCTTCTGCTCCCACCTGAACCTGAATCCAGCCAGCTCCACTGGGGGAGCAGAAAGGTGTCTGAGAATTACAAAGCCATGTCCAACAGCCTGTACCAGCCTGGACACGGTCACTCCGGATACATAGGACACTGAGAACGTGGACTGGACCTGAGGAGCAGCTTGAGCCCAGAACAGCCCAGACTCACGCCACCCCTTTGGGCCCAGACCCAGCCAGGGAGCACCCACCCTGGGACTGCAGCAGAACAAGGAGAAAACAGGCCCTCCGCTGGGACTGCCAACCAGGAAGACATGACCCCGGGGCTGGCGGGCCATGGAGAGTGTGGCTGTGGGGCCATGGGGAGCAGGATGTGAGTCATCCCTGCTGAGGGCTATGAGGGATGAAGCTGGCGGTGTATGTGACAGTGACCTGTGAACAACCAGCCGTGTGCAGAGATGACTTTTACCTTCCGGGTCCTGCTGTGCTGGCTGTGTTCCCCAGCATTCCATGACCAGGCCTTTCACCCCCTCTCAAGTAGGGAGGTCCCTCCCTGGATCACCGGATCCCCTGCTCACCCAGTGACTGCTCAGCTGACAGTCCTGCCCCGAGCTGGCTCTGTAGGATCGGCCCCTTGGTCTCAGTGTCCTTGTTGATAACACGAGGCCTTTCCATTACTCACCGTGCTGTTTTGGGAGCAGAGAAGCCAGGACCAGGTGGACATGTATCTTGGGCAAGTAGGGACCCAGATCTAGGACACCCAAGTGCTATGGAGTATCCCAGCAGCAAGAACCTCTCCACACAGCACATGTGGAGACACGGTTACAGTTCATGCATCTTACCGAGCAGAGCTGGCCTGGTACCACACATGCGCCACGTGACCCATGACCCATGCAGCAGCAACAGAGGGAACTGCCACACACGTGCTGCATGACCCGTGTAGCAGTAACAGGGAGCAGTGACTCTCCCAGACCATCCTTGACTCCCCATCCCGGTCATCAGTGTAGAGGTCAGCTCTGGGCAGCCAGGGCCATCCCCTGCCTTCCTCCCCTCACATCCCAGGTCCAGGCAGGGGAGCCCTCTGCCTGGGCTTACATGCACCAGGGTCTTGCACGCACACAGAGGATTCTGTTTCTGGCACATCCCGGGACTTGGTTCCTTGCCCACCACTCTCATTGGAAGCAAAAGTGCTGAGCAGTGTTTCCTCAGACATTTGCAGGAGCTGGCAGGTGAGGAGTGAAGAGGCAGGGCTGGAGCTGGAGCGTGTGCAGGAGCTGGGGGAGCCAGGGGACACCAGGTTGGGGAGGCTCAGGGGGGGTGCAGTCCGGTGGGGGACACTCCAGTGGGGGTACATTCTACTGGGGGTGCACTCTGGCAGGGGTGCACTCTAGTAGGGGTGCACTCTAGTGGGGGTTACATTCGAGTGGGGGTACATTCTAGCGGGGGTGCACTCTACCGGGGGTGCACTCCAGTGGGGGGTACACTAGTGGGGGTGCACTCTAGTGGGGGTGCAGTCTGGTGGGGATGCACTCTGGAGGGGGTGCACTCTGGTGGGGGAAAGTGCACTCCAGTGGGGGACACTCCAGTGGAGAGTACATTCTAGTGGGGGTGCACTCTAGCAGGGGTGCACTCTAGCGGGGGTGCACTCCAGTGGGGGGTACATTCTAGTGGTGGTGCACTCTGGTGGGGGTGCACTCTGGGAGGGGTGCACTCTGGTGAGGAAAGTGCCCTCCAGTGGGGGACACTCCAGTGGGGGGTACATTCTAGCAGGGGTGCACTCTAGTAGGTGTGCACTCTGGTGAGGGTGCACTCTAGCGGGGGTGCACTCTAGTGGGTGTGCACTCTGGTGAGGGTGCACTCTGGTGAGGGTGCACTCTAGCGAGGGTGCACTCTAGTGAGGGTGCATTCTAGCGGGGGTGCACTCTAGCGGGGGTGCACTCTAGTGGGGGTGCACTCTAGTGGGGGTGCACTCTGGTGAGGGTGCACTCTAGTGGGGGTGCACTCTAGCAGGGGTGCACTCTAGTGGGGGTGCACTCCAGTGGGGGGTACATTCTAGTGGGGGTGCACTCTAGCGGGGGTGCACTCTGGCAGGGGTGCACTCTACTGGGGGTGCACTCTAGCAGGGGTACATTCTAGCGGGGGTGCACTCCAGTGGGGCATACATTCTAGTGGGGTGCACTCTGGTGGGGGTGCACTCTGGGAGGGGTGCACTTTGGTGGGGGAAAGTGCCCTCCAGTGGGGGACACTCCAGTGGGGAGTACATTCTAGTGAGGGTGCA
>NW_024070186.1:12259395-12421944 GCF_014754425.2 Oryx dammah | reverse complement strand
GGGGTGCACTCTAGCGGGGGTGCACTCTAGCGGGGGTGCACTCTAGCATGGGGTGCACTCTAGCGGGGGTGCACTCTAGCGGGGGTGCACTCTAGTGGGGCGTACATTCTAGTGGGGGTACACTCTAGTGGGGGTACACTCTAGCGGGGGTGCACTCTAGCACGGGTGCACTCTGGTGGGGCGTACATTCTAGTGGGGGTACACTCTAGTGGGGGTGCACTCTAGTAGGGGGTACATTCTAGTGGAGGTGCACTCTGGTGGGGATGCACTCTGGTGGGGGTGCACTCTAGTGGGGCGTACACTCTAGTGGGGGTACACTCTAGCGGGGGTGCACTCTAGCGGGGGTGCACTCTGGTGGGGGGAAATGCAGTGGGGCCTCCTACCCATGGAAGAGCCAGCATCCTCCTCATATGGATGAACCAGAATAGCACCCCAACCCACATCCAGGGGACTGCTGGCCCCTAATTGCCATTGAGCAGTGGAGGAAGCCTCTCCCTCAAGATTTGTGTCCACCAGCAGACCGTCAGGAGGTTGGCATCCCAAATTCACATCCCCTCTGGGGTCCAAGGCACATAATTTCAGCTCAAGTAGTTTCAGGCTGGCAGTGCTTCTGGGAGAACCCAAGTTCAACCTGACTCCAAGGGCTCCCAGGGTAAAAGTTCAGGACACAGGAAGTCCTAGTAAAAGCTCACAATGCACCCAGGCAATGAGGCAAACGAGCCAAAGAACCACGGAGCAGAATAAGGCTCATGGACACTCTGTCTGTGGGGTCGTCAGGGCAGATAATCTAGTAAGTAGTTATGCTTAGGGGCTTCCCAGGTAGCTCAGTGTAAAGAATCTTTCTGCAATGCAGGAACTTCAGGAGACACAGATTTGATCTCTGGGTCAGGATGATCCCCTGGAGGAGGGCATGGCAACCCACTCCAGTATACTTGCCTGGAGAATCCCATGGACAGATGAGCCTAGTGGGCTACAGTCCATGGGGTCACAAAGAGTCAGACATGACTAGAGCAACTTCGTAGCAGCAGCAGCAGGTATGCTTAACTGAATAAAAAGGAGACAAAAGTATGAAGTCAAGAAACACCTGGAGTAACAGGCAAATTTGGCCTTGGAGTACGGAATGAAGTGAGGCAAAGGCTAATAGAGTTCTGCCAAGAGAATGCACTGGTCATAGCAAACACATTTTTCCAAGAACACAAGAGAAGACTCTACACATGGACATCACCGGATGGTCAACACCGAAATCAGACTGATTATATTCTTTGCAGCCAAAGATGGAGAAGCTCTATACAGTCAGCAAAAACAAGACTAGGAGCTGACTGTGGCTCAGATCATGAACTCCTTATTGCCAAATTCAGACTTAAATTGAAGAAAGTAGGGAAAACCACTAGACCATTCAGGTATGACCTAAATCAAATCTCTTATGACTATACAGTGGAAGTGAGAAATAGATTTAAAGGACTAGATCTGATAGAAAGAGTGCCTGATGAACTATGGATGGAGATTTGTGACATTGTACCAGAGACAGGAATCAAGACCATCCCCAAGAAAAAGAAATGCAAAAAAGCAAACTGGCTGTCTGAGGAGGCCTTACAAATAGCTGTGAAAAGAAAGAAAGTGAAAAGCAAAGGAGAAAAGGAAAGATATAACCATTTGAATGCAGAGTTCCAAAGAATAGCAAAGAGAGAGAAGAAAGCCTTCCTCAGCGATCAATGCAAAGAAATAGAGGAAAACAACAGAATGGGGAAGACTAGAGATCTCTTCAAGAAAATTAGAGATACCAAGGGAACATTTCATGCAAAGATGGGCTCGATAAAGGACAGAAATTTTAGGGACCTAACAGAAGCAGAAGATATTAAGAAGAGGTGGCAAGAATACACAGAAGAACTGTACAAAAAAGATCTTCACGACCCAGATAATCGTGATGGTGTGATCACTCACCTAGAGCCAGACATCCTGGAATGTGAAGTCAAGTGGGCCTTAAGAAGCATCACTACGAACAAAGCTAGTGGAGGTGATGGAATTCCAGTGGAGCTGTTTCAAATCCTGAAAGATGATGCTGTGAAAGTGCTGCACTCAATATGCCAGCAAATTTAGAAAACTCAGCAGTGGCCACAGGACTGGAAAAGGTCAGTTTTCATTCCAATCCCAAACAAAGGCAAAGCCAAAAAATGCTCAAACTACCACACAATTGCACTCATCTCACACGCTAGCAAAGTAATGCTTAAAATTCTCCAAACCAGTCTTCAGCAATACGTGAACCATGAACTTCCAGATGTTTTAGAAAAGGCAGAGGAACCAGAGATCAAATTGTCAACATCTGCTGGATCATCAAAAATGAAAGAGAGTTCCAGAAAAACATCTATGTCTGCTTTATTGACTATGCAAAAGCCTTTGACTGTGTGGATCACAAGAAACTGTGAAAAATTCTTCAAGAGATGGGCATACCAGATCACCTGACCTGCCTCTTGAGAAACCTGTATGCAGGTCAGGAAGCAACAGTTAGAACTGGACATGGAACAACAGACTGGTTCCAAATAGGAAAAGGAGTACTTCAAGGCTGTATATCGTCACCCTGCTTATTTAACTTATATGCAGAGTACATCATGAGAAACGCTGGGCTGGAGGAAGCACAAGCTGGAATCAAGATTGCTGGGGGAAATATCAATAACCTCAGATATGCAGATGACACCACCCTTATGGCAGAAAGTGAAGAAGAACTAAAAAGCCTCTTGATGAAAGTGGAAGAGGAGAGTGAAAAAGTTGGCTTAAAGCTCAACATTCAGAAAACGAAGATCATGGCATCTGGTCCCATCATTTCATGGGAAATAGATGGGGAAACAGTGGAAACAGTGGCTGACTTTATTTTTCTGGGCTCCAAAATCACTGCAGATGGTGACTGCCGCCATGAAATTAAAAGACGTTTACTCCTTGGAAAGAAAGTTATGACCAACCTAGGCAGCATATTAAAAAGCAGAGACATTACTTTGTCAACAAAGGTCCGTCTGGTCAAGGCTATGGTCTTTCCAGTGGTCATGTATGGATGTGAGAGTTGGACTATAAAGAAAGCTGAGCGCAGAAGATTTGATGCTTTTGAACTGTGGTGTTGGAGAAGACGCTTGAGAGTCCCTTGGACTGCAAGGAGATCCAACCAGTCCATCCTAAAGGAGATCAGTCCTGGGTGTTCATTGGAAGGACTGATGTTGAAACTGAAATTCCAACACTTTGGCCACCTGATGCGAAGAGTTGACTCATTGGAAAAGACCCTGATGCTGGGAGGGATTGGGGGCAGGAAGAGAAGGGGACGACAGAGGATGAGATGGCTGGATGGCATCCCCAACTCGATGAACATGAGTTTGGGTGGACTCCAGGAGTTGGTGATGGACAGGGAGGCCTGGTGTGCTGTGGTTCACGGGGTTGCAAAGAGTCAGACACGACTGAGCGACTGAACTGAACTGAACTGAACATATATGGATGGCATCACTGACTCAAGGGACATGAATTTGAGCAAACTCTGGGAGATACTGAAGAACAGGGGAGCCTGGTGTGCTGTGGTTCATGGGGTTGCAAAGAGTCAGACATGACTTAGCAACCAAACAGCAACAACAGAAACGCATGAATAAAGGGCATGTGACCATAAAAAGGGCATCAACCCAGACTGAAAACAACCAAATAGAATTTCTAGAAATTAAAAACATAATAAATGGAAATAAAATTCAATGGATTAAAAAGTAAAATTAAAAACAAAGATTCAATTGATTCAGTTGCAGTTAGATGTAGTTGAAGAAAGAACTAGTAAAATGGAAGATGGAGCTGCAGAAATGATCTCTAATTCAGCAGAAACAGAACCATGGAAAACATGAAGAGTACCTGATTAAGAGCAAAGAAAGTGGCAACTGTACAGTTAAACCTACTGAGTAAGTAGCTGATCCAAGACACCACCTGTTGAGATGCTGGATGCAGAGCACACAGCAGCTTGACTTTTAAGGGGAAGAGGCAGCCAGGGAAGAGAGGAGACTAAAAGAAACGCAGGGAAAGAGAGACACGTATCAGGCTTAAGACAAACATGCTGTGGCAAGTCGACAATGCCAGAAGTCACTCCTTGGGGATGGCTGATAAGGTAGACAAACTCCAGTCATCCTGTTCCGGAAGAAGGAGTTACAATGACTAGTGTTAGGAATGGGAGCAGGACACAAAACCACAGATGCTCCACCAATTACATGGGAGATATTATGAATAATTTTATGCTAAGATATCTGTCCACTTGGATGAAGTGGATAGAATTCTAGAAAAATATAACTTAATAAAAGCAAACCAAGAAGAAATAAATAACCTGAGTAGTCCTTTAGTTAAATCCAATCAGTAGATAAAAACCTTTCAAAGAAAACCAGTTCTAGATAGTTTTTTACTACCATGTTTTATCAACATTTAAGAAAGAAAGAACTCTAATCTAAAAAACTTCTTTCAGAGTATATAGAAAGAACATTTTTCTAAAAGTCTATGTGATATATTGTATTTCAATGGTAAACTCTTAAAAGTGTTCCCTTTAAGATGAGGAACAAGGTGGAGATGACCACCGTCAGCATTCTAGTCAACACAGTATAAGTCCAAGGAAAGGGTCATAGGGAGGACAAGGAAAGAAGTAAAAAGCAGCTTAAATAGTTAGAATTTTCTTTTTCTTATGTAAATGTAGGCATCTCAGGACTGAGATTGGGGCCCCCGTCCTCAGTTTATCCCATTGCACAGTCACCCTCAACACCTGGTTGCTAACTCATAGTCTAATATTGCTGCCCAAGTGCCAGCCATCATGTTTGCATTCCTGCCAAGTGGAGAAATTAAATGAAAAGGAGATACGACTGCTGTCTGCTTGGATGTTACTTGAGAGGCATATCTACCACTTCTACTTCTATCCTGCTGGCCAGAGGACATCATCAGACTCAGCTGTCACCTTGATTCTGGGTGGCCATTAGTGGAGAGAGGTCTTCCCTGTGGCTCAGTTGGTAAAGAGTCTGCCTGCAACACAGGAGACCTGGGTTCAATCCCTGGGTCAGAAAGATCCCCTGGAGAAGGAAATGGCAACCCACTCCAGTTTTCTTGCCTGGAGAATTCCATGCACAGAGGAGCCTGGTGGGCTGTAGTCTATGGAGTCACATAGAGTCGGACACAACTGAGTGACTAACACACACTGAAATGAATGAAAAGTGTTTAGTTGTGTCCGACTCTTTGCAATCCCATGGACTGTAGTCTACCGGCCTTCTCTACCCGTGGGATTTTCCAAGCAAGAGTACTGGAGTCGGTTGCCATTTCCTCCTCCAGGGGATCTTCCTGACCCAGGGATTGAACTCAGGTCTCCTGCATTGCAGGCAGATGCTTTACCCTCTGAGCCACCAGGGAAGCACCAACACACACTAATGGAGAACAAATGGAGAACGGGACAGGCACGCAGGGACAGACACTCAGAACTGAGGGGACAGCCCAGACAGTGGGCCAACTGAAGGCTGCCCAAGCCAGGGTCAGAGGTCACCCTCTGCTGGGAGCTGTACCATGCCACCGATACCCTCCAGCTGTGCCCACCCAGCCTCCAGCCCCTTTGGGGGATGACGGAAGGAGGTGGGGAGGGATGTCCATTGGTGCTCCACAGCACCTGGAACAATGTGGGCAGAAGTGATGGGTGCAGAGCTCTGGCTCAGTTTGCAAGATGCCGCGTGACCTTGCTTGTTTCAATGCCACAAGTGAGAAGACGCTTTGAGCAGCTGTTTTGCTGCCTGGATCCACGTATTGGCAGAAGGACTTTCAGCAAATGTGCAGAGCACGTTGCTTTTGTCATAATTTCAGCAAGTGTATTTTTAGCTTGAAGACTTAGGAGCAACCTGACTGTGCAGCCTCAGAGCCTAAAGATGCTGTCAGAGCCGGGACAGAGGTGGCAGGTCCCCCCAGTCCAGACGGCGCCCCGTCAGGAGGGCCAAAGCCAAGGTCTCGTGGGTCACACACTCAGGAATGTTTAGAACGCTTGCCAGTTGAAGGACTGGCTGGAGCGCTGGGGCTGCATTTAGCAGTGGATGTGCGGGAGCCATGGGGGCTTCAGGGCCTGCAGCTGAGCAAAGGGGGCCTGGGGATGCAAGTGGAAGCGCGGGGTCTGGGGGCGGCAGGCCCCTGGCTCCTGCTGCCTTGCCGTGGACCACTCTGTCTTCACTGTAGGGTCAACCAGGGAAGGCCTCTGTGACAGGGGAGCCCAGACGTGCAGCCTTGCAAGTTCCCATTGAGGTCGTTCTCAGAGCAGAGTAGCCAGGAAGATCGGGTGGGGTGGGGTGGGTGGGCATCTGTCAAGGGTGGGGCCAGAGTGATCGTCGGGCAGTGTGCCCTGGGAGTGGAGGGGTTCTGGGGAGGGAGAAAGCAGAGGTGCTTCCACTGCAGTCTGCAGCCGGCTACCCCACCCCCATGGGGGACAGGATACTCAACAAGCCTGCAGCCCTGGGGCACTGTCTTCTTCAGGCAGGCCGTGTAGCCCCTCCACATCCCACCCCCACCTTCCATTAGAGCCCACCATGGCAGATGACCTCATCTGTGACCCTCAGCCTCAGAGAGCTCAATCCTCTGGCCAGTTCAGGGTCTGGAGGAATTGGCCCTGACATCACCCAAGGGCAGCTTGGGGGCACTGGCTGTTTAGGGGGCGATGGCTTCATATTGAGAACAGGGTCTACTACCGACCAGCACAAGGTCATGACATCCTGCCTGCCCTGGCACTGATTGAGGCCAGGCTGCATTTGGTCCCTGCTTGGCGGGTGGAATGGGGAGGCGGTGCACACAATTCTTGTCCCCAAGAACAGGTGTCATCAAATGTGACCCCGACGTAAGGTCCCTGGAGTCACCACGCTCTCGCTCCCTCTCCCCTCTCCCCTCTCCCCTGAGTGGAGGGTGTGTAGAGGAGGGGAGCTCTGGCCTCCCTCTGTCCCATTGGGTGTAAGGAGACCCAGATGGGCAGAGAGTGCCGTGTGCGACAGCTCAGAAAACGGCACTAATGAGGGGGCCCCAGACAAAGATGGCATTCAGTGCATTTTGGGACAGCAGGTCCCTCCCCGCGGCCGGCAGCAGGCAGGCCCAGATTCCCGCACCCAAAGCTTGAGTTTAACGAGCAGCTCCCCTGCATGGCCGTCTGGTCCCCTTACCCTCCTGACCCTGTCTTGGCTGGAGTCGCCTGTTCCCACGAGGCTGCTGGGGCCCCAGCCTGGCTTCACCCACGGGGCCTCCCGCTTCCGAAAACAGTTCTGCCTTGTTGTCTCGTCTTCCTCAAAAACGGGCAAAAACTAGCGAAGGGTGGCTTTCTGTAGCTTTGGCAGCTCTAGCCCCGTTGAAAACAGTTTAAATGAGCAAAGAGCGAAAAGGGGGTAAAATTGCAATCAGTGTACAAATAAAACACACTTTCCAGTTCAGTGCATGAAGCATGATAGCATCATGAGTAAAAACGTGTGTGCCCTGCTCAACTTTAGGGTCGGAAATGAGCAAAGCTGCTGTGGTATCACCCAGGGTGCCCCACACACTACAGGTGTCCCCGCCTCTCCCCAAACGTTCACCCGATTCCTGTAACAGTTCACGGTTTTTGGAGCTTTGATACTTGAAATGCCAGTTCATCTCAGGTGCGAGCGAGTGCATGAACTGCTGGGATCCTGTCTGGGCCGGGGTGGAGGATGTGTTCCTGAGCAGCACCCTGAGGGCAGTGGGGCCATCATCTGGGGGTCTGGGGGCAGCATCCACTCCAACAGACTCCGGGGGCATTGTCTGGAGTGGGGAGGGAGGCTTGGGGCTGGAGGAGCCAGCGCTGTCTGAGAGGAAATGGCTGCGTCTGGAGGAGAGGAGGAGGCAGAGGTGACAGGGTGCGGTGGGAGATGGGTGTGCTCCTTTTCAGATTGTAAATGATGCTGTTTGAGGTAGAAAACACGGGAAACCTGCGAGAATCTTGGCAGGAGGAGTCACAGTGCAGTCAGCAGCCTGTATTTCGTCTTCACATCATCTCTGTCCTTATGAGTCCCCCATGGTAAGCCTACAAAATGTAAGGAAGTGTAAATACATCCCCGCTGTATTAAAAACCCTGTCTAGGAGTCAGGGTCCCACCTAGGCGGGCACACTTGCAGGGGCCAGGCTGGGGCTGTGTCCCCTGAGGGGGCCCAAGGAGGCGAAGACAGGATAACGGCTGTTTCTCTGAACCCCACTGACATGGGCCCACAGTTGGGGCTCCCCAGTGTGCTCCAGGTGTCAAGAAGCCATGTGAGAGCTGGGGTCCCTGCTGCCCCGAGACTCTGAGGCTATGGGAACCTAAAAGCCAGGCCTACCCGCCTCTCATCAATCAGCTGCCTCGGATGTCAGGGGTCAGAAGTCAGGCATCAGGATCTCCCTGGACCCAGTCCCTGTTCCTGGACATCTGGGGACGCCATGTCTTCTAGAGCTGAGAGGAAGGAGCATCTGGTGGGTTGGAGTCAGGGGGCCAGGGCCAGTTCACCAGGCACTGCTTGGGGGTCTTGGCCCCAGGCCTGCCCTGAAATGGACCTCCTGCTCTTCCGTGTTATTCTGAGATGCATTAGGACTCCATCGGTTTTCCCTGGAAGAACTTGTGATTGGAGGAGAGAAAGTGGGCGAGAGGAGGCAGACACCTGACCCCCATCCCCCCGCCCCCAGACAGTGCCCTCAGCCCCAGTTCAGAGAAGCAGGAAGCTTCCCTGTGCTAATCACGTTCCATCCATCTTCGTGTTGGCCTGGAAAGCAGGCTGTGGCGGGGCTGGCGGGGGGTGGGAGTGCTTGGACCCTCACACGGGCTGCACGGAGCCAATGCTGGGGGAGACCGGCTGCCTGGCTGGCAGCGCCCTCTCTTCTGACTCACACGTGTATTTATAGCAGAAAAGATACTGTGAGGCCGAGCTCCCAGCTCGGGAGTCAGGAGAAATTAAATCTCTGCCCAGCCCTCAGCCCATCTGCCCCTTCTGCCCACCCAGCATCTGATGGCCACTGGTGAGGGCACGTACATAGGTCTCCTGCTCCGGTTCTGGATGCGGGGCATTTGTGCATCACCATCGTGAGAAGAGGCCAGCCCCAAGGGGGCAGGTTGGTGCTCAGACACTGGGGCCTGGACTCAGGGAGACACCAGCACTCCCCCCGACAGAGCCCCCAGGGTGGGAGCCACGGCCACAGCCTCATGCGCCGTGCCAGCCACCTTGTGTCTGGTGGGCCCGTGTTTGTCCTGGGGAGGGCGGGCCTGGGTACCCTGGGCCAGGCTGCGAGCGGAGCCAGTGGGGTGCCTGGTGGCTGAGGAAGGGCTCCTCTGGGCTCGGCCCCTAAGCATACAGAGTTCCTGCAAATGAAACAGCCGGAAGAGGGGATGGCTGGTGTCCCCGGGGCTCCGTCACAAGTGTGACCCGAGTCCTGGGTGTCACCCAGCCTGTCAGGCCAGCGATGTCTCAGCTCCTCCCCATCGCTGGGGTCTGGGCAGTTACAGACAAGGAGCAGAGAGCTGACAGACGACAGGAAGGCCCGGGACTGCCGGGTCTCAGCAGACACGCAGCCGGGCTGAGAGCGGGTGGGGTTCCTGTCCCAGCCTCCTAGGCCCCATGTGCCCTCCAGGCTCCCCCTCCAGAGAGGCTGGGGTGCACCCCCCAGATGTCCTGCTGCTGAGAAGGAGATTCTGGGGAGGGGTCCGTGCTCCCTTCCACTGCACCCCCACCCACATGGCTGTTTGCCCTTGAGGCCTGGGGTCAGCCAGGCACCTGCCCCTGCAGGACAGCCCCACATCCCCCTCCCACCAGGCTCCTCCGAGGCCACTTTGAGTCCTCAGCCTCCCATCCCCAGTGAGGTGCACACAACCTCTTCGGGAGGGGGCGGTGCTGAGATGACAGATGCTGCCTAAAATATCCCCGCCAGGACATGCCTCTCATATGCATGAGAACCCCGCTCTGGAAGCCCCCAGGAGAAATTAAAAACCCTAACCTGAAGTCTAAAGGAAATCAACCCTGAATATTCATTGGAAGGACTGATGCTGAAACTGAAACTCCAATATTTTGGCCACTTGATATGAAGAACTGACTCATTGGAAAAGACCCTGATGCTGGGAAAGATTGAAGGCAGGAGGAGAAAGGAACAGCAGAGAATGGGATGGTTGGGATGGGATGGTTGTGTGGTATCACCGACTCAATGGACATGAGTTCGAGTAAGCTCTGGGAGTTGATGATGGACAGGGAAGCCTGGCGTGCTGCAGCCCATGGGATCACAGTGTCAGACGTGACTGAACGGCTGAACAACAATAGTAACAAAGCTGAAGTCTCAAAGAAAGGATCAAAATGCTAGGTTCTTGGGGAATTCTCATCCCAGCTCAGAGACCTGGGTCCCGCCTCTGGGTAGTGGCTCAGCAGGGTCAGAGGTCAGCTGTTAGCGAGGCCAAAATGGGACCCTAGATTCACACACGCCCCTCAGCTGTGGCTATGGGGGAGGGTGTCCCTAGAAGCCCAAACTCGGGGGCAGGGACCCTGGCCCAGGCCTGAGGGAAACAAGAGAGGAAAAGTGACCATCTTAGGCCAGGCCTTGCCAGCACCCTGCCAGCCCCCGCCTCCCTGTCCTGGTCCGGGACCCACGGAAGTGCCGGCAATGGCTCTGGTCACTGGCCTTACCTGGGGGGAGACTCCGCTGTGTCCGTCCCCTCCCAGGGCACTTTCCGCCTCCGGAGCCCCCACTCCAGCCTGCTGCGACACTGTCCGTTACCCTCAGGATCCCTGTGCCCACTCCCCTGTGTGCCGTGGGGGTTCCTGGTTCCTTGAGCTGCAGGGAGGGGCCTGGCTACAGGTTCTGGGTCCCTGACTTGGGACAGCGGTCACCTCCCAGGCTGCTCCCTCTGGTCTGGGAAGCCTGCATCCAGTCAGGGCCTCTCCTCCCCAGTGCCTTTCAGGAGACACTCCCCACCCTGCCCCGTGGAGCTCTGACCTGGGGCTGCACAGAGGATCCTGACCTATGGAGAAGAATTCTCCCGGTTTCCCCTGCACCCCTCAGAAGGTGAGAACACGCCCGTGCTCACCCAGGTGAGCTTCATACCTAGATGTGTACACGCACGGCTGAGACCATGGCAGTGTTAGAACAGAACCAGGAAAGCAGCCTGAGATGGTGCAGTGGCAAGGAATTTCACACGACCCAAGGCCAGAACTATAAAGCTGCTGGGACATGTCTGATTTTCTAAGAATCTGAAATTTCTCTCGAGCAAGGTTTAATGAACACGGTTGGAACATAACCTCAGGCTGGGGAGATGGAGTTCACCCCAGTCCTACTAAGGAGCTGCTGGTGGGTTTGAGGGGCTCTTCTCCGGCACCTCCCTCCTTGCTGGGGAGGGATTTTGGCCAGCCCTCCGGCTCCTCTCTCCCACAAGAAGTTCATCTCGGGGTTTATGCTTGTCCTCCTCTCTCTCTCTCTCATATTTAATCATCAACTTTCCTGTTCTCATGAGCCCTTCCCATCTGAAGACGTGAGTCTGTCTGACTCAGGGGGAAGGCCTTTCCCTGGGTCTGTTTTTCCTCTGTCCTCACGTCAGCTGTGTGCCCCCAGCCTGACTCTGTCTCCAGGACTCTCGGCTACCCTGGTCACATTCATCTCTACCCCTGTCTTTTCAGTCCTGGGAGGATTTCTGAACTTCTCCTTGAATTCCTGGGTTTGTTTTTCTAGGGGTGTGGGGCAAGCTACCCTTCGCTTTCAGAGTCAACAAGCCTACCACTCTGTCCAAGACACTAGCCTACTCTCAGAGCAATTCCTGCCCGTTGCCTGGGCACGAGATCCCTTTGAGATGAGTTGGGTGCACAGGTGGGCTATCTGAGTCTAGCACCCACTTCCTGGAGGGGCTGGGTCAAAGGACTTGGGTGGAGGAGCAGTGGAGTGTCCCCTTGCCCTCTCCCTTCCTGGAGCGGCTGGCTCAAGCAGAGTAGTGTGTTTGGGGAGCTGAGATATCAGATTCTTCAGCCCTGTGGTCAGATGGCCCTGCCACCTGGATGGACCACCCCCGCTCACCCCCCGCCCACCCCTCTGTCTGTCAATCCAGCCCTAGGGTGAGGGCAGGAGCTTCTCAGGAGATTCTGTGTCTGAGCCTGGTGGTCAGGGTGGAGCCTGGCCCCTCTGGGAGTGACTTCCCCTGGGGATGCCTACCTGGTCGGTAACCCTGGGGGCCTCCTCTGCCCCGCTATGAGCTAGATGGGGTGGTCACCCTCCCTCTATCACTCAGGGCTGTGTATGTATTCTAGAAACTCTGAGTCATTCTCCCACGGACAGGCACTTCCTACTCCCCCCAGGGACCATGCTCGGCTTGTACCCTAGGACAGTCGTTTCAGTGACTGTCCTGAGTGAGCTCCCACACACCAGCCCCCAGCTCCCTGAGACGGGAACTGCCCAGTGAGGTTGAGATGGTGGAGATGATGCCCCCTGACACCACCCCTCAGGCTAGGCTGGACAGCTGGATATGACAGGGCCTGCATGGGGATATTCTCGTTCCCCCAGATAAAAAGGACTGGAGGCTTACACTACCAAGGAAGGAACCCAGGCCCCTGAAGTGGAAACTTGGAGTTCTAATCACTGAACAGCCAGGAAAGACCCTTCGGGTGAGTTCAATAAGAGCCGGTGAGAGAGTGCAGGGTACAGAACTGCAGGCTGGGCTCGCATCCCCGCTGTGAACATGGAGCCCCAGCTATTTTTCATGCTTCTACCAGGAGGTTTGCAGATACGGTCACCCTGTGTGTAGGGGACATCCATGTTCCAGGGCTCAGGGCACCTGCCGAGGCCCCATAGGTGAGGGGCACTCGGACATGCCGCCTGAGACCCAAGCCAGAGAGGGCTCCCTTTGCTGGTGGAAATGCGTGTGCAGGGGAGAGGCAGGGTTGACGGCCGGTCGTTGTGGCGGCAGAGGGCCGTTCCCGCACGTCTGTTTGGGAGCACGGTGATTTATTTTCCTGTCTGAGCCTTGCTTTGCACTGGGATTTGCAGCCACGAAAAGTTCTTGGCCAGGACATTTGTGTCTTAGGAAATGTTGGGTTGCACTTTTATTTTTAGCTTTAGGAATGCGACACTTGATATTATTTGGGTTGTTTAAGATGGGCCAACTTTCGGATGAGAACTATGTCCCCTAACCCACGCCAATCCTGGAACCTTCTCGTCAGAAAGGGAGGGTCTCGGCTCCACACTGGAGACAGCAGGCGGTGTGTGCCTGTTTCTGGGAAGGCTTCGGCCCAAGGTTTCCCCACCCCATCTGTGCTGAGTCCACGCCACCAGCTGCGAACAACTGGTGAATCAGAAAGCAAACCTGTTGTCCGGGAGGTGCAGGAGTGGGTTCTCAGTCCGGGGGACAGATTTCCCCAGGAGGGGCCTCTCTGAGTCATGACCCCCACCCCCACCCCATGGGTTGCAGACCCAGGAAACCGCCTCGCTTGTGCTGTCAGCTGGGTACACAGCCCATGGGCTCCTGGCAGCCCTGGAGCTATAATCCTGGGTGGGGGGCTTCTATAGCAGTGCCAGGGGTCCTGCTGTACTGAACAGCCCTTAAGGTGGGACAAGGGTGTTCTGGAGTCACACCCAGACCCCTGCCCTCAGCTGCTCCTCCAGCCCCCTTTGGAGGGGCTCAGGCAGTCTCCATTCACTCCAGCCTCAGGATCCACACTTCAGCCTCTGCCACTGGGAGCAGAGCCTGTGGGGGAGACTTGGCCTGGACGTGGAGCCCCAAGTTTGAGTTTCGTTTCAGTGACTGCCCTGAGTGAGCTGACACACGCTGGCCCCCAGCCCTCTGAGACGGGAACTGCCCAGTGAGGTTGAGATGGTGAAGATGATGCCCCCTGACACCTCTCCTCAGGCCAGGCTGGACAGCTGGACACGACGGGGCCCACAAGGGGATACTCTCGTTCCCCCAGACAAAAAGGGCTGGAAGCAGCCGGTCTTCCCCACTCCGCAGCTCATGGTGGGGGAGCGGCAGCGCTCCGTGAAGTTGGACCCAGTGCATCTCCTTCATGTCCAGCTTCATTTTTTCCATTTTGCAGGGATTTTTAAAATGGAAGGCGAAGGCTTTTCCAACAGGAAGTGGAATGTGTGTCCCGTGGGGCTCCCCAGGAGCAGCCAACCAGACAGAGCCCGGGAGAGCAGGGGGGCAGGCACAGGTCACCAGGGGGCGGGTGGGGGGTGGGGAGTGGGATGGGCTTCCTGACCTGCAGAGGCCACAGCCTCTCCGTGACTCCAGGTCCTGGTTCAGGGACCACAGCCCTGCCGGGAGGTCACACGCTCATCCCTGACTCCCCACACATGGCAGAGCCTCACAAATGCCAATACATTGAATGTGGGCTGAGCCCCTGACAGCTCCGCGGGCAGGACATGGCCACCTAGGGTCTGACCACACTGCAGAGGGTTCGAGGGATTCGCCGGAGTTTTTGGCTGCTGCAGCAGAGGCAGGGGCAGCAGGGCCCATGCCCCGGGATGGGGTGGTCTGGAGGCCTCAGACCTGCGTTCTCACACTTGCAGGATGTGGGCCAGTTGGCAGGGACTCTGACCCTGGGGCCAGAGTCAGCGGCCCACCTCGGTCCCGTGGAGCTCTGAGAGCCAACTGGGGCTTTGGGAGTGAGACTAGGTTTGCGTTTGGGAGGCGCCCCCCCGCCCCGTCTTCTTCCTACTTCTCTGGGTTTCTCACATTTTCCGTCACTTTTCATAATTTTGAAAGCTGATTTTTAAATGTCTGAAGTAAGTTTGAAAACAGCGTTTCTGTGCATCTTTGTTGCCAGCCTTGCTCCTAAAGGGTCTAGGATGCATCCCCTCCCTTCCCAGGATCACGGTGAGATGAGCTCAGTCTGCTCACAGCCCATCCGCCTGTCGTGCGGTGAACGTCCCTCTGTGGCACGTGCTCCTCTTCAGGTCTGCCCGAGTCCTTCCCCACCTCTCCCCAGGCTCATCCTGTGCCCTTGTGTCCAGACCTGAAATGGCCATTTCTCCAAGTCCTGGCTCCTCAGAGTGAGAAATGGTCCCAGAGACCACAGTTTGACGTTAGGTGTGCTCATTGCTGGGCTTCCCTGGTGGCTCAGTGCTAAAGAATCCACCTGCGATGCAGGAAATGTGGGTTCAATCCCTGGGTCAGGAAGACCCCCGGAGAGGGAAATGGCAGCCCACTCTAGGATTCTTGCCTGGGAAATCCCATGGACAGGGAAGCCCAGCGGGCTGCAGTCCATGGGGTCACAAAGAGTCAGACACGACTTAGGGACTGAGCATGCACATGCTTCTTGCTGCTATAGTGCCATTGTTTCCAAGTTTCTCCAGCCAACAGATTTAGGAAATACGCATATTTCTAAGAGGAGAGAAAGCAGGAGCCCTTACTATTTGTTCAAATTTATTATTAACAAGCTTTTACTTCACTCCATTGATTTTACACGGGATCTCTGAAAATCTCCCTTGTCTTGTTTAAAAAAGTTCTGGCTGTTACCAGCAGTAACTTAATTCCTTGTTTGCTTATTCCTACAGTTTATCTAAATAGTTTCAAGAAAACAGCACTGATAACACTGCTAACCATAAGGGACCGGATGCCGGTTAAGACTTCTGTGTGATTCTGTGAGTCCCGAGAATATGTCCTGCTGGGGAAGTGCACTCAAAACCCTGCATTTTAAAATCTCTTGAAATAAGGTAGAAACCCATGCAATACTATAAAGCAATTATCTTTCAATTAAAAATAAATAAATTTTAAAAATCTCTTGAAATAATACATTTTGAAGTCATTTACTAACCACAAATTCATTTCCAGTTTTAAAAATATTTTTTTAGGGATTGGTTTTACTTTTGATTTCTTCAAAAAGTTATAAAAGACAACCAAACAGTCCCCCAGTCAAAACTCTATGACCAAGCACATTCTAGAAACTTCACCTCCACCCCCTTCCCTCCCTCACCCATCAGGAAAGCATTTACTCACGACATTTGGCTTACCTTCCATTGCTCCTTTTCAAAAATTTGAGCAGAATGGATGCCCCTTCCTTACATCAAGTGTACTCTGCTCTTTGTCCACATAAAAACCTGTCCTGGGCCCTCTTCCAGGTGGATGCATCTGGCCAGGACAGCGCCACAGGGCAGGCCCCGGGGACAGAAGGATGGAGGGTCTAACAGTCACAGAGGGGAAGTCATGGGCACCGTGTCTCCTGCTGTGAGGAGCACAGGCCCAGGAGAGGCAGGGGCACAGGAGGGAAACGACCCCTCCCAGGATGGCCATGAGGAACATGGGTCCTGGGGTGCTCTGAAGGTAGCGGTGGAAAGGTTTGCGAGATTAGATGCAGTATGAGAGGAAGAGAGGGGCCGAGAAGGACCCTGAGGAATTGGGCCTGAGTTGCCGGACGGCTGGAATGGCCAGCAACTGAGACCAGCTTCTCAGAAGAAAGGACCCAGAGAGGAGGCGTGGACTGACCCGCAGGGCTCAGCTCCTCGAGCAGCACCCCTAGCATCTGCCCCTGACAACAGCCCTCCCCCAACAGCCCTGGACATCAGCTCCCGGCCCTTCTCTGTGAGGTGTCAGCGCAGAGGTGGGCACACAAGGGGTCTCAGGACACATCTTTGGAACGGAATTGTAAAAGAGCAACTTACTTTAGCCTCTTGGGGTTTAGGGGATAAACTGACACCCAGTGATGTTAGTGGTAAAGAACCCATCTACCAGTGCAGCAGGAGACTCAAGAAACTTGGGCTCAATCCTTGGGTTGATCGGGAAGATCCCCTGGAGAAGGGTATGGCTATCCACTCTAGTATTCTTGCCTGGGAAATCCAATGGACAGAAGAACCTGGAGGGCTTACAGTCCATGGGTCCGTAGATACCGACTTGACTGAGCAACTGAGTGCGGGTGCAGAGAGTGCTGGAGGCTACTCAGAGGCAGAGCCAGAGTTAAACACGCTCTGTCTTCTCAACGGTTCCAAATTGCCCCTCAGGCGCCACAGTGGGAATGCGGCCCAGGTTCTCATAGATACTTAATGTTTTAGAGCTGGAAGAAACCTTTGGAAACCATAGTTACTGTTGGAAGGGGCTCATGGTGACACCACACCCACAGCAAGAACAGGATTCTCTGAAGAAAACAAAAAAAGAAACAGCTGGAGAATAAGCCAGAGTTCTTGAAATTTGAAATGTAATTTCCAAAATAAAAATTCAGTGGAGGGCTGGAAGAGAAAAGAGGAAAGTTTCTAAAAGGCAGAGAATGTAGACAAAGATGTGGACAGTTTAATCCAGGTGCTACAAAAACCACCCAATAGGATTTTCAGAATGAGAAAACAGAAAGCTGGGGGAGGAAATACCAGAAGAATTAATAGAAGAAAAGTTCCCAGAGTTGAAGAAAGTCAATCAGACTGAAAGGCCACAGCATCCTGACTGGGGGAAGGACAGGACATCAGCCCTGACGCACCTGCTGAGATTTGGGAACGCCAGTGCAGAGAGAAGTTTCTACAAACTCAGCCAGAGGAAGAGAAAGATCCCTGCAAGGGAACTGAAGCACATGAATTCAGCATCATGGGTGTTAGATTTCCATGTAGGGCCCTGGAGCTTCTGATCAACAATGATTTGGAATCTGGAATTCTATACCCAGCCAAGTAGTCCATCAAGGCTGATGGAGAAGCCAAGCCATGTTCAGACCTGCCGGAGCTCAGAACATGTGCTTCCCATCAGCCCTGAGACAAGGCTTGGAAGGAAGAGGAAGATGTGGGATGGAGGGAAAGTGTCCCCTGCACCTCTCCTCATCCAAGAACGCAGAGAGAACAGGTGAGGAGACGGCACCATCCAAGTCAGACAGGGTCAGAGCCCCTGGTGGAGTCCTTTCAGCAGCAGAATCATTAAGCAGCAGATGAGCTGTGGTGAAGTCACATGTCTCCATCATCAAGAAGAAGGAAGGCAATTAGAAACTCCAGGACAAATACAATGTGCTGAGAGAGAGCAGACATCCGGCTGCACAAGAAGCCGAAGCGGGGGAGTGAGGGCAGCAGAGGATGTGTGGGCTGACGGCTTCCACCTGCCCATCCACCCTGCTCATCCACAGGACCCCGTTCCTTCTCGGCACACTCAACCATGGTGCAAAGGGAGCGTGCAACTCCAGGCCACGGCTGGCAGAAGGGTAGAGTAAGGCCTCTGTCTGGCTTGGGAAACAGAACGCCAGAAACTCACCTGCAAAAGGCAAACTTTTTAACAAAAGAAGAAGTAAAATTAAAATTGAAGAAAAACTCAGAACAGATGTTTGGCCTGATGGTAATTTATTTCATTATTAAGTGGTAAATCCCTTCTCTATGCTGATGAGCAAGGCTGGAGGTTAAGTATCACTTTTGGTCCAGGGAGTGAAGCACTGCTGTGGGAGGTGGCTGGGTAGGTGAGGCTCCGAACAGGGTCTAAGATAAATGGGACACGTGCTCTGTCCTTCATTCCCTCTGGGTCAGCGTCAGACCCCACCCCAGCCACATTCCTCTGCAGGAGACTCTGGGGCCCGAGGGTTCACACTCAGAGCCTCTCAGGGAGGAGGAGGAGAGGGTGTCTAAATCTCTGCCAGTCCACCCTGCTGGCCTGGACGCTATACCTGCCATGAAACACCAGCACAGCTGTGGCCAGGATGGGGCTGCTCAGTGTCTCCTTCCTGCCAGAGATGTTTGCACTGAGCCTAGAGCCCCAAGGATGCTGCGGACAGTGCCAAAACCTGAAGCAGAGCTTTGCACTCCTTGACATGAAACGGAGGGTATGTAGCGAAGATGTGGAAGTGTGAAAGTAGGGCTGCGGCTGATGGAGGGGGAGGGGGAGAGAGGAAAGGAGGCGGGAGGGGGAGGGAAGAGGGAGAGGAAATGGGGGAGGCAAAGCGGGAGGGGGGGCAGTGCTGCATGCCCCTTCTTCAGCTTGCGGAGGAGCTGAGAGGATGTCCACAAGGGGCCTGGACCTGCAGCCCCCGGCCCCACAGGGCTGCTAAAGCCAGCACGTCCCTTTTCTCCTTGTAGAAATGACCCACAAGCAACAGGGAGAGAAATAAATGCGCAACTCCATTTTATGAAAACTGAGGAACACAGAATTGCCCAGACCTCCCAACAGCTGAAGCCAGGAGCCTGGGATGAGCAGGAGGGAATGAAAATTGAGGACCTGCCCACCTCCTAGAGTAACGGAAATAAAAACAAAAATTAAACAAGTGGGACCTAATTAAACTTAAAGCTTTTGCACAGCAAAGGAAACTATAAACAGGGTGAAAAGACAACCCTCAGAATGGGAGAAAATAATAGCAAATGAAAAAACTGACAGAGATTAATCTCCAAAATACACAAGCAGCTCATGCAGCTCAATACTAGAAAAACAAACAATCCAATCAAAACGTGGGCAGAAGACCTAAAGAGACATTTCTCCAAAGAAGACAACCAGATGGCTAATAAACACATGAAAAGATGCGTTTTCATCTCAACATCGTTCATTATTAGAGAAATGCAAACCAAAACTACAATGAGATATCACCTCACACCAGTCAGAATGGCCATCATCAAAAAATCTACAAACAATAAACGCTGGAGAAACTGTTAGTCGCTCAGTCCTGTCTGACTTTGCAACTCCATGGACTGGAGCCTGCCGGCCTCCTCTGTCCATGGGATTTTCCAGGCAAGAATACTGGAGTGGGTTGCCATTTCCTTCTCCAGGGGATTTTCCTGACCCAGGGACTGAACCTGGGTCTCCCACATTGCAGGCAGATTCTTTACCATCTGATCCACCAGGGAAACCCAAATGCTGCAGAGGGTGTGGAGAAAAGGGAACCCTCTTGCACTGTTGCTGGGAATGTAAACTGATACAGCCACTATGGAAGACAGTATGCAGATTCCTTTAAAAATCAGGAATAAAACTATCATATGACCCAACAATTCCATTACTGGGCGTATACCCTGAGAAAACCATAACTGAAAAAGACACATGTACCCCAGTGTTCACTGCATCACTATTTATAATAGCTAGGATATGGAAGCAACCTAGATGTCAATCAACAGATAAATGGACAAAGAAACTGTGGTGCATATATACAATGGAATATTCAGTTCAGTTCAGTTCAGTCACTCAGTCATGTCTGACTCTTTGTGACCCCATGAATCGCAGCACGCCAGGCCTCCCTGTCCATCACCAACTCCCGGAGTTCATTCAGATTCACATCCATCAAGTCAGTGATGCCATCCAGCCATCTCATCCTCTGTCGTCCCCTTCTCCTCCTGCCCCTGATCCCTCCCAACATCAAAGTCTTTTCCAATGAGTCAATGGAATATTACTCAGCCATAAAAAGGAATGCACTTGAGTCAGTTTTAATGAGGTGGATGAACCTAAAGCCTATTAAACAGAGTGAAGTCAGTCAGAAAGAGAACAAGTATATGTTAATGCATAAACATGGAATCTTGTAAGATTGTACTGATGAACCCATCTGCAGGGCAGCAGTGGAGATGCAGACATGGGGAACAGACTTGTAGACACAGTGGTGGAAGGAGAGGGTGGTGCAAACTGAGAGAGTAGCATGGAAACACGTACATTACCATATGGAAAACAGCCAGTGTAAATTTGCTGTATAACTCAGGGAGCTCAAACCAGCTCTGTGACAACCTAGAGGGGTAGAATCGGGTGGCAGGTAGGAGTGAGGGCAGGGACATATGTATGTATACCTATGGCTGAGTCATGTTGATATATGGCAGAAACCAACACAATATTGTAGAACAATTATCTTTCAATTAAAAATAAATAAAATGTTTAAAAAGAAAGAAAATTGAGGGTCTGGAGGGGACAGAAGGCACCTCCTGGCACTCCTGGGGGCTGCAGCATCAGGCAGAGCGGGCAGGGCGGCTGGAAGGAGGACGAGATGCAGGAGGCGGCCCGCCCTGAGCAAGGTGGGCGAGGAGAGAGGGTATTCCTGCAGCGTTGGGGAAACCAGTGCAGGGACTGCCGGGGTGATTTCTAAAGTGAGGGGTATTTAAAACAAGTCACAGGGACTTCCCTGGTGGCCCAGCAGTTAGGACTCAGCACTTTCACTGCTGGGTCCCAGGTTCCATCTCTGGTTGGGGAACTAGGATCCTGCATGCTGGTTGGTGCAGCCAAAAACCAACCAACCAACCAACCAAAGAAACAAAAGCAAGTTATGGAGCCTCAGTGTGTAAAGTAGCACCAGTTGGTGTAACTGAATAGAAGGTGCAGAGGTAGATGCCCCCACCCCATGCACACGGGAGTGTGGTCTGTGCTGAGACTGAAACCCACATCCATGGGGAAATTAGTAGGAGGCTGGGGACACCAGGTAGCTACCTAAAAGCAAAGTTAGTGACGTTTATACATTACCCTGTCCAGCAGGATACACTCCAGCAGGATACATATTTGATAATCAAAAAACAAAATCTTAAAAGTTGTTTTTAATGGAAAAATCCTTCAAAACTTCAGAAAGGAAAAGGCTTTTTAAACTGTGATACAAACCCCAGAAACTGTGAACAGCTGACAGAACTGACTACATAAAAACAAAACAATTTCTACATGACCTGAGCTGTTGTAGCCAAAGTCAAAAGGCACAATGGGCTGTGCACTTGGCCTCAAGGGCTGTAATATATAAAGAGCTCCTAGGAGTCAAGAAGAAAAAGACTAGCAATACAAAAAGTGAGAAAGAAAACATCAGAGACTCAGCACAAATAGAAAGTGAGAGTTCTAAGCCCATAAGAAAGTGCCCTTGGCTCTGCCTGGGGCCCCATTTGACAGAATAGACTGGACAGGGCCCGTTTGCTGGTACTGGGCTGCAGCCTTGAGAGTGGGCCTGTCACACCACTGTCATTCTGCACACAGACTCGTGGACCCATGTGTCCTTGTCCAGGAGTTTTCCTATAAATGCACCACAGACATGGAGCAGGGGACACTCTTTCTGTCCAAGGGTTGCTCAGATGTCCTGGTTCGTGGTTCAGGCAAAGCCCAGCCAGACCATGGGCAGAGTGATCAGCCTGTGCCGTTCTTGGAAGACCATGGGATTCCAATCCTGGCACTGCCCATTCTCCTTTATTTTGAACTCTGTAAATGTATTATCTATACTAAAATGTGGAAGCGTTGTTGCTGTTTAAAGAATTCACGTGTAAAGCTCTTACTTGGGTGAATTGGCCACCCCTGGAGGAAGGAGCAGAGGCAGCCCATGCTTCCCTCCCAGAAAGGGCAGCAGGGATACAGAAGGAGCCAGAAGGCTTTCCTATACTTTGATTTCATGGTTTGAGTATTTACCATCATTTTTATCACTTTTTAAACTGCCATTTTGGCTTATGCTTATGATTTGAAAAAAATAAATGGAGAGAACCAAATGAATTGGAATTGTGTTGGCATTTCATTGACAAGTAGAGGTTTAAGAACAGTGTCTGAAATACACCGTTGGTTCATAGGAGAGCTGGGGGCCCTCAGCCTTCACCAGGAGGTAGCTGTGGCTGCATCCCAAGATGCCAGGATGCTGGAGCCTCCCTGGGATCCGGAGGGGACAGATAAACCAGGGACCAGCAGGTGGTGGGGGCAGTTGACCCAAGAAGCTATTTTCTATCTGATTTGTATAATGGGATAAGATTTTACTGGGGAAAAAAGTCCCTGCCATTAAACGTGCTGTGTTTAGTCGTTTGGTCATGTCTGACTCTTTTTGACCCTATGGACTGTAGCTCGCCAGGCTCCTCTGTCCATGGGATTCTCCAGGCAAGAACACTGGAGTGGGTTGCCATGCCCTTCTCCAAGGGATCTTCCCAACCCAGGAACTGAACCCAGGTCTCCCGCATTGCGGGCAGATTCTTTACTGCCTGAGCCACCAGGGAAGCCCGCCACTGAATGCAGCAAGGGTGAGGACCTCTGTGTGCACGGCCTGCACGGGTACTCGTGTGGCTGATGCTCTTGGCACCAATGGCCTGGTGGAGCCCGGAGGAGGGTTCTCTGACTTCTGCTTTTATGTGGAAGCCACAGGGAGTGGGAGCTGGGCCTCCGTGCCTTGGGCCCAGCACAGAAGCCTTTCTATTTATGGCCATGGAAGCGGTGATTAAGGTGGATCAGCCTCACCACAGCGCCTGTTATTTTAAGGCTCCACAAATGTTTACTTTCAGCCTGAAGTTTTCTGTCTAAATTCACATTTTACAGTTTAACTAAATTAGTTTCATTCGTTTTACAATTTACATGCGGTGATGAATTCCTTCCTTGCCACTTTAAAGGCATCTTCAAGGGTTTTGCTATGTTGCCCACAGATAAATGCAACACAGATGAGACTCAAGAGCTGAACTGTTTGCTTTGTCTGGCTGCTGAGAGTTCCCCCTGTCCCTGGGTGATTCTGGGAAGAAAAAGAAAAACTAACAAAATTATAAGTGAAAAATCACTTGGCCTCCGTGAGTTGGGAACCTCACCAAAGTTCAGAGCTGTTTGTGCCTGGAGGCTCAGGGTTGGGGGGAAAGGGAGCTGCTTGGTCTCCTTCCAAGTGGTGTGGAGGGTCTCCTGTGGTGGGGGAGGAATGACCTGGGAACTCCACCTTCACCTTCACACCCTTCTCTTGCCTTTTTCTCAAAATCCACTTCAGGGAAGAGAAATGAGGAGAATTCAGCCAGGCCTCGGCCCTTCCAGGATGCTGGCCCTGTCTCTTGCAGCCCCAAGGGACTGTCTTGGGAACAACTTGTTACCCAGGCAAGGGCAGTAGCCAAGGCTAGGAGGGCTGGTGGGCAACCCCTTTTGTTTATTTCCCAAGATCACTAGGGCATGAACAGAAACACGTTTTCAAATCATAATAACGTAGAATAAAGGTGGCAATACCAGCAGCATCCTTTTCTATACATTAACACACAAACTAGGTGTTTATTATTGACTCTATTTCCTTTTAAACACAAATCATCTTTTTTTCAGTGGTTGACACTTCATAATAAACATATGGTGTACATGAAATAATGATAATCATAAATTTGATCATACATTTGTTCAGCACTGCGTGTATATAAAAATGTTGGATAAATCATTTCAGAATGTCTACAAAATACATGTGTCATGGCAAAGCAAGTAGGAATGCCCCAGCTTTTAAGAAGATGAGACACTGAGCGTTCAAGATGGAGCATGCCTGCTGTGTATGCGCTGTGTTTAACACACTGCTGGATCTGGGTTAGCCAGGACACCTTGCTCTTTTTAAAAAAATCTTTCGGCTGTACCACATGGCATGTGGGATCTAGTTCCCCAGGCAGGAATCAAACCCTCACCCTCTGCATTGAGAGTGCTGAGGCTCAGCCTCTGGACTACCAGGGAAGTAAATCCCTGGAACACCTAGTTCACAAGCCACTTGGCTACACTTTTCCATCTGTACCATCTCCTCCTCTCAGCCCCCATTCCTGCCGACCCCAGAAGCCCTATCTGAGCCATTTAACCAGCGGCCCAATAGGATGAGGTGTCTCATCACTGTTTAGACACATTGCTGCGTTCACAAGCTTCATTCTGGCCTAAAGAAAACCATTAGCGGCTCATGGCCTTTCCACACTTCATCACTCTGTAAGTGTCCGGGAAGCACCGTGTTGGTGCGACTATACTGCCGTGTGACGCCTGTGAAGCTGGTGTAGCAGCTGATGTAAAATTGCCTACCTGAATGCTCCTCTCTCTCAACCTGGTTAAGATTCCAGGGACGGTGTCTCGCCAAGAGCACAGAGCCCACCCTGAAGCTGAGGAGCTGCTTGAGGCAGGTGGCGCTACCTGAGAGTTCCTCAAGGACTGCCCCTTCCCTCCAGACTCCCCATCAACATGAAGCCAAGCCCAGACTTCTTCTCTGCATCCCCAGACGCAAATCCAAGCTGTGAATGTCCGAAGGAGATGTTGTCTCTTTGCTTAGAGAGGAGGTGAAACTCGGGGAGGACGGAAGAGAGGTGGGATGCTTCCCCAGGGTGGCAGGTTCATGCAGCCCAGAGTCAGTGAGGCTAGGGGCAGGCAGAGGCCGGGGCGTGACCTGCAGATCCAGGGCTTGGGCTAAACACGGTGACGCTGCTAGTGAAAACAGTCAACTTCGGGTTTTTTTCTTTTTTTAGTGAATTTAGCAATCAGGCAAAGGAAAGTGGAAAATAACGGACGAAATCTATCCATTGCAACAGAGCAGCCAAGGCCACTAGGCCAGGTTATCACCATTCCCCTCGTGGCCTCCCCAGGAAGACCACACCCCGAGTGGACAGGATGGGGCCCAGGGAGACCTGCTCATGCCCACAGGACAGCTACAGGAAGGCCTTTCCTGTTATTTGCATAAAGGTGGTTTATTTGTCAGTCTAAGTATAAATCAGTAAACTGATTCATCATTAGAAATAAAATGTGAACTGCTTATTTGCATCTAAAGAAATTTTAATGTGGAGTTGTAAAAATTTGATCAGGGAATATGATTCTTCTCTGAAATTTCAGGCAATGGTGAATTTTTCCCCTGCTGGTTTTGTCTTAATATATTAAAATATTTCTGTTGTGATCTCTTTGTGAAGAAAAGAACAAGCTGTAACATGTTCTGCTTCCAGTCATGGCTCCTAATCAGACCATCCTCTTGTCCTTTGTAGGTGACAATTGTAAATGCTGAGTAGTACATAAAGGCAAGTCTGTGACAGTGCTGGGTGGTGATCCAAGGTGGCCAGTTCAGTATTCTAAAATCAGTTAATGTAATCTCCCACACCAACAGGGTAAGGAAGCAAAATCCCATGATTATGTCAATAGATGCAACAAAGGATTTGACAAAATGACAGGGAAGCCTGGTGTGCTGCAGTGCACGAAATGGACTCTGAGAGGACAGCAGAGAGGTGAGGAAAGAGTCAGACACAACTTAGCAACTGAAATGGTGCTGGAACAATTGGATATCATGAAAAAAATCAGTCTAGACGCAGACCTTACACTCGTCACAAAAAACTGACTCACAGTGGATCACAGACCTAAATGTAAAATATGAAACTATAGAACTCCTAGAAGATATGGTGGGAGAAAACCTGGAAGCCTTGGGTGTGTCAACAACTTTTTAGATAGGACACCAAAGACATGATCCACAAAAGAAAGAATTGGTGGACTTCATCAAAATTAAAGTTTCTGTTCTTCAAAAGACACTGTCAAGAGACAATAAAAAGACAATCCAAAGACTGGAAGAAAATATTTGCAAAACACATATCAGATAAAGGACTGTTATCCACAATATGCAAATAATACTTAAAATTTGAAAATAAAAAAATAAACAACCTGATTAAAAATAGGCCAAAGACCTTAACCAACACCCCACCAAATAAGATATACATATAGTAAACAAATGTATTTAAAGATGCCTCACATCTGATGTTGTCAGGAAAATGCAAATGAAAACAACAATGAGATATCCCTATACATTTATCAGAATGACCAAATCCAGAACACAGACACCACCAAATGTTGATGAGGATGTGGAGCAACAGGAACTCTCATTCACTGCTGGTGGGGATGCAGAATGTGCAGCCACGTTGGAAGACAGCTTGTTGGTTTCTTATGAAACTGAATAGACTCTTACCATACAATCCAGCAATCAAGCTCCTTGGTATTTAAACAAAGAATTTTAAAACTTTCATCCATACAAAAACCTGCATGTGGATGTTTATAGCAGCTTTATTCACAACTGTCAAGGTTTGGAAGCACCAAGATGTCCCTCAGTAAATAAATGGATAAATAAAATGTGGTCCATTCAGACAATGGAATATTATTCACCACTGAAAAGAAATGAGCTAGCAAACCCTGAAAAGACACAAGGGAACCCTCATTGCATATTATTACTAAATAAAAGAAGCCAATCCGAGAAGGTTACATAGTGTATAATTCTAACCATACAACAATCTAGAAAGGGTAAAACTATGAAGACAGTCAAAACATCTGTGGTTGCCAGGGCCTAGGGGGAGGGAGGGATGAGCAGGTTGAGCACAGAGGATTTGGGGGCAGAGAAACTACTCTGTATGATATGATAGTAGTGGCTACATGTCATTATACATTTGTCAAAACCAACAGAAAGCACACCACCAAGAGCAAACCCTCATGTAAACTATGGACTGTGGGCAATGATGTGTCAATGTAGGATCATCCACAATAACAAATATACCGTCTGGTGGGAGATGCTGCTGCTGGAGGCAGTGCATGTGTGGGGGCAGGCAATACACGAACTATCTGTATTTTTTACTCAGTTTTGCTATGAAACTAAAACTGCTCTAAAAATGTCATTTAAAAACTGTACAGCTAAGATTTGGAAGGACTGTTGCTGAAGCTGAAGCTTGAATACTTTGGCCAGCTGATGTGAAGAGCCAACTCATTGGGAAAGAACCTGATGCCGGGAAAGATTCAGAGCAAAAGAAGAAGATGGTGGCAGAGGATGAGATGGTTAGACAGCATCACCAACTCAATGGACATGAATTTGAGCAAACTTTGAGAGAGAGTGGAGAAGCCTGGCATGCTACAGTCCATGGGATTGCAAAGAATCTGATACAATTAGCAACTGAACAATAACAATAACAAGATTTGTGCATTTTGATGAGTCTAAATGTAACTAAAAAACTAAAACAGTAATATTAACTGAGTGAAAGGTGAAGAGTAAGTGGAAGTACAGATTATCAGGAATGGGAGAATGCTAATGAATATTGAAGTGTTGGATACACAGAAGTGTATTATACAATGTGTACATGTTTGAAAACTTCCATAACAAAATATTCTCTTTAAAAAAGCAATTGAAAGAGGAAATGTTCAACAAGGAAGACAGTCAAAAGGGATTCAACACATGCACAACTGGAACCCTAGAGGAGGAAATTTACACCAGTGGAATAGAACAAATATTTAGGCATAGAATTCAAGAATACTCTTTACAATAAAATAAGTTTATAGATTAAAAAAGTCACATCGGATCTCAAGAACTAGGAACACTACACAGCACTGTTAATACAAAGACTCCTGGAAATTTACTGGACTTCAAATAATTAAACAACAAATCTTTGCTCAGCAACCCAATAAGAATATGAAGTCAGTTATAAAGAGAAAAAAAATCAGTCTGCCCCCAAACTTCTTCACAAAGCAATTGACACCAGAAGATAGCAGAGTAACACCCTGAGGGAAAGATAGCAAGGATACAGTTTTATATCCAGCTAAATTGTCATGAGTGAGAGGCAACTAACAAACACGTTTCTGTGTGCAAAGCCTTGGGGATGCTATTCCTATGAGCTAGAATGTAAACTGCAGCCAACTAAGAAACGAATTGTAAAACATTACCAAATGTGGCTAGGACAAGTTTGTAAGAATGTAAAGTCATAAATTTCCACTACAGAGAAATTGTACTGCTAACAATGGTGTGAAGTGACAAGGAGCAAGGAGCTGGGAATAGAAAAGAGCCCTGACTTCCGTATCTTTACAGCCAGGGGCTAACAGTGTTTAACACCACTACAGCAAATGATGGAGGCACAGGTGTACTTAACAGTGAGAGGCTGGCACTTAGCAAGGAGATGGGGATGAGGAGGGGGGTAGCGAGGAATCCCCATGTTGCTCAGCCCTCTACTCATGGTGGCACTCAGCACAGATTGCTTAGGGATAAGAGACTAGCAGCAAATACAGAAACTAATTATTTAAAATTTAAAAATAAAATAAATACACCCAAAGTGGTTGTCAAAATACAAGGTGTTTATTTTAGGGCCTCACTGTTGGCTGAGCAGTAAAGGATCCACCTGCCAATGCAGGAGACACGGCTTCCATCCCTGGTCTGGGTGGTTCCCACATGCTGCGGAGCAATAAGCCTGCCATAACTCCTGAGCCTGTGCTCCAGAGCCCAGAAGCTACAACTACAGAGCCCATGTGCCTCTAGAGCCTGTGCTCCCCAACAAGAGAACCCAAGCACTGCAACTAGAGAGTAGACCCCGCTTGCCACAACTAGAGAAAGTTGGCTGCTGCTGCTGTGTCACTTCAGTCGTGTTCGACTCTGTGCGACCCCATAGATGGCAGCCCACCAAGCTCCCCCATCCCTGGGATTCTCCAGGCAAGAACCCTGGAGTGGGTTGCCATTTCCTTCTCCAATGCATGAAAGTGAAAAGTGAAAGCGAAGTCGCTCAGTCATGTCTGACTCTTAGCGACCCCATGGACTTCAGACTTCCCTGCTCCTCCGTCCATGGGATTTTCCAGGCAAGAGTACTGGAGTGGGGTGCCATTGCCTTCGCAGGCAGCAACAAAGACCCAGCACAGCCAAAAACAAAATAAATATAAAATTGTTAAAAGCTGTTTATTTTATACAAAATGTGATGACAGAAAGAAATACTGCCAGTGTGTACACCATTCCTTTCATGCTGATCTTTTTTATTTTGTATCCGGAAACGGTGGTGGTTAAGACAGGGCAGCCAGAATCGGTAGCAAAAAAGACATTTCCATTTTGTGATTATATAACTATGTCATCAGAAGAGCTTGATAAAATAGGATTTTAGAGTTGTTTTTATCCTTTCACTAACGATTATATTTCCCAGGCCAACATGAAGTTGGATGGTTAACTTTCAAAATTTCTCTGCAGAGTACATTTGACATCTAAAAATTCCTAACAGTGGAGAGTTGGCCTTCTGCTCCACTAAAACCATGAGGTGGCTTTCTCAATCTGGTTGTGGACCCCAAGCATTCCACTGTGAAAAGAAAGCAAGTCTAAGTTTCCATCCCTAGATGAGGTACTTCTTCGGTAAGAAATAATTCCCAAGGAAAATTCCATATTTGATAGCTGCAGTTTTAAATTTGTTTTTGGGTTCTGCATATTAGAAACAGGCTGAATGGAAATTGTTACCAAGTAGTAGAGTAATTATTATGCTTCCATGATAAACTTATCTTCTTCTGATCATCCTTTTCCACTGAATGTCCTTCAGATTGAGAACAACTTAGGTAAGAGTGCTGCTTTCCTCTCCTTGGGTTGAAAGTCTGCTCCTCTGTAGATGCTGGCGGCTAGGAGACAGATGATCCGCCCACTGTGCCCCCATTCAGCCCGCGTTCAGGAAATATCACGACCATCTGGGCAGGATTTGGACGAGTTCTGCAGGGAACGCCAGACAGCAGCCCATCTGCTGAGCATTCAGACTCACTGGTTGAGGTAACTCTCACATAGTTTTGGTACAAACTGGAAAGACAGTGTTGGATTACAAAAGAATTTAGAAAAATAAGTGTGGTCAGAGCAAAGTTGTCCAGGGATTAAAAAAAAAAAATCAGGAAAACACACTGGCAGAAAAACAGGAATATCTGTTTAAAACAAACTAAAAGCTATTCAAAGAAATGCGATGTTTGCCACAAAAGTTCTTTTTAGAAACCACATCTTCACTTCAACATTTTTATGGTATTTACATTAATTTTGGTTGAATAGAACCACATAGATAAATACACTCAGTAATCTGTGAGTCTAAAATCATGAGGTTTCTCTGTATGCTCATAAAATAACAATTGCTGTTTTCTAGTCTCTAAGTTGTGTCCGACTCTGTGAGATATACTACTTATATTTGCCCATTTAAAGGAAAAAAATAGTTCACAAATGCCAAGTGTATATCTAGAAATCTCCTTGTTTCTTGCTGTTAGTGGCAGACTTAAAGTGACCTGCTGTGTCTGTATGGATCCGTACCTCCATCATCGCCACATTCAAACCTGTCTTAGTCATTTTCAACTCTAGAAATCTCTGGGGTTTCTCAAGTGCCCAAATAGTAAACTGTCAGCTATGCCTGACCCACTGTCTGGTCACCTCTCGGTCTCCCTGTGGCCACTGGGCTCCTGCTGAGCTCCAGCCTACAGCTGAGCTGAAGGGGCTCAGCAATTCCAGATGCCTCTTCCCTGCAGCAAGTGGGATGGGAGGCAGCCTGGCGGCCTAGGGGACGGAGGAACCTCAGTAGCCTTGTCCCTGAACGCCCCAGCGGAGGAGGGACCTCTGTCTCTCCGCTAAGAACCCCATGCCCACCCTGCCCGCCCCATTAACTTGAGCCTCTCTCCACTGTTGGCTCGGGAGTCAGCACACTCCTTCTGTCTCTGCCTCTGAACACTGTGGGGTCTGTCTCGTGGTCTGCCCACCCCAGCACATCCAGTGAACAGTAAGGTTTCCTCGCAGTCTTCATCCTGAAGCACCATTTGGCATCCCTGTCTTCTGTTCACCAACCCCGCTCCCCCGGGATATTAGCTTCCGTTCTGTCACTGGAACTGGTTTAGAAACGCTCCTCCCAGACACCGAGGTTTTGTTCCCAGCACCCCATCATTGTGGTTGTTTACCGGCAGCGACAGATTAGCTGTGCCTCTCGGAGGCTCTGGCGCACTGGCCACGGTCAGCTCCATCCTGGGATCTGGACGCTGGGTGTCTACCAGAGCCCCTGTTCTGACCTGCTGCTGCTCTGGAACATCCCGTCCCGGTGGGTCTGAGCACAGTCCTGGGGGGTCTGAGCACAGAGTCCGCACGCATGGGGTGATGACTGGCCCGGACCCCTGTGGGACCTGCTTGGGCAGAGCCCTACTCAGCTTTAGGCTCCTCTCGCCCAGGGAGCTTGCCAGGCCTGTCCCTGCAGGAGGGTCTGCCCTGAGAAGGTGATGGGGCAGCAACCTGCAGAGGCTGGAGGTTCCAAACCATGTTTCCAGAGAAATGAGACCTGGGATGTGAAAAATGGGAAACATCAATCACTTTTGCTGTTTAAGCCATTCATGTTGTTATTTAGTTGCTAAGTCATGTCCCACTCTTTCTGACCCCATGGACTGTAGCCCATAGGCTCCCCTGTCCATGGTATTTCCCAGGCAAGAATACTGGAGTGGGTCGCCATTTCCTTCTCCAGAGGGTCTTGCTGACCTAGGGATTGAACCCATATCTCTTGCACTGGCAGGTGAAATTTTTTTTTTTTTTTTTTTACCATTGAGCCACCAACAAAGTCCATAAGCCATATATACCATTGCATAAAGACATAGAGTTAATTATAAACAAAAAGAAGAAAGAGGCGCAGCTCCATCACACAAACAACTGACAGCTCTGTGAACACACAAAACTATGCACACTGTGCTACAGACAGCTGGGGATGCAGCATACGGTCCTGCACAATTTTTACGGAGTAACTGTACTGCTAGCATTTTCAAGGTCAATAATGTAGATCTACTGGGTCAGTGTAACGGTGGCAAGAATGACATCGCTTTAAATGAATACAATTGGAGCCTTTACTTTTGACCAGCTATTTATTTCAAGTTTAGCTATTATGAGAATGCTGTGAAAACACTGTTGGGCATATATGTGGGCGCAGGTCTCTTATTACATCTCAGGGTTAATTCTAAGAAGCTGTCCATGTTTCTGGTGGGTGTTATCAGTGTATCCCACAGAAATAAGTGACCGAGATTCCAGCGTCTTCCACATCCCCTCCACACCAAGAATGACATCTGTTTTTGTTGTTGTTTTAGTCACTAAGTCGTGTTCGACTCTTTGTGACCCCATGGACTGTAGCCAGCCAGGCTCCTCTGTCCATGGGATTCTCCAGGCAAGAATACTGGCGTGAGTTGTCATTTCCTCCTCCAGGGGATCTTTTCAACCTAGGGACTGAATTTGCATCTCCTGCAATACAGGTGGATTCTTTACCACTGAGCCACCTGGGAAGCCCGTTCTTTTTACTATCTGCTCATCAGATCCCTGAAATGTAGTATATCTTTATTCTTTTTTAGTATAATGTATGTAGTTTTGGCCGTGTGGGGTCCTGGGCAGTGCGCGGGCTTTTCTCTCGTGGTATGTGGGTTTCTCACCACGGTGGCTCCTCTGGCTGTGGAGCATGGGCTCCAGAGCCCTCGGGCTCTAGTAGCTGCGGCAGGTGTGCTCAGTGGTTGAGGCTCCTGGGCTCTAGAGCACAGGCTCAGTAGCTGTGGCACATGGGCCTAGCTGCTCGTTGGCGTGTGGGATCTTCCTGGATCGGGGATGGAACTCCTGTCTCCTGCAATGGCAGGCAGATTCTGTGCCATCAGGGAAGCACTGTTCTTCTTTTAATTTACAGTTTCATCTATGGTGTTGATCTGATTTCACGTAATTGACCGCTTGCTGTTCCTCTTGTTAATTGCCCGTTGCCTTTTCATCAGTTCTTTCTTAGTTTGTTGCTTTTAAATTGATGCATTTGTTGTTCAGTCACTGTCACGCCCAACTCTTTGAGACCCCAAGAACCGCAGCACACCAGGCTTCTCTGTCCGTCACTATCTCCCTGAGGGCTGAAATTCATGTCCGTTAAGTCTGTGATGCCATCCAACAATCTCATCCTCTGTTGTCCCCTTCTCCTCCTGCCCTCAATCTTTCACAGCATCAGGGGCTTTTCCAATGAATTGGCTCTTTGCATCAGGTGGCCAAAGTACTGGAACTTCAGTTTCAGCATCAGTCCTTCCAGTGAATATTCAGGGTTGATTTCCTTTAGGATTGAATGGTTTGATCCCCTGGCAGTCCAAGCAACTCTCAACAGTCTTCTCCGGCACCACAGTTCGAAAGTATCAATTCTTGGGTGTTCAACCTTCTTTGTGGTCCAACTCTCACATCCTTACATGACTACTGGGAAAAACCATAGCTTTGACTAGACGGACCTTTGTTGGCAAAGGTAGTAGAGGTGATGGAATCCCAACTAAGCTATTTCAAATCATAAAAGATGTTGCTGTTAAAGTGCTGCACTCAATATGCTAGCAAATTGAGGCATAGATGTTCTTTAAATAACAAGACATTAAACCCTTGTTTGCTATACTTGCCACAAATGTTTCTCCCAGTTTGTCACATGCCTTTAAACTTTGTTTGGGTTTTTGTTGTTGTTTTTTTCCATCTATCAGTTTTCTTTCCCACTTGACTTATGCCTTTACCCTCAATTGTTATAATAAGGGTGTAAGTTATTTTCTGTGTGTATCTGTGTTTGCTTTTTACACTCAGCTCTTTAAATGTGGGACTTTTTCTGGTGCATGGCGCAAAGGGAATTCTTTTTCCCATGGGACACATGAGGGATTCTCAGAAGCTGGTAGATGTTAGGGAGATCCCACACTTCCTTCCTGCAAGGCAGGTATGCATGCTGGGGCTGCCAAGATGGCACCAGAGCCTACTCACCCCCATCCCTGGCTGCTGGACCCTCGAAGAGACTTGCCTCCTGGATACGTAAATCCACCCACCCTAAGTGGGATAGTAATAGAAATGCTGCTGTGGAGTTTAGCCTTAACGTTATGTAGCTATATGATTATTTCATTACATAGGATCACAGGTTAATTCCAGCCCTCCAAGGGCAACAACTTGGACCTGGGTTGCGGGTTCCTTAAGAGAGGATGGTCTGAGCTGCAGCTGCCTGGGGACCCCGAGGACCTCACAGCAGGAAAATGACTGGCAGACAGTGTCCCTGGGAGGGGAAGCCTAGAGGGAAGACCAGAGTCCCCAGAGGCTATCCATTAAACAGAGAAACATCCTCTAGATGCCAGCTTGCCTCTGCAGCCTGGATGCTGCAGAAAGCCTGCAGCATCAGCCAGGTAACCAAACAGGCCGGCGTCCAGAAGCTTAGTTCGGCCACAGCTCGTGGGCCGGGCGGACACAGGCAGCTCTTGGGGGTATGGGTCATAAGACTTCACTCAATTTATCGCCTGGAGACGATGCCCTGAACTCTCACTTGGGCTGGAGGGAGCAAGTCCATGTACTGCCAGGGGATGAGCAGGGGAGTCCTTCAGTCCTGC
Source organism: Oryx dammah (assembly GCF_014754425.2). Taxonomy (NCBI): domain Eukaryota; kingdom Metazoa; phylum Chordata; class Mammalia; order Artiodactyla; family Bovidae; genus Oryx; species Oryx dammah. The sequence continues at coordinate 12,387,296 of NW_024070186.1, read as the reverse complement.
AGGCCCGCTTTGGGCAGAGACACAGATGGCACGAGGTCCCGGGTCACTGCCATGCTGTCTGTGGAAGAAGGATGGGAGACAACAGCCAGGCTGTGACCAGGACAACAGCATTGTGGGTGCCCGCCAGGGACGCCAGCGGATCCCGGCCCTGCTCATCTGGCTGGCCACCTGCCTGCCCCCTGCCCCAGTTGACCTCTCCTCCCTTCACTCGCCTGCAGTCCCTCCTGCGGGGACCAGCTTTGTCCAAGGCAATCCACCCACACCTCCCTCTGAAAGTACCGTGGGCACAGCTGCACCGGTCAGGGCTCCACAGGGAGACAGGCAGTTGGGATGTATGTACAAAGAAAGCATTATTGCAAGGATTGGTTCACATGACCATCAGGGAGGCCGACAAGACCCAGGACCTGTGGGTGCGCTGGACTCACAAGGGCTGATGGGTTAGTTGAAGGGCAGAAAGGGGTCGATATCCTATTTAAAATGATGTTAGGGGAGAGAAGTCTTTCTAACTTGGGGGAGATCAGTCTGATTGGATGAGACCCACTCACATGGCAAAGGGTGATCTCTTAGTCCATGGACTTAGATGTTAACCTTGTCCAGAAACACTTGAAATAATGTTGGACCAACAAGCTAAAACGGAATGAGGACGTGAGACAATTCAAGTAAGAGAATTCATTCCTGCCATGACAGAGGAACAGGGACCAAGTTAGGCTTCTGCTTGGAACAAAAAGGAACCCAAGAGAGACAAAATACATGAAACAATGGGTCATGGACTCAGACAAGGAAGAACAGCCGCCCGAGAGACAGGAGATGGACCAGGGGTCCCACGATGTCCTGGGCTGCAGTAGGGGAGTGGAAACTGGGGACCCAAGGGTGGCTGACCTGAGCCATCTCTGCAAGCCTTTGGGATGGAAACAGCATCTCAGAAATAGAGCTGTTGAGAGCTCTGCTGTTTGTCTGCCTCTCCCAACGCCTGCTGATGGGGAGCGCAGAGTAGAGGCCCCGGAGTGTCGGAGCAGGGGATGGCGCATCTGCCTCATGGTGGTGCCCAGTCTGCCTTAGCCGGATGCTGTCAACCAAAGGCTCTGCTGGTTTTCCTGAACTGGAACTGCTGGGATGGGGACAGTCACATTAGACTCTCAGCCGAGTGCCCTGAGCTGGGTGCCACCCCTGGCACGGGAATCCCGCCCTGCAAACAGCAAGGCTGGGGCCGGTGTTCCCACATACTGAGCCATCTGCTGTAGGATCCCCTCTCCAACGCGGACTTGAGTCACCCTCTTCCACCTCGGGGCTCCTTGAATAACCAGGATCTCAAATTAACCATGAGAAGAGCAAAACAAAAGCCCATTTCTTGGTTGTGAAGCAGGAGATAAAACCCCAAAGCTGACCTATGGGGCAGAGACAGCTCCACTCTTGGGCGTTTACCTCCCTTCCTACTCCGTTTGGCTTCCTCTATTCGTGGAAGGCCAGGATCGTGCTGCCTCAGAGTGACAGGAAACACAGGACAGCGGGCAGCGGCGGCAGAGCAGGGCCAATGGCCGCCCCAGAAATCCTGAAAGGAACGTGGTTTTCCCATGAAACATGTGCTTGTCAGAGATGTAAATGAGACACAGTTTTAGGAAAGATCAAGGCACCCAGCGCTAATTTGCAGACAGCCACCCCCTTCCCCATCTTCTACCCAAGGTCATCTGAGTGACCTTTTACAATTCTTTCTGAGAATAGTGATGTGGTTGTTTTTATAGGAGGGAGGTATGCACATTTTTGTAAAGAGTCAAACAATTCCAAAAGTTAGAAGAGAGACAGCAACAACAAATGAAACATTCACTGCCAGCCCTGTGGCCAGAAATACCCAGTTCTTATCAGGGGAGGCAGGCCCATGCAGACCATCAACAGAGCGGCTGCCGAATCTCGTGAGTGGACAGGCAGAGGGAAAGAGAGTAAGGATCCTCCTTGATTTTAACAGGAAAAAAAAAAAAACCAGAAGAAATTGAGCACAATCAAAGGCTGTAAACTTCATATAGATTAATCTTTGTCACAAGAAATCATCTCTGAAAGACCCTGCAAAAAGAACCAGGAAAGCCCCGAATAGAAGGAGCCAGGCTGGGACCAGGCTTTGGTCCCACACAGCAACCCTGTCAGATGTGTGGACACACAGCAGGCCCAGGAGAGAGGAGGAGCCGGGGAAAGGCCCACACACAGCAGGAAGTCAGCATGTGGCCGAGGAGGCTTGCACATCCCTGGGCAAAGTGGACTCTTTCTAAAAAGATTTATTTATTTATTATCACTGTGGCTGTCCTGGGTCTTTGCTCCTGCATGCAGGCTTTCTCTAGTTATGACAAGTGGGGGCCCCTCTCTAGTTGCGGTGCTTGGACTTCGCATTTCAGTGGCTTCTCCTGCTGTGGAGCACAGGCCCTGGAGCACAGGCTCAGTAGTTGTGGTGCTTGGGCTTAGTTGCCCCTCAGCATGTGAGTACTTCCTGGACCATGGATCTAACCCCTGCATTGGCAAGCAGATTCTTAGCCACTCAGACCAGGGAAGCCCCAAATGGACTTCTAATAAATGGTGGGTCCCATGGGACAGCCTTTGGGAGAAAGATTAAAGTAGATCCCCTGGGCGGGGTCAGGGGGGCTGGTGGTGGGAGAAATAGGTGAAGGGGATCAAAAGGTAAGAGGAAAAAATAGAGAAAGAAAGAAAGAAAGAAATACAGCTAAGCTTCCCAGAAGAAAGGAAAGTCTCAGGGAATATCTTTGGAAGTCACAAGGTCCAGTTTTTCTCCATATAACAGAAGGCAAGCACAAGTATCAGATGAGAGATTTAGGGAAAACCTAAGGATTGCTCACTCTTCATCTCCAAGGCCACATCTGATGTAAAGCAAATAAGCAAATATCAAATAGATCCTAAAATATATACATATACATATATATATATATATAAATTTAAAATAGCCTTTCTATATCCAAGGGAGACATATAGGGAGAAAATAACTAATCATATTAGAGGGAAAAGGTAAAACACTTAACAGAAGAAAACGTTGGAGGTGGGAGTGAGAGGGGGCAGAGAGGAAGGAGGGAAAACAAGCCCACGTAAAAATTCTGGGGAAAGATGAAAGATGGGCAGAGTGTGAACTCAGGCAATAACAGTGGCATGGGGGCTTGAAAAGGCATGGGCTTGAGCCCTTGTAAGAAAGAAGGATGAATATGCCTTGACAGCTGATAGAATGTAGGCGCTCAGGGAAAGAAGAATCTGGGGTGATTCTCAGGTATTTGGCTGGGGTGGACAAACAAAGCTAAATTGGTCGAGGGGGCACTGGGGAAAGGCAGGGGCTGGGGAGGAGAGGAGGAGAAGGTTAGGAAGGAGGGATGACCAGTTGACAAGAGGAATCTCTAGCATGTGGCGAGCACAGCAGAGGGTCCTCTGCACACAGGTGACATAGCACATGTACTCATTCCGCTCATGCAGATCCCATCCCAGACCTTTAAGGAAACAGGGAAAGCAGTAAGGATCGAGAAGGCGGTAATTGAGACGATACGGTGGTTTTCCCCACCATTCCGCTTTTACAGCAGACACGCCTTCCCACCAAAATAGATCCACTCTTCACACCAGACCCAGGAACGGACTTCTGGTGGAGGGGACCTGGTGTGAAGCAAGAAACCACACGAGCACTACATGATGATGTGGTGAGGTCCACTCTCACCTGGATGAGAAGTTCTTTCCAGTGAGGACACAAAGAGAGACTTCCCGGCAGGCCAGTGGTCAGGACTCTGCATTTCCATGGCAGGGGGTACGGGTTCAATCCTTCGTCAGGGAACGAGGATCTCGCAAGCTGCATGGCGTTGCCAAAAAGACCCCAAAAACAAACAAACAAAAAAATGATGATACAAAGAAAAAATTGAAAAGTATGAGAATAAAAAAATTGTAGAGCAAAAAAACGATGAACTAAAAACAACTAAAACACATTAAAATTTTTTTTTTCCAATGAGCCTTGAAAATTACATAGCCAGTCAGGCTCTCAAGCTTTACACAATATGAAGTGTTCTCTTGTGTTTCCTGGGACCTGAGACTCCTGTGTCCCCCCACCGGAGCAGTTGTGGGCCCAGCAAGTGCTTCAAGCAATGCTGCATCTCAGCTCTGGCCAGTGCAACAAGGCAGGAAAAAGAAACAGAATAAACCTGTATTTACTTCTGGGCAACATGACTTGGATGTAGATGTTATTTCATCAATTAGTCGTGTCTGACTCTTTGAGATCCCATGGACTGCAGCATGCCAGGCTTGCCTGTCCTCCACCGTCTCCTGGAATTTTCTCAAACTCATGAAATGGCAACACACTCCAGTACTCTTGCCTGGAGAATCCCATGGACGGAGGAGCCTGGTGGGCTACAGTCCATGGGATCGCAAAGAGTCGGACATGACTGAGCGACTTCACTTCACTTCATGTCCATTGAGTCAGTGATGTCATCCAACCATCTCATCCTCTGTTTTCACCTTCTCCTCCTACCTTCTATCTTTCCCAGCATCAAGGTCTTTCCAATGAATTGGCTCTTTGCATCAGGTGGCTGAAGTACTAGAGTTTCAGCTTCAGCACCAGTTCTTCCAATGAATGTTCAGGGTTGATTTTCTTGAGGACTAACTGGTTTGATCTCCTTGCTGTCCAAGGGACTCTCAAGAATCTCCTCCAGCACCACAGTTTGAAAGCATCAGTTCTTTGGCATTCAGCCTTCTTTATGGTCCAACTCTCATATCCATACATGACTATTGGAAAAACCATAGCTTTGACTAGATGGACCTTTGTTGGCAAAGTGATGTCTCTACTTTTTAATATACTGTCTAGTTTTGTCATAGGTTTTCCTCCAAGAAGCAAGCATCTTTTCACAGCTGCAGTCACTGTCTGCATGTGGATTTAGACAATTCTAAAGAACCTACAAAACAAGACTGAAATTAGCCAACACAGCAAGGCCAAGGAATGCAATGTAACCCAGTAAATCAGTAGTATTTCTACATGCTAGCAAGAGAGAACAGGAAAATTAGATTCAATGTACCATTTAGAGCAACAGCAAAAACCATGAAGTACCTAATAATTAGGGCTTCCCTGGTGGCTCAGACAGTAAAGCGTTTGCCTACAATGTGGGAGACCCAGGTTTGATCCCTGGGTCAGAAAGATCCTCTGGAGAAGGAAATGGCAACCCAGTCCAGTACTCTTGCCTGGAAAATCCCGTGGACTAAGGAGCCTGGTAGGCTACAGTCCATGGGGTCGCAAAGAGTCGGACAGGACTGAGCAACTACATTTTCACTTTTACTTTTAGAAATAAATTAAAAAAAAAATCAAACATGGGACTTCTACCTGGAAAACTCCAAAATGCTGCCCAGAGAAAGGAGAGTGGCTAAGTGACCAGGGCACTGATCACGACCATGGAGGGAAGATGCAGCAGGAAGGCCCACTCTCCCCCAGATGACTGATCCAGCCATCCTCACCAAACCCCAGCAGGCTTGTGTGTGGAAACCGGAGAGCCAGCTGATTCCACAAGCGTATGGAGATGCAGTGGACTCGAGTGGACCCAGGGGTCCTGACAGGGTGGACACAGCTCCTTCAGGGCAGAGCTACAGGCAGCATGGAGGCTGGTGGTGGTGATGATGCTCAGACCAGCGGTACAGAACAGAGTCCAGAACCAGACCCGCTTTGGGTCAGAGAAGAAGGATGGCTTAATTTGAAAAGGACTTTCTGGGGGATGGTTGCTCTCCTGTGATTAAAAGCCTGTTGCTGGTCGTCCCCCCATGAGACTGAGGCCCTTAACCGTGTGAACTGTCTCGGTGCAGTGGGCCAGGGCGGGACTCCCACCAGGCATCGTTGAGGTCAGGGGCAGGGGGGAGGCTCATGTTTCTGGTAGACCCACTGCAGGCTCTCTTTTTAGGGCAGCAGGGGATGGGGAACGTAGATTACTACTTGAACGAATGTGTTAAGTTTCTGTTACTTTCTAGAAATGTCTAATAATGAAGCTGAAATCCTCCTGCCAATTAACCAGTTGTGATGGAAGCTGATGGCTGGTGGGACTGAGCCGAGCTGGGCACATTCTTGTCACAGCAGCCTGAGGGGGCTGAGGCTTTCCTGAAATAGCCAGTGAAATTCCCCAGTTCTGTTCATAGCAAGAGGACCAGTGCCCACCACATACAACTTTAGGGCAACACGATGAGAGGGCCTCTCTCGAGTCCCCCTCTTCCCCCACCCCTCCCAGGGGGCAGGTCTGAGACATGAGGCCTGGCATCCTCAATTATGGAACGGTGGGCACAGCTAACACCCTCATTCAAATCCACCTATCGGGATATGGGTTACAAACCGAGGCACGAGAACCAGAAGCAAACAAAGTGAAAGCAGGGTGTGCACAGTCGCCTCCTGCTCAGGGGTCAGGCGGGCACAGAGCCCATCCAGACTGGAAGGGTGCATTCAAGGGCAACCGTGATCTGTAAGACAGTCAAGGCAGAAAATGTGTTTTTCCGCTCTGGGAAATAGTCAAAGCTTTTCTATTCCATCAGAAATAGAAGTGGAATTCTAGAAAGCAAAAAGGCGGGCTTCTCCGTGCATGCAGCTCAAATGCGTCTGCATGGCCACAGTGCTGTCATCTCCGTGGAATGTGGGCCTGCGTTTCCACGAGGCTGCAGACCAGCTCTGGGGCAGCACCAGCTCGGCCACCTTGAACCCTCCCCTGGCAGGCCCCGGCCACCTCGGGGCCACTCGGGCCTCAGGAGTCTGCACCACTCACAGGCCAGCCTTGCTGGCTGGCTATGCAGTCACAAGTCCCTGTGGTGGCTGGCACTGGACAGGTAGTGATATTTTCCCGTTAGGACCCTCAGTGGTTTAAAATCCTGAGAGCCATGCCCAGCCCATGGTGGTGAGGTTCTTTGCATACCCCCCGCCCCGCCCCTGAAGGCAGAAACAATGAGTTACACCTGAATGTGCCTGCGTGCTATCTCGCTTCAGTTGTGTCCGACTCTTTGCAGCCCTATGGACTATAGCCTGCCAAGCTCCCCCATCCATGGGATTCTCCAGGCAAGAATGCTAGAGTGGGTTGCCATGCCCTTCTCCAGGGGATCTTCCTGAACCAGGGATCGAACCGGTGTATCTTGTGTCTCCTGTGTTGGCAGGTGGGTTCTTTCCCACTAGTGCCACCTACGATGTAAACTTTATATAATATTTATGTTTAGCTTATTTTGTTTTACACACTTTATTATAATACCAGCTGTTTACTTCAGTGATACATCATTTAAGACAACCTCTCTGAGGACAGGCCCAGAGAGGCCAGCGGCCCACCCAAGGAGTAACCTGTCCACCAGCAGGGCGGCCCAGGCTGCCTTCTCCCAAGGACATCCCCCTCTGCCAAGCTGAGTCAGGGGTTCAGTTCAGTTCAGTTCAGTTCAGTCATTCAGTTGTGTCCGACTCTTTGCAACCCCACGAATTGCAGCACGCCAGGCCTCCCTGTCCATTACCAACTCCCGGAGTTCACCCAAACTTATGTCCATCAAGTCAGTGATGCCATCCAGCCATCTCATCCTCTGTCGTCCCCTTCTCCTCCTGCCCCCTTACCTCCCAGCATCAGGGTCTTTTCTAGTGAGTCAGTTCTTCGCATGAAGTGGCCAAACTATTGTAGTTTCAGCTTTAGCATCAGTCCTTCCAAAGAACACCCAAGACTGATCTCCTTTAGAATGGACTGGTTGGATCTCCTTGCAGTCCAAGGGACTCTCAAGAGTCTTCTCCAACACCACAGTTCAAAAGCATCAATTCTTCGGTGCTCAGCTTTCTTCACGGTCCAACTTTTGCATCCATACATGACCACTGGAAAAACCATAGCCTTGACTAGACGGACCTTTGTTGGCAAAGTAATGTCTCTGCTTTTGAATATGCTATCTAGGTTGGTCATAACTTTCCTTCCAAGGAGTAAGCATCTTTTAATTTCATGGCTGCAATCACCATCTGCAGTGATTTTGGAGCCCAGAAAAATAAAGTCTGACACCTTTTCCACTGTTTTCCCATCTATTTCCCATGAAGTAATGGGAACGGATGCCATGATCTTCGTTTTCTGAATGTTGAGCTTTAAGCCAACTTTTTCACTCTCCTCTTTCACTTTCATCAAGAGGCTTTTTAGTTCCTCTTCACTTTCTGCCATAAGGGTGGTGTCATTTGCATATCTGAGGTTATTGCTATTTCTCCCAGCAATCTTGAGTTGGGGGTTAGGATGCAGTTAACAGGTGGGCAAGGCTCAGCAGGAGGCCTGAGGCCCGAGCTTTCTCAGGCATTGCCTTAAATCACTGAGGCTGGGGGAGAGGCACAAGGTGAGGGGGCCCTGGATGGATGCTGGCATGTCACAGGAATCCCAGAAGCACTGGGCACACCACCTCAGAGGCACAGGAAGCAGGTGGCACCAGGCCTTGGGCAATGGTCAGGGTGTCAGCACTCTGGGGGGTCCTGCCATCATAAGTCACTTCCCAGAGACCCCATTTGTCCTCAGCGGGTCATGGGCCAACCAGCCTGAGACAGCAAACAACAGCTTCTCAGTGACACTTAACGCCCCCACAACTGCTGCTGAATCAGGTTCCTGGGCTGGCCAGGGGCTCTGCTGCTGGTGGTGGGAGGCAGGAGCAGCCCCGGAGACTGTAGGATGGCCAGTGTGGAGGCCATGCTTGGAGGACAGCTCAGCTGGCTCATCCAGCCATGCTCTTCAACCAAAACACTGAGTTATCTTCTTCCTTCCACACCTGCTGGCTGGATTCCACGAGGATTGGGAGCAAATGGGGAATAAAGAGACGAGAGGGGCTTTAAGCAATCACAAAAAGGGGAGGGGCAGAGGCTCCCTGAGAGAAAGCCACAGAAGCCAAGGCTGCTGGGCATGGTGAGTTCTGGGGTTCGGGGAGAGCGGACTCCCCAGGGGAGGCAGAGGGCAGGAAGGTCTGCAGGGGCTTTCTGTGTGTGGGCACGCGGCACCTCTGCTGTGGCATCCTTGGATCACTTGCACACAGATTTAAGTCGCTTTTCAATTCTTGGTGCATGTGAGGCCAGCGTTTCTTCCAAAGGGAACGTCGTGCTGAGGCAGGTGAGTGGCTTGGCTGCCCTCTCCCACCCAGCCATCCTCCTCAGGGCAGCAGAGATTGGGTCTGGCAAGACCAGAATCTGACTTTTGTGCAGTTGAGAAGCAATAGAAACTTGATGGTCTGATGGCCAGAAAACAAATGGAATCTGTAATTATAAACTATCTCACAAAGTAAGCGGCAAGCTTTCCCTCAAGGCTTCTGATTTCGATGAAGGTTAATAAAGAATTACACATGTCTTATATTAAACTCTTCTAGAGAAGAGCAAAAAAGGGAACACTTCTTAACTAATTTTATGAAGTCTAATATAAACTTTGATACTAAAATCTGATCAGGACATTATAAAGAAAGAGAAAAGTATAGCCTATTTCCCACGTAAGTATAGATGCAAAGGTCCTAACTAATACATGAATGAACAAAATCCAGTAATATACAAAAAAGATAACACATTGCAACCAAATTGGGCTTATTCCAGAACATATAAGATTTGTTTAACATTTGAACTTCAATCAATTTAGTTCCTCATGTTGACAGAACAAATCAGAAAAATCATACTATCATTTCAATAGGTGAGGAAGAAAACATTCAGTAAAACTCAACACACATTCATGAAAAGAAATTGGTAGTGAAGTAGGAATAAAAGGGAATTTCCTTAATCTGATAGAAGGCATCTATGTAAACGACATTCCTACAACAAATATCACACTCACTGGTAAACAGGGAATGTTTCCCTGCTGAGGTCAGGACCAAGATAAGAATGTTTGCTACGGACACTTGTAGTCAGACCAAAAGTGAAGCAAGCCAAGAAAAAGGCAGTGAGGAATGCTGTTTGGAAAGGGAGAAATTAAAAAGTCAGCCTTCATGGGCAAAATGATTATGTGCATAGAAAATCCAACAGAACCCCCAGATAACTCTTAATAAAATTATTAAGTGAATCTGGAAAGATGGCTAAATACTAGGTCAACATACAAAAATCATCTGCGTTCTCTGTAAACCAGTAACTAGTGGTTACAAAATAAAAGTAAATATCATCCAAAGCAGCAAATACCCAGGGATGGACCCGACAAAATATGTGTGAACCGTACACACAGAAGACTCTAATAAATTAATGAGGGAAACTGAAGAATCCTTAAATGAATGTCAGAATAAACAATGGCAGGGCATCAATACTGTGAGAACATTCATTCTCACTCAACTGATCTATAGCTTCTCCACAATTATCATTATTCCGGCAGGACTTTTGGGGAAATTGAAAAGCCAATCCAACAAGTTATATGGAAGTGTAAAGAAACATGTTTAGGAGAAAATTCTAAAGATGAACACAACTGAAGATGACTCTACCAGAGAGCAAGACTGTGATATACTCCAGTGATTAAGACAGTAAGTGTTGGTGTAAGGACAGGCATATTGCCTAGAAGAAGAGAGAGTCTTGCTCATGTGGGTTCTAGATTTATGACAAAAGCAGCATTGAAGAGCAGCAAGGTAAAGGGCACTCTTCCCATCAACAGTGCTGGGTCAGTGGATACCAAATACGAACAGCAACAGCAGGATGAATCCCAACCCCTACCTCACACCGAACAGAAAAAACAATTGCAGGTGGACTACTGCTCTGAAAAACAAAGTTGGGGGACTTCCATGTTGGTCTAGTGGCTAAGACTCCAGGCTCCCAATGCAGGGGACCCAGGTTTGATCCCTGGTCAGGGAACTAGATCCCCCACGCTGCAACTGAGACCCAGCCACATTCAAATAAATAAAATAAATATTTCAAAAAAGAAAATTGGAACAATAAACATTACAGAAGATAACGGGGCATGTCTTCATGAGCAGGGAGTTTAGTCGAGGTTTTCTAAATAGGGCACAGAGAGCATTAACCATAGTGAAAAGGTTGAAGAATTGGATCACACTGAAATTAAGAATGCCTGTTTGTGGAAAGGTACAGTACTAAGAGTGAGAAAATATCTGAAATACAACGGACCAAAGAGTTTGTGTCCAGAATACACAAAGAATTTCTACAAGCAGATGAGAAAACACTGGAGCAGTTTCCTCACCAACAGGGCATGCACAGGGATCGGCAGCTCCTGCAAATATGCTCAGCCCACGGGCCATGTGAGACCCACACCCTCCCCAGAAGGGCCTCAAAGAAGAGGACCACCAGCATCAAGTACTACTGAGGATGAGAGCAGCTGGAACTCTCACAGATGCTGGCAGGAGTGAATGTGGCTCAACAGTATAGAAAACTGGCGCTGCCTAACCAGTGGGACACACGTGTCACCTCTGATGTGGTAGACATCCCAAAGAAACATGCACACACGTGTGCTGAAAGGCACACATGAGAACATTCACTGGGGCATTATGCACAAAGGACAGGAAGCAACCCAGATCTCCATGCGCTTCCCCGGTGGCTCAGTGGTGAAGAATCTGCCAGCAATGCAGGAGACCTGGGTTCAATTCCTGGGTTGGGAACATCCCGTGGAGGAGGAAATGGCAGCCCACTCCTGTATTTTGCCTGGGAAGTTGCATGAACAGAGGAGCCTGGCTGGGCTACAGTCCATAGGGTTGCAAACAGTCGGATGAGACTGAGTGACTAACACTCTCACTTTTCAGATCTCCATCGACAGTAGAATGAATTAATATATCGTGGAACTAACATTCTGGATGATTAACATACTCGGGACGATGCTCGGACACAGCGTGATGGCTCTCCCAAACATGGCGTCCAGCGAAGGAAGCAAGACTGACGAGTTCAAGTTGTATGATTTTACTCGTGCCAAGTAAAAAACAGGCACAGCCAACCCATGGCGCTGGAAGCCAGGGCAGAAGGTCTCTGGGAGCTTGGAGGGAGCAGGTGTGAAGGGACTCCGGTGGTGACCAGGTTCTATTTCTTGTCCTGAGCAGAGATTTCACCGTGCATCCACTTTGGGTTAATTTGTCAAGCTGCACATTTGTAAGATGGATATTTTTCTATATGATATTATCCTTCAACAAAATGTTTAGAAATGCATGTGTGATTGTCCCTTTTCATGGCACCACTCCCAGCCACTGTGTTACCAAGTAATATGTGTAATAGTCGGCTGGAATCCCTAGAATTCAAATCTAAAGCTGTGACCCTCAAGAGCTGACTGTGTGGGAGCTGAAGTCCCCTGGAGAGAAGGCTTTAAATAACTGCACAGCCATCTAAACTGTCATTAACCAACTTTCATCAGGCACTTACTCAGCCTCCAGACCCCCCAGAAGGGCTCTGCCAGGAAGGGAGCAGGGGGGCAGGGCTCCTCCCACGACCCCCGTACCCCTCTCTCCCTTGCCCAGCTTCAGTTCTTAGTTGCCTTTCAGCTTCTCAAGAATGACTGCTAACATAATAATTAAGAGGTAACTCAGCAAGAAAGAAAAAAAGAAAAAAGAAAAGTTCCTTTTACCAGTACTAGTCCATGATCTTAGAATAGTATGTACCAGAAGCCATACTGTGTTTGCATCTGATTTATTAAAAAAATACCCCAAACTGCTACCATGCAAAAGAAGTGGGTGCAGGTACTACTTCTGTCTGATTTATGTATTTCTTTGCACCCATCTTGTCCCACAAGGAATGTGAGGTGTCTGGCAGTGCTCATCCCTCACATTTAGAGTCCCTTAGCATCCTCGAAGCAGTCTGCTGTATGTAGTCCTCACAGTCATGTCTGGTGTTACCACCCCAGTGTCACCATGGAGAACCCGTGTCCTTCCACACGCTGTCCTAGAGGATCTGCAAACACCCCAAGCCTTCGTGGAGAACGTGCTGAGTTTGCCCAGGTTTTAACATCACAATTAGAAGTAGCTCAACTGGAATTCCATCACCTCCACTAGCTTTGTTCGTAGTGATGCTTCCTAAGGCCAACTTGACTTCACATTCCAGGATGTCTGGCTCCAGGTGAGTGATCACACCATCGTGATCATCTGGGTCATGAAGATTTGTTTTGTACAGTTCTTCTGTGTATTCTTGCCACTTCTTCTTAATGTCTTCTGCTTCTGTTAGGTCCCTGCCATTTCTGTCCTTTATTGAGCCCATCTTTCCATGAAATGTTCCCTTGGTATCTCTAATTTTCTTGAAGAGATCTCTAGTCTTTCCCATTCTGTTGTTTGCCTCTATTTCTTTGCACTGATCACTGAGGAATGCTTTCTTATCTCTCCTTGATATTCTTTGGAACTCTGCATTCAAATGGGTATATCTTTCCTTTTCTTCTTGGCTTTTTGCTTCCCTTCTTTTCACAGATATTTGTAAGGCCTCCTCAGACAGCCATTTTGCTTTTTTGCATTTCTTTTTCTTGGGGATGGTCTTGATTCCTATCTCCTGTACAATGTCATGAACCTCCATCCATAGTTCATCAGGCACTCTGTCTATCAGATCTAGTCCCTTAAATCTATTTCTCACTTCCACTGTATAGCCATAAGGGATTTGATTTAGGTCATACCTGAATGGTCTAGTGGTTTTCTCCACTTTCTTCAATTTCAGTCTGAATTTGGCAATAAGGAGTTCATGATCTGAGCCACAGTCAGCTCCCGATCTTGTTTTTGCTGACTGTATAGAGCTTCTCCATCTTTGGCTGCAAAGAATATAATCAGTCTGATTTCAGTGTCGACCATCTGGTGATGTCCATGTGTAGAGTCTTCTCTTGTGTTGTTGGAAGAGGGTGTTTGCTATGACCAGTGTGTTCTCTTGGCAGAACTCTATTAGCCTTTGCCCTGCTTCATTCCGTATTCCAAGGCCAAATTTGCCTGTTACTCCAGGTGTTTCTTGACTTCCTACTTTTGCATTCCAGTCCCCTAGAATGAAAAGGACATCTTTTTTGGGTGTTAGTTCTAGAAGGTCTTGTAGGTCTTCATAGAACCGTTTAACTTCAGCTTCTTCAGCATTACTGGTTGGGGCATAGACTTGGATTACCATGATATTGAATGGTTTCCTTGGAAACGAACAGATATCATTCTATCGTTTTTGAGATTGCATCCAAGTACTGCATTTCGGACTCTTTTATTGACTATGATGGATACTCCATTTCTTCTAAGGGATTCCTGCCCACAGTAGTAGATATAATGGTCATCTGAGTTAAATTCACCCATTCCAGTCCATCTTAGTTCACTGATTCCTAGAATGTCGACGTTCACTGTTGTCATCTCCTGTTTGACCACTTCCAATTTGCCTTGATTCATGGACCTAACATTCTAGGTTCCTATGCAATATTGCTCTTTACAGCATTGAACCCTGCTTCTATTACCAGTCCCATTCACAACTGGGTGTTGTTTTTGCTTTGGCTCCATCCCTTCATTCTTTCTGGAGTTATTTCTCCACTGATCTCCAGTAGCATATTGGGCACCTACCGACCAGGGGAGTTCATCTTTCAGTGTCCTATCTTTTTGTCTTTTCATGCTGTTCATGGTCAGTTTTCATTCTAATCCCAAAGAAAGGCAATGCCAAAGAATGTTCAAACTACTGCACAATTGCACTCATCTCACACGCTAGTAAAGTAATGCTTAAAATTCTCCAAGCCAGGCTTCAGCAATACATGAACCATGAACTTCCAGATGCTCAAGCTGGTTTTATAAAAGTCAGGGGAACCAGAGATCAAATTGCCAACATCCGCTGGATCACTGAAAAAGCCAGAGAGTTCCAGAAAAAAATATCTATTTCTGCTTTATTGACTATGCCAAAGTCTTTTGCGGTGTGGATCACAATAAACTGTGGAAAATTCTCAGATGGGATTACTAGACCACCTGAGCTGCCTATTGAGAAACCTATATGCAGGTCAGGAAACAACAGTTGGAACTGGACATGGAACAGACTGGTTCCAAATAGGAAAAGGAGTACTTCAGGGCTGTATATTGTCACCCTGCTTATTTAACTTCTATGCAGAGTACATCATGAGAAACGCTGGGCTGGAGGAAGCACAAGCTGGAATCAAGATTGCCAGGAGAAATATCAATAACCTCAGATATGCAGATGACACCACTCTTATGGCAGAAAGTGAAGAAGAACTAAAGAGCCTCTTGATGAAAGTGAAAAAGTTGGCTTAAAGCTCAACATTCAGAAAACGAAGATCATGGCATCTGGTCCCATTACTTCATGGCAAATAGATAGGGAAACAGTGGAAACAGTGGCTGACTTTTTTCCCCTGGGCTCCAAAATCACTGCAGATGGTAATTGCAGCCATGAAATTAAAAGACGCTTACTCCTTGGGAGGGAAGTTATGACCAACCTAGACAGCATATTCAAAAGCAGAACATTACTTTGCCAACAAATGTCCATCTAGTCAAAATTATGGCTTTTCCAGTGGTCATGTATGGATGTGAGAGTTGGACTATAAAGAAAGCTGAGCACCGAAGAATTGATGCTTTTGAACTGTGGTGCTGGAGAAGACCCTTGAGAGTCCCTTGGACTGCAAGCAGATCCAACCAGTCCATCCTGGGTGTTCATTGGAAGGACTGATGTTGAAGGTGAAATTCCAATACTTTGGCCACCTGATGCGAAGAGCTGACTCATTGGAAAAGACCCTGATGCTGGGAAAGATTGAGGGCAGGAGGAGAAGGGGATGACAGAGGATGAGATGGTTGGATGGCATCACCAACTCAATGGACATGGGTTTGAGTGAACTCCGGGAGTTGGTGATGGACAGGGAGGCCTGGTGTGCTGTGGTTCATGGGGTCGCAAAGAGTCGGACACGACTGAGCAACTGAACTGACATCATGAATTCTGATGTGACACGTCTCCCTGGAAACAGGTGCAAGCTTCCTGAGGGTATGTGCTTAGGAGAGGGCCTGCAGATTCTCAGGGGAATGAACGTGTCTTTTCAAGACCATTCCAAACAGGTTTACAGAGTAACTGATCACTCTGTTCCCGGGTGCACTTTTGAGGAGCCTTTGTGCCAGGACTACAGTTTTGTCCACCTTGACACCTGGTGGCGTGCCTGGGTGGGGCAGGGCTTCTCCCTGCCTGATGCTTCCCTTGCCCAGACTTCCCCTTCTCCTAAAATTTACAGTTTAAAATATTCTTAAAAACTTAAAAAAATTGAAGTATAGATGATTTACAATGTTGCATTAGTTCCAGGTGTACACACAGTGATTGAGTTTTATCTATATCTGTATCTATTTTCAGTTCTTTTCCCAAAAAGGTTGTTACAAGATATTGAGTAGAGTTCCTTGTTCTATATAATAGGTCTTTGTTGCATATCTATTTTACATATAGTAGTGTGTATCTGATAATCCCTGACTCTTAAAATATCCCTCCCCCACCGTTCCTCTTTGGTAACCATAAATTTTTTCTCTATTTCTGTGGGTCTATTTCTGTTTTGTAGATAAATTCATTTTAATCCTTTTTTTTTTTTTTAGATTACATATTGTCTCTCTCTTTCTGGCTTACTTTGATTTGTATGACAATCCCTAGGTCCATCCGTGTTGCTGCAAATGTCATTATTTCATTCCTTTTTAATGGCTGAGTAATATTCTCTTGTCTGTATGTACCACATCTTCCCGATCCATTCATCTGTTGATGAATATTTACATTGTTTCCATGTATTGGAATATTCTTAATATGCTATTTGATTGAACAAATGTTGTATGTAGCACCTACATAAGTTACAAAGTATCAAGTCTGAGCTCTCATCTACCACACAACCCAAGACCAACACTATTTCTAGGAGCTCATCCATCCACCTGCTTTTTTCCAAACCTGTTCTCTATTGTCTTCCTGCTGGAGGCAATCTTCCCCCAGAACTTTATGTGTCTCACTCCCTTGTTAGGTCACGCACCATGTGCACACATGCCTGTGTGTGTACATACACATACATGTACACATAATAGGTCTTATGTATACATAGTACTCTAAACACACAGGTGCCTAAGCCTAAAGCCTTGATGATTAGTTTCCCTTGTTTTTTAGGCTCTAGAAAACGGCATGCTTTTCAGCCAGCATCGAATTTCCAAGATTTGCCCACGGTGGGTGCTGCTGTTGCTGACTCACTGAATGGCTGTGTGACCACTTTACCATGTGTGTGCCATGTGTGGATAAGCCCCAGTGCAGCTTGCCTTCCCCAGGGAACGGACAGTGGGCTATTGTGAGCACAGCCTGCTGCCTGTCTCCTGACCACACAAGGAAGGACTCTTCCCGGGGACACTCAGGGGTGAGGCCCTTGGCTAGTGGGGTACACAAATATTCAACTTTAAGAGACCAGTGTTTCCCCAAATGGTTGTAAACCATCCTTCCGTAGCCATGATCCAGAATCCTGGTGACCCGCGTCTCCTCTAACACTTGATGTTTGTTGTCAGCCTTTAGATGTTCTGTCAGTGTGGTGGCTGTAAAGCTGCACTCCCGGGGCCGAGGGTCTGCATCTGCATTACGGATGAGACTGAACATCTGTGTGTGTGCTGTGGCCACACAGTCCCCCCTCTGTCCAGGTCTGTCGGGCCTTTTGTCCATTTTTAGTTAGCTTCTGTGCCTTTGCTCACTGGACATTTAATTCTTTTTATGTTCTGGATACAAGTCCTCTGACAGTTATACGTGTTGCAAACATTTTCTTCCTACTTGCTGTGTACTTTTTTCCCCTTCATTGTGTCTTCTGATGAGAAGTCATTCTTAATTTTAGTTCAGATTTATCAATCTTACCCTTTTAAGGTTAGCCCTTTTCGTACCTTATGAAATTCTTCGTTCTTCAAGGTTATAAAGACATTGTGCTTTCCTTAATCCATCTGGACCTGAGTTTGGGGTCAGGCGTAAGGTACATTCCTAATTCTAGTTATTACTCAAATGGGCAAACACATGTCCAAGCATCATTTATTGAAGTCACTGCTTTCCCCACTGATCTGCAAACCCTCTTCAGTCATATGTCAAGATGCATGGGGGTCTGTTTCAAGTTGCCCATCTGTGGGCCAATAACAGCACTTGGTTGACTAAAACTTAATAGTATGCCTTGACATTTGCTGGTGCAAATCCCCTGCCCCCTTCTAAAGACTGTCTTGACCATTCTAGACCCTTTGCCTTCCTGTTACATATCTTAGAATCAGTCAAGTTGAATGAAGATCCATGTTGGGATAGTTATAAGAATTCCACTGACTGTACAGGTGCTTTAGGGGAAAGAGGTATTTTTATCTTTATCTGTTAAAATGGCAGGACTCTACATTCACTTGCTCTTTCAATAACTTTTTAAAACATTTTTTCTCCCTAAAGATCATACACTTTTTTGTTAGATTTATTTATAATTCATACTTGACTACAAACAGAATCTTTTTTCTCAATTACCGGTTGCTCATTGCTGATGTACAGAAATTGGCTTTCTGGATGTGTGTTGATTCTATGCCCAGTAATCTTGCTGGATTTTATTAAGTCTAATACTTTAACTGTATTTTTACTTTTCTGTATATGGAATCATATTACATATGATTGCTTTCTTTCTTTATGGATTTCATTCCTCGGCCATGTCCGTGCTATTGTTTATACTCCATTACAATGCTGAAAGGCAATGGAGAGAACCATCACCCTTGCTTTGTCCCTGGTTTAAAGAGAATGCTCCTCACACTTCACCATTTTTTTTTTTTTAGTATTTATTTATTTGGCTGCAACAGGTCTTAGTTGCAGAACACAGGATCTTCAATCTTTGCTGTGGCATGCGAGATCTTTAGTTGCAACAAGTGGGACTTTTAGCTGTGGCATATCGGAGCTAGTTCCCTGACCAGGGATGAAACTCAGGCCCCCTGTGTTGGGAGTGTGTAGTCTTGGCCTCTGAACCACCAGGGAACACCCGTACCATTGGGTCTGCTGTGTGTAGGTTCCCTCATCAGGTTAAGGAGTTTCCCGTCTAGTCCTAGTTCTCTGAGAGTTTGTCTTCCTCGGCGTGAGTGATGCTGGGTTTCAGTTCAGTTTAGTTGCTCAGTTGCATCCAACTCCTTGCGACCCCATGTACTGCAGCACACTCGGCTTCCCTGTCCATCATCAACTCCCAGAGCCTGCTCATTTATTAATAGCCTTTTCTGCATCTGCTGTGTTGATTATCCAGGGGTTCTCTGAAGTCCTGATGCAGTGATTTACAGTGATAGATTGTTAAGAGTTAAATCAGTTATATTCTTGGGTAAACCCAAGTTGTTTATGACATCTTTGTTTTCATTGTACACATTACTGGATTTTGGTTTGCTAAGTGTTCTGTCTAGGATGTTCTGATAACTTACTTAGACTTTGTTCATGAGTGAAGTTGGTCCATGCTTTTCCCTACTAGTCATCCTGTTTAGCTTTTGGGGTCAAGGTTAGGCAGGCCTCATGTGGGAGGGGTGTTCCCCCTTTCTAGGCAGTTCTGTCCCCAGCACTCTCCTGAAGTTTTCAAGGTCACTATGACCTTCAGTAGAATTTTCCATCCTCATTTGCACTATCTTTTCTTCTTGAAGTACCGTCCCCTGTTTGGCTTCCCGGGTTCTCAGCTTCCCTGCTCCCCTGTACCCTAGGCTGATGGCAGAGGCTCTTCAGGGGTGGCCCAGGTTCTCTTCCCCGTCCTCTCTCTCTGGGTGGCTGCTTCCACCTCCCAGACCCCCAGGTGTGTGTCCCCAGCACAGCCCCCTGTTCTGGATCCCCATCTTCCACTGAACACAGATATCCACTGGGACATCTTCCAGGGCTGCACACGGCACAGCCAGGACTTCAGCTCTTCCCAGGCTCTACTTTCAGTGGTGGTGATGGTGTCAGGCAGTCGTGCCCGACTCTTTCTACCCCACGGACTGTAGCCTGCCTGGGTCCTCTGTCCATGGCATTCTCCAAGCAAGAACACTGGAGTGGGTTGCCATTTCCTTCTCCAGGGGATCTTCCTGATCCAGGAATCGAACCCAGGTCTCCTGCCTTTCAGGCAGATTCTTTACCCACTGAGCTATGAAGGAAGATCCCTTCCTTCAGTACAAAGCACATCACCCGGTCACCTGCTCCAACCCACATGGCCACAACCCTTTCCACACCCTGTCCCCAACCCTCCATCAAGTCTGTTTCCAGCAAGCACACCAAGTGCCCCTCCCAGCATGTCTGATCCCTTCCTACTCCCTCCACTGCCCCTGACGGCTGCCATCAGCAATCCACCTGGGAACACACATTAGCGCTGGGGCAGACCCCAGTGGGTGTCTCACAGCCACCTCCCCTTCCTAACGTGCCCTGGCTTGGGTTTGCATCTCACTCCTCCCAGGCATTGATGGGTGAGAAAGGCTTTATCTCTCCTTGCTGTTCTTTGGATCTGCATTCAAATGGGTGTATCTTTCCTTTTCTCCTTTGCCTTTAGCTTCTCTTTTTTTCTCAGCTATTTGAAAGGCCTCCTCAGACAACCATTTTGCCTTTTTCATTCCTTTTTCTTGGGGAAGGTCTTGATCACTGCCTCCTCTACAATGTCACGAACCTCCATCCATAGTTCTTTAGGTGCTTTGTCTATCAGATTTAATCCCTTGAATTTGTCACTTCCACTGTAAGGGATTTGGTTGGACTCAAAATCACTGCAGATGGTGACTGCAGCCATAAAATTAAAACATGCTTGCTCCTTGGAAGAAAAGCTATGATGAATCTAGACAGCATATTAAAAAGCAGAGACATTACTTTGATGACAAAGTCTGTCTAGTCAAAGCTATGGTTTTTCCGGTGGTCATGAATGGATGTGAGAGTTGGACTATAAAGAAAGCTGAGCGCCGAAGAATTGATGCTTTTGAACTGTGGTGTTGGAGAATACTCTTGAGAGTCCCATGGACTGCAAGGAGATCCAACCAGTCAATCCTAAGCGAAATCAGTCCTGAATATCATTGGAAGGATTGATGCTGAAGCTGAAACTCCCACTTTGGCCATCTGATGGGAAGAACCAACTTGTTGGAAAAGACCCTGATGCTGGGCAAGACTGAAGGCAGAAGAGGACAACAGAGGATGAGATGGTTGGATGGCATCATCGACTCCATTTGTGGAGTCTGAGCAGGCTCCGGGAGTTGGTGATGGACAGGGAAGCCTGGAGTGCTGCAGTCCATGGGGTCGCAGAGTCAGACACAACTGAGCAGATGAACTGACTGACCTCCCAGGCAGGCTCTGCGCTGATGGAGCAGGCCAGCTCCAAGCTCAGGGGCAGGCCCTACTCGCTGGAACCTGGGGCTGGGGGAGGGACGGTGTCGAGGGGGACACACCTTTTCTTTACAGGTTCAGATGGCACTGTCAGGCGAGCGTATGCTCCTCGGTTCTGTCTCGTCACAACAAAGATTTGGAGCGACAGACATTAAAGCCCTCGGCACGTCACAGCTCTCGGGTCTTGGACAAACTGTGTTATAGCTCTTAGACAAATCAGTGTTACAGCTCTATTTAGAAGATAGCAGGAGAATCCATCCTCGAAGCGTGAGGGCATGCCAACCCAAAGATGCGAAGAGAGTGGAGGAGCGCGCCAGTGCGCAGCGCGGGGCGGGGGTGGGGTGGGGTGGGTGGACGGAGAGAGAGTCCTTTGGCTCCTCTTTTTATATGTTTTTCCCTCCCCCTGGGCCTGCCCTATGCAAACCAGGCTAGCCAGGAGTGCTGTTTGTTCTACCTGAAGTCCTCACTCCGGTCCTTGGACCTTCCTCTGTTCTATTTTTGCAGGCTTTTCCCTTCCTTGTCTTTTAGCCACTGCCATGCTGGACTCCTGTTTCCTGTTCTAACCACCTAACAGTACCTAGCTCAGGCTTTTCAGGTCACATGTGTGT
This sequence comes from Oryx dammah, assembly GCF_014754425.2. Taxonomy (NCBI): domain Eukaryota; kingdom Metazoa; phylum Chordata; class Mammalia; order Artiodactyla; family Bovidae; genus Oryx; species Oryx dammah. Next base: position 12,365,540 of record NW_024070186.1, on the reverse strand, counting down.
CTGTTCTCGATTCCCCTTCCCAGCACTTTATGAATGCACAAGTCATCCCAAGCTTGTGGACGATACAGACACAGGCCACAGGCCTGTCGCCAGGACTCATGGGTGGGCCTCTAGTGTGACCACTGGTGGCCTGGGGAGGGCAGAGGACTCAGGGGGCCCAGTCAGCACTATTCTCGGATCATGTGCTGACGGAGCAACCCCGTTGCCCGGGCAGCCTCATCCCCAAGGCCTCCTGGTTCTCAGGGGCTCTGCTCAAGGCTGTGGCATCGCAGGGAAGCTTGTTCTGATCACCTGAAGCTCCTGGGATGAAAACACCTCGGCAAGCAGGGGCCATGCCCTGACCTTGAGCCTCTCTGCATGTGGGGCCTTGGGCTGGCCTGTGACATGGGCGTCATGGATGAGGAGCAGGCTCTGAGCAGCCAGATGATGTCCGAGTCACAGGCTAGTGAGGGGCAGGGTGGGGTGAACCTATCCAGCCCAGCCTGTGCCCCTTACACCAGGCTGGCACAGCTCTGAAGACCCCTCCCCTCCCCCTACCTTCCCTCCCACTCCGGCCCCAGCTCCAGACTGTGGCAGCATCACAGCAAGTTCATTTCCCAGTGTGCACAGGACACATGGCCCGAGGCACCGAAACACCATCTGAAGGTCCTCAGTGTCCTGCCTGTCTGCCTGGCGCCCTGTGACTCACCTCAGGCCACCTTCCTTGTAGGGGTATGTGGCAGGCGATGAGAACCAGCCTGACCACCTCTGGGTTTAAACATTTCAGGACTTGGTGCATAGAGGGGCCCTGGCTGAGTCAGTGCTAGCCCCAGGTTCCCAGTGTAGCCACCCTGGGTCAGAACTCCTCCTCTGGTCCTGGAGATGGGGGTGGACGGTGAGTGTGTGTTCCTAGCAAAGGTGAGGCTGCTCCGGGCCCATCTGGTGCCCAGGCAGGATTCACGGAGGGGGCTGGGGGCCCAGAAGAGGAGGTTCATCAGAAGCTGAACAGATGCCAAGCTACATGTCCACTGCCGGGAGGAGCCGGCTGGAGGTTTAGTAGCATCTGATTTTTATCACTCCAGTCTCATGCTTTTTTAAAAAAAAATAGGGGAAAAAATATGTCTCAAATAAATATAAGACAGTATACTGGTTACCACTCATTAGCAGTTTTAGCTTCTTGACATTTTCAGAAACCAAGAAATCAGTAACTTACTTTTAGACTATCATCTGGGCTACCCTGGTGGCTCAGACAGTAAAGAATCCACCTGCAAGACAGAAGACCTGGGTTTGATCCCGTCTGGAGAAGGGAATGGCTACCCACTCAGTATTCTTGCCTGGAGAATCCCATGGACACAGGAGCCTGGCGGGCTACAGTCTACGGGGCCGCAAAGACTGGGACATGACTGAGCTACTAACACACAAACGTTTCACAGGGAGGACAGTGAAAGTGGCTTCCAAAGAACAATTAAAGGCGGTCCTTCCTCAAAATCAAGTGACTGAAACCAACATTCCCTGCGATGCAGCAAGGCCTGAGTGAACTGTGGCTGTGGCGGGTGGCAGTCTCAGCAGGACCGGCCTGGACTGCGCTCTGCCAGTGCGGACAAGGACTGGGTCACTAGGGTCAGCTCGCCCAGGGTGAGCAGCACGGGCGGCCCTCAGTCTAGAACAGAGGGTCAGAAAGCCAGGCTGACAGCCGCCCCCCTCAGGGCTGCAGGACTGCCACACTTTGCTGGATTGTTGGACAATACAGTGGTTTCTACACCTGGCATTTCTACACACGGCACTCTGTGGAAAGCCGTCCTGAGAGTCAGGATGTGAATGCTCACCAAGCAGCTCCTGGCCATTGGCCTGAGCCCCTCACCCCTCCTTCCAGCTGTTCCCAAACAGCCCTGAGCTACAAGCTGAAACCAGTCACACCCCTGCCCCAGAGCAGGCGAGGTTTTTGTCCTTTGTCCCTGACAAGTCCTTCTGCACCATTCTGTCCCACATGTGGTGACCGGAGAAGTCCTCGTTCTGCTGCATGGTCAGGCTGTCTGGTTCAGCTGGTAAGAAGCAGCAAGGCGGCCAGTGCTCCCAGCAGAGGCTTCATGCACTCACATGGATCCTATCCCCCAACTCCTGGGGTAGAGAGGGGACAGCCGGATCCCTACAAGTGCATTTCCAGGCATCACCTGCGTTTCCTTGGACAACCTTCACTTTCACAGTTTGCACAGGGGAGGTAAACAGAATGGTGTCTGGGTGGTGGTGGTGGTTTGGCTGCTGCTCTTTGCACCGAAGGCTGTGCGATCAAGCTGCCAGCACTTCTGTGGAGGCCGGGGCCCCTTCCTAGATGGCCATGGGTCTGACACTGAGTGAAAGGGAGAAGGACCAGCTTTCCTCAGGGGGTTGTGGGATCCCACCTCAAGGAACCTGACCTCTTAGGTACCTGCAGGACCCTCCTTGTCTGGTGCACCCGTCTTGGCCCTGGGGCCTGAAAGTCGCTGTTTCCCATGTCCACTTGTACTGGTAAGTTTTGTGTGTCATGCCCCCAGGTTGGGAGACCTCCACCATAAACCCATCTCTGGAGACGACGGAGGCAGAGGTTACAGGACAACAGTCAGGGGTGACCTCAGGTTCTACAGCTGTTGTGAAGTTGGCCACCCAGCAGGAGCAGCGTGCAGGCCTTGGTCACGGTGGCACTGCTCTCGACCCTGCTGCTGAGGCTCATACCACCCACTTCGACAGGAGGGAGGCTCATGTTTCCTTGCAGGACAGGTAGGAGGCCACGGCCTCCAGGGTACATGCATCCCCCCTGCATACGGGCTCGGGCTGGGCCCTTTGCCTGACTTCCGCCAAGAGGATGTTAGTAAACACTGTGCAGGGGCTGAGAAGCCCTCTGACGGAGCTCTGCTGGCCATTTCTCTTGCTGGTGACCGAGTCATGCCAGTGCAAGCAATAGCCGGGGCCACAGGGGGTCCCCGCCCACCAACCATGGGAGGGGAATGGCCCATGGGAGTCCCAGCTAATATGGGCTGCACCCCAAGAAGCAGAGATGAGCTGTCCCCCCTGCTGGCCCTCAGCATCATGAGGAAATAAAGGAATGCTTCAAGTCACTTAGTTTTCAGGTGGTTTTTGTTCATTAAGGATGAACTCCTAGGAGGAATTACATGAGTCTTGACTTCTCCAAGCCCTCACAAGCACCCCTTTGAACCCTGTGCTGGCACTTAGCCCTCAGGAGGGCGTTGGGCTTGCCTGGTGGGTGGCTGGCTGGCCCCGAAGGCAGGTTTTTCTTTCCATCAGATAGCAACCTGAAACAGATAACTGGCCGGCTGCTGCACTTTCCCCTGTGGTTAAATTATGCTCCAAGCTACTGAGTCTCAGGGAAGCTCAGTTCTGTCTGATGACCAGGAATAGCTGCAAGAGGGAACCATCATGGAGCGCTGCAGTAGCCTCTTCCCCCACATTTGACTTTTCTCCCCCATTTTAACAGGAGAAAACTGGCAGAGGTCCCGAGAGACCTCTTGGCCCCACAGCTGAGGAGGGCGGCAGTGGCACTCGACCTCGGAGTTTTACGGTCACCGGCCTTGCGCAGGTCGAGGCCCCAGGCTTGCCCAGCTGCCCTGGCGGACCACCAGTGGCTCAAGTGCATTCAAAACTAGTTTTCCCTACCCAACTATTTTATGTTAGTAGACCTGCTGTTTCGCGTTGCTTATTCCGCTCTGGGACGTGGCACTTCTACAAATGCTTCCCGTCGGTGTGCAAACGTTCTTGGTGCAGGTGTGCAGGAGCCAGTGGATACAGACGAGTCCGCGCACTGCCCGGCGCAAGCTTCACTGCCTCACGGCAAACCCACCGACCACCCCCTCCAACCGCTCACCTGGACTCGCTTTTGCTCGCACCCAGGGCGCCCCTGGGGCCGACCCCACCTCCTCCTCCTCCCAACTCGTCCCGACCTGACCCCGCACATGCCGAATGCACCTTCGCGTCCCGCTCCCGGCGCGCCCTCCCGCGCGGGGACTGTGTGGACCGGCTCGCTTCGTCCATGGCTTCGTGCTTCAGGGAGGGGGTCTCGTGGTGCGGGCCCCGCCGGGTTTCCCGCTTCTCCCGTCCCACCTGGGTCCCCGGAGCCCAGCCCCACCCTGGCGCCGCGTCCCCTCGGTCCTCCGCGTACTACCGGCAAGGTTCGGCGCGGCATGCGTGCGCGCGCCCTCCTGCGTCGTGGCGTCGCTCCCCGGCGTGCGCGCGGCCGGCGGCGGGGGCGGCGGGAGGGCGGAGCCGATGCTGTGGGCGGAGGGCGGAGGCTGAGGCGACGGCTGAGGCGGCGGCCGGTCTGGCCGCGCTCGGGGGCGCGCTCGGGGGCGCGCTCGGGGCCGCGCCAGGCCACGGCCAGCGCGCCGCAGCCCCCGGCGCCCGAGCGGAGTCCCGCAGACTCGCTGTCGGAGCCCAGTCGTTGAGCTGCGCGGAGCTGAGCGGCCCGCGGCTGAGGTGAGGCGCGCTGGCGGGGGCGGCGGGGCGGCGGGGTCTGGGGGGGACAGCGGGGCTCGGACACCGCGGGCGGACACCACGGCCCGACCACGCTGCCGGGCAGCGCTGGGCAGCGCCGCGGCCGCGTTTATGTAAGCGCCGCCGGGCAGGTGGTGAGGCCGCGCCTGGCGTGCGGCTCCAGCGGGACCCGTGCTGCCCCGAGCCCTGTCCGGAGGGGTCGCGGCCGCCCGCGAGGGGAGGCTTCGCCTAGGACGGCCCCGCGTCTCCTCCCCGGGCGCCGCATAAGCGCGGGATGCGCTGCGCTGCGCCGCGCCGCGCCGCGGGATGGAGGGAGGCTGCGTTCCCAGAGTGAAGCTGCGCCCCGGCGCGTGTACACCGAACCCGGGATGGAGGGGAGCCTGCGCCCCCGGGGACAACGCTGTCCCCTCCCCGGGGGTGCCGTTTCTGTTCCGGATGCGCTGCGCCCTAGGGAAGGAAGGCTGCTCCCGGGACCAGGCTGCGCCCGGGACGGCCCCCGGGTCCCCTTCGGGAGAGCTCCGTGTCCGCGCGGGGTGCCCTGCGCTGCGCAGAGGGGAGAGGCACCCCCGGGGGAGGCTGCGCCCCCGGGGAAGGGAGGCTGCGTCCCCGGGGAGGGGAGGCTGCGCCAGGGCGGCCCGCGTCCCCTCTCTAGGGCGCAGTGTCCGCGTGGGATGCTTTTCGCCGCGGGCGTCGCGGGGCGGGGAAGTTCCCGCTGGTGCCGGGCGTCTGAGGCGATTGGGGGCTCGAGGTGAATTCTGTCGTGCTCAGATCTGCAGTAGGAAAATCACCGAGCTGTGAACGGGTCTGGGGGAAGGTGTCAAGATGGGCTGTGGACGCTACAGCGGGTGGGAGTCCCAGTATACAGACTGCTGCTGCTGCTGCTAAGTCGCTTCAGTCGTGTCCGACTCTGTGCGACCCCATAGACGGCAGCCCACCAGTCTCTGCCGTCCCTGGGATTCTCCAGGCAAGAACACTGGAGTGGGTTGTCATTTCCTTCTCCAATAGTATACAGACTGGAGAACCTGAAATGTGTTCTAATACCGATTTATATATGCGAGACCCACAGCGCCGGGTTTGGTTCGCAGTTTATATTTTTAGCCAGCAGGTTTGGGCTGTTACTAATGATAAAGGCGTTTATTTATTTATTTTTTTCCGCTACACAAGCAATAGTGGTTAGCATTCAGCCCTCTAAATATAAGGAAAACTGGCTTGGTTGTCAGACTTACTTTTCTACTCTTAGTGCCCTAATTGAGATGATGATCAGTTAAGTTTTGAGAATAGAAATATTTATTTACCTCTCTTTAATCTCTCCTAAATTTACTGTATGTTTTACTCCTTCAAAAGGTGCCACCTAGAGCTACATTTTCCAAAACCTGGGATGTGTTAGGAGCAGTTCCAGCAGTGTCTTTTGATACCACGGTTTCTCTGAGGCTGAGATTCCTTTACCTACTTGCTGAGGGTTTCCCTGAGGGGAAAGGGAAAAGGAAAATGCGAAGGTTGGCTGGTACCCTTCCTCCTGGGTGTGAGAAGTCGCTTCCCTCCCTGCAGGGTCCCTCCAGGGACAGGGTCCCCTCCCCAGACCACCCAGAGCAGGGCCTGTAAAGTATTGGCTGAGAGCAGCTGAGCTGGGTGGTTAGCCTGCCCTGCTGGGGTGGAGGCAAGGACTGACCCCTGCTTTGCAGGGAGAGCCTTATCTCTGAGTGATGTCTGAACGTTCCTGAGACTGAATGTATTCAGGGACATCTTCAACAGAAATTGAAGCTGTAAGTGGAAGGGGGGGGGGGGAAAGAGGCCTTTCTGTAGGGGGCAGTGGCGAAAAGAAACCTGGTCCAGCTCTGAGAAAGTGATGACACATGGCTGTGGAGATGCAGCATGCTCACGAGGTCAGGTCTGACCTGGGAGGTGAAGGACGGACAGTGCGCTAGTAACAGCTTCCTCAAGAAACTTCTCAGCTTGTAGGCGGATCCTGTCCTCCGTACATTTACAGGTTGTAAAAGCATCTCAACCGCTTTTAGATTGGAGTAGGAACATTCTTTAAATTTATATTTATCTGGTGAACGAATGAAGCAGACTGATTCACTTGGCAGGTACTTATCTGTGTCGTGCTGCTCACTGTTTCAGGATCCTTCGATGCAGTGCTGAACAAATTAGGCAGAGGTCAAAAAAGCTTGAAAGCTGGCAGTTTGTTTTACTAAACAGTGTTATAGTATTGCATTTTAAAAATTACATCTATGCTTTTAGTCATAAAATTTTAACACGTATACCATTGAAGTTTTTATTTATGGCTGTGAAAGTAGAGGATGCATGTGCACGAAGCTATAAACACATGAGAAAACCCCATTCCTCTCCACGCCCAGCCACTTGGGTCCCTGCCACTGCTGTGGTCATTTGCCTGTGGATTGTCCCAGCAGTAGTCAAGATATACATGATTATGTGTATGTTTTAGTATAATTTTTCATATCTGCTGAAAGTACTGCAGTGAATTTTTTTTATATATTAGTGTGCAAACAAAATCCACTAATCATTTTTTATTAATTGTCAAAATTCCTTAGCCGTAAGGTTTATTTAAGAGCTGGTTTGTATTCCCTTGAATGCTGTGATGAGCTATGTAAGTACTTAGCACCAAGGAATTTATTTAAATATTTAGGTTGGAGATAGTTAGAAAGTACATTTTCGAGATTAATAGGTGAAGTTATCCAGCCTATAAAAAACTTGTGTAAGAAAAATTGTTGGAGGAATTCCCTGGAGGTGTCAGTGGTTAGGACTTGGCGTTCCCACTGCTGAGGCCCTGAGTTTGATCCCTGGTCAGGGAACTAAGATCCTGCTATACAAGCAGTGGAGCAAAAAAAAAAAAAAGTCAATCTTAGAATGAAACTGAAGAGCTTAGAGAGGTCAGATTTTATTGGAAAACTTGATGGTTTTTTGTGTCAGTTTTCTAAACACAAATTTCCGAATCTGAAATTTGGTCTGATAGAAATGCCTGCGTGTGCTAAGTCACTTCAGTCATGTTTGACTCTTTGTGACCCCATGGACTGTAGCCTACCAGGCTCTCATGTCCATGGGATTCTCCAGGCAAGGATACCGGAGTGGGTTACCATGCCCTCCTCCAGCGGATCTTGCTGGAACCTGCATCTCTTATGTCTCCTGCATTGGCAGGCAAGTTCTTTACCACTAGCGCCCCTGGTAATGCTGCTGTTGAAAGAAAAAAAAAAAAAGAAAAAACCTTTAAAAAGTATGTTCATAATATGTGAGGTAGGAAAGACAAACAGAATTTCATTTAAAAATTGTAAGTTGAAGTCATTAAGATTTTCTTGTTCCGAGAGTGACTTTTCTTTCCAAGGTTACGTTTTGTTTGGATTGTGGACAGAGGTGTTCACCTGGCTTTGCTGTATTCTTGGTGGTCTGATTGGTACTGCCAGCTGCTCTCCTGTATGTGTGTGTTGTGTTCTAGGAGTGTACCAAAAAATGAGTTTGGTTTTCAGTTTGTCTTTGTGGTGGATTTGGGGGAAGTAGCTGAGAGGGGCCTGGTATTCTTTCGGAGAGCGCAGTGATACTCTGCATGGAGGGCAGTTTCGTTTCATTCCCATGCTCATCCCACAAGTATTTACCATGTGCCAGGTCCTGTTCTAGGTGCTGGAGAGAGGGGAGTAAACACAGCAGGGTAGTTCCTCCCCTCAGGGGTCCACATTCTGGAGGAGACAAGGATCATAAACCCCAGCTCCCAGTGCTGGCCAGAGAAAACCATAATTCGAAACGATCCATGCGCTCCAGTGTTCACTGCGGCATAATTTACAGCGACCAAGACCTGGGAGCAGCCTGAGTGTCCACGGACAGAGGAACGGATGGAGAGATGTGGCACACGGATACAAGGGAATGTTGCTCAGCCATCAAAAAGAACCAAATAACGTCATCTGCAGCAACGTGGGTGGACTTAGAGATTATCGTATCAAGTGAATTGTCAGGCAGAGAAAAACAAATATCATATGGTATCCCTTATATGTGTAGTTAAAAAGAGAGATACGAACGAACTTATTTACAAAACAGAAATAGGTGGCCAGACGTAGAAAACAAAACTATGGTTGGTTACTAAAGGGGAAAAGTAGAGGGAGGGATAGATTAGCAGTTTGGAATTAACATACACACGCTGCTGTATATAAGATAGATAACCAACAAGGGCCTACTTACTGTAGGGCACAGGGAACTCGACTCAATGTTCTGTAATCACCTATATGAGAAAAGAATCTGAAAAAGAATAGATGTATGCATATGTATGAGTGAATCACTTTGCTGTACATCTGATATTAACATATCTTTGTAAATCAACTATATTCCAATATAAAATTTACAAAGTCCTGAGTGCAGTGCTGGGATGGGGATGGGGCTAGTAGGCCAGGAGAGCTGTGGGGAGAGCTCATGGTGGAGGGAGCTGGGCGCCGCCTGGCTGGGCACTGGCGAAGGGGGTTCTGGACTCACAGGTTGGCCCCATGTCCCAGCTTCCTGTCCTGTGCTGATAATAGCCAGGAGCCCAGTGTGGCCTGGAGGGAGGGAGGGGGGGAGGGAGGGAGGGTGGCAGGAAGTGAGCCCAGAGTCTGGCAGCTGGCTGTGGCTTGCGGAACCTGGCTTGGGGTGTGGAATTTAGACGGTAGTCTCAGCCTTACTGGGGCTGCCGGCCTGCCTGCTTGCCGTCCTCGTTGGCGTCACAGTTTTGGACAACAGATGACACGATCTGCTCTCTCTTTGAGAAGAATTGCTCTGCCCGTTATACAGCAGTGTTTATTGGGAGCTTGTGGTGTGCCAGGCCATTTAAGTGCTTCACATATATTAATTAAATTCTTGTGATCATCTGTAAGGCACGCAGTACTCTGAGTCTCCCACATTGCTGCTGCTGCTGCTAAGTTGCTTCAGTCGTGTCTGACTCTTCGTGACGCCATGGACTGCAGCCTACCAGGCTCCTCTGTCCATGGGATTTTCCAGGCAAGAATACTGGAGTGGGTTGCCATCGCCTTCTCCCGTCTCCCACATTACGTGTGCGTAAAGCTCGGTGCAGGGAGAGCACAGATCAGGGGCCAAGGGCGGACTCCCCCGTCCCCGCCCGGGGCTGGAGGGGGGCAGCCCGGCCATGGTCACCTGCTGGGGCCTGGCACCAAGGCAGAGGTGCGGAGGTCGCCGATTTCGGCATCATTTTGTACTGAATCAGAAAATGCTGCCCATTTGCCTGCGACACAGTGCTTTCCCGTCACTTGTGTGCGTGTACTCACTTATACCCACTGAAATAGCTTTCAGACTTTACGAACAGACTTTTAAAACCATGCCAGTCTCACTTTGATGTAGAAGGAAAATGAAAGTGAAATAAAGTAATTATAAAATTGTGTTTCACCTTTAGAATTTAGTTCCTCCAAGTCGGCGCCGTGGTTGGGTGTGCTGTGCCGTCACCATCTATTGCCGGAACGGAGTCTTTCTCGACTGTACCACTGCTGTCTCTGGGGCGCGTCCAAGCTTCGGGAGTCTGGGTGCTTTCTGTCCTACGAGCAGGTGTTAAGGAGAGGTTTCCGGTCCTTGAATGATTTGTGGACTGACCCGTTGACAGGATAGGGAGCTCCTTCAGCCATGCCTCCGCTAGGAACTGCTGGGCTTGAGTGACTGCTCAGCCCCCACCCCACCTCAAAGTCGAGACAGTGTGCCCTGGCGTATTTGCTGGTGGGGATTACTGGCAGACTCTGAGGTGGAACAGCCCAGAAACGCCCTCAGGTGCTGGCCGGCAGAGCAGCCAGCCAGCGGAGCTCTGAGACTCGGGCGGGCCTCTGACCCTGGCCCACTGGCTGTGTCAGCCTCTGCTCCCTCTGCCGCCGTCCAGTGCTGCAGTTTCCTCTCCCGTGGATTAGGAGGAATGGCAACACCTGGTCCTCCATGGCCCGTGGGTTGATAGCCAAGCTGATGTAAAGGACCCGAAACAGTATTTCACTGACAGAATTTAGAAGGGTTTACTCTTCTTGTTATCTTTGTGATCAGTCATTGAGTGGAGGTGTGTGGGTCTGGGCAGAAATTTAGGGTTGGGTTCAAGGAGAGGCTGGGGGTCATTTGTATGTTGCTGGTGTTTGAGACTATAGGCTGGGCCCTGTGTGTAGACAGGAGGGTGAGGACTGAGCCTGGGGGCTTTGGGTCCACAGAGGAGGAGGGTCTGGGGTTTAATAAGAGGCCGTGGCCTGTGGTGGGTGGAGAGCGTCAGGTGTGGAGGACCCCCAGGAGGGGCCAGAGTAATGGGACAGTGACTGGAGGGTTGTGGGCTCAAGGGAGCTATTATTGTTAATTTTCAGGTAGAGTGATTGTTGTGTGTCCTGGGGCTGATAGGACAGATTTCTAGCAGAGGGGAAGCGGCCAGGGTGGAGCAGCAGGGCGGTACAGCCCCCCACCGCCCCCACCCGCCTCCCACCCCCGCCCAGAGCGAGGCCGGACTTCTATGCGTGGGAGTCTCCGAGAATATTGCTAAGAGACACACTGCCCCTTTGAAAGGACGGCATAAAATAAAATATAATTTTGTGCTCAGTCCAGGAACCTTGGGAACTATGCTGTAGAACTTAGGATCTAGTTTCTTATTAGCTTGTGGTGCTAAACATACCTTGGGGCATCCTTACAGAAAGATACATGTGGAAATGGCATTTTTCTTTATTAAAAATATTCACTTGTCTCTAGAAGTATCATTAATTCAACTAGAAGTTGGCACCTTTATTCACCAAATCCAGTCTTGCGCAAAGGACTAACCAGACTTGGCTTCTGGTTTGCCCCTTATTTGTCTGAAAGTTCTCCAGGGAGGTGCGTCGGAGCCAGCTGCCCCCGCTGCCTGGAGGCTGGCGCTGTTGCTCTGGGCCCTGTGGGCTGAAGCTCCCCTGAGGCAGCAGCGTTCACTTCCAGTTGCCTGGTGAAATGGTAGAACATCTTCCCTGCGTGTTGATTTGTACTGTGTGTGGTTATTTGGGGTTTTTAGGTTTGGAGTTCTGAAATGTCAGCCTTCTCAGTGGTTCAGTCAATAGGATGAAACACACGAGGCCCCCTGACCCCTTGTCCTCAGGCCGTGGGGTAGCCGAGGGGGAGCTGGTCGTGTCCCCCTGCCCTCTGTGGATGTGGAGGTTTGGCTGGGGACCTTCTCCGGCCAGACTCGTGGAGGGGGACACTCTCTGCCTCTGGGAGCCAGCCTTCCTGTGGGACGACCCAGCCACGTGGAGGTGGGAGGCAGACACCCTGCCCCAACGTGGAGGCCACTTTTCAGAGTGACTGAGGGAGGCCGGCAGCCTCCATCGGGGTGTGTGTGGGGATGCCAGCCGTGGGGGCTCTCCTGGGCCTGGGAAGGGTCTGCAGAGAGGGGCGAGGGGCCCTGGAGCAGGACAGGAGGCTGTGGCGGAGGACAGACCTGGCTGGAGCCGTGTGGGGCCGCTGGGGAGGAGGGACAGAGGTGTCTGCAGAGTCAGCAGGGTTTCCTGACGCAGGGACCTGGGAGGCAGGGTCCAGGAGGGTTAAGAAGGGTTCTTGGAGCTGTGGATCCGATGCCGCTGAGGCCAGAGGGTCTGAGGTGGGGAATCTCAGTCATGGACGTCAGCTTATGGTGGGTTCGGCTTGAGTCTGTACCTCACTTCCCCCTGCTGTGAGGTGTGCAGAGTATTTATTTGTACATACTTAGGTATGATCTGTAGACATAACACGCATTGTTTGTGAAAGGCAGGTGTGTGTGTGCTTATACTTCTGTGGGGCAGGACTTTGCCATTCCTCACGGTAGATGTTTCATTGCGCCTATTTTTCCAATCGGGAACTGGCAGAAGAGGCTCAGTAACTTCCTAGGAAAGCGGAATAATTTAATTTTATTTTTATTAATAACTTAATTGGAGTGGATTGCCATTTCCTTCTCCAGGGGACCTTCCGACCCAGGAATCGAACCCAAGTCTCCCGCATTGCAGGCAGATGCTTTACCAAGGGAGCTATCAGGGAAGCCCTAATAATATTTAGCTGATATTTATTAAGTTCCTGCTGTGTGTCAGGTGTGGTGGAACCAGTTTAATCTTGTTTACTCCTGATGGTAATCTCAGAAGATTCCTGTTCTGTGGAACCGTGGTTGTCCCCTCTTACCTGACTCACCTGAGTAGCTACCTTACAGCCTCCCCTCCATTCCCCCCTGCCCTCCCCACTCCTCCCCTCTCCCTGGCCATTCTTGACCAGCAGCCAGATTCAAGCCTGCAGTAGAGCCCTGTACCTGCCCCCATCTCAGGCCTCCTCTCCTGCCCTCCCCTCTGGCCACCCCCTCCAGCTGTCCCATGGCTTCTCTCCTCCATGCCCTTCCCTCCCCCTCCCCCCTGCTGTGGGCCCTTCAGTCTGTTCTGTCATCTGCACCCCCCCTCCTTTTACCAGCCTGCCTGGCAGAGTGGAGGCCTCAGGAAGGCAGGGATCTTAATTCTGTCTTTATCCTAAGGGCCCAGAACAGTGCCTGGCAGATAGAGGCACTTACCAATGTTTGTTGAATGAATGAATAAGTTTTTCTTACTTGCAGTGTAGGTAGTAGAATCCGAAGCGAGGCTGTCTGCCTCTGAAAATATATTTTTTTCCCCCCGAGCATACTTCACCCCCAGCTGCACCCCTCCCCCCAACGGCTCCCATTGTACTTGGTGAATCAGTCATATATTTACGGCCCATATGTCTGTGTTATCTCCAGATTTCTGTGCTTTTCTTTGTAGAACAGAAACATTTACAAAACATTCAAACTTGTTCTGAAACTATCAAGTGCAATATAGCAGTTAATCTGTTGAAAACATGGAGTTCTCAACTTAAGAAAAAATAGCTCTGTTCTGCTAACCCCTTTCAGGTGATGGATTGAAATGCATCCTCATAAGAACTAAGAGTATCTGTTGTAGAGAAGTGATATTCCTAACTACATCCTGATGAAAGTGAGGATACTTTGAATAATTCTGGGAGATTTCAGAAACGCAGCCAAATAAAATGAAGTAGATTCATGGTGGAGGCTCAAAGGGTTTAAAGGTTGGAAGGAGCGTCGTGTAAGAGCTGTTTGGCAGGGGGGCCAGTGGTGGGGGTCCCGGAATGGGCGCTGGCACTTGGTCCAGCCCCACTCCCACGTGGTGGGCTGCTCCTCCGTCTCTCCGCAGGTCCTTCAGTGTAAAGGGGTGGTTGAGCTGGTGATGTCCACGGTCACGCTGTTCCTAGAAAGCTGTTGTACTGGGAGTCAGATGACAAATTCTGAGTACTCTGAGGGTCCTTCAGTCAGCTGTCAACAAGTGTTTGTCAAGAACAGCCCCGTGAGGATAGCACGGGGTGCCAGTCGCCCAGCGACTATGGATGCATGAGAGCCTGGGCTCGGCATCAGGCGTCCTGTCACCTCCTGGACCTGCAGCTTTCCTGAAGGAGGGCCAGGAGGGGTTCAGGGCACAGGACTAGGGCAGAGTCCTGGGTTCTGACTCGCCGAGGAAACACCGGTCTCTGGGACATCCCCATGACCCCGTCTCTTGTTTTTTCAGTCTCTGGGGACGAGACTACATTGTACTCCGTCACTTCTGACTCTGTGTGACACCATGGCCCATAGTTCTCCAGGCTGGTCTGTCCACGGGATTCTCCAGGCAAGGATACTGGAGTGCTGGGGAGTCCGGATGAGCCCTGTCTCTATTTTCTCAGTCTCTGGGGATGAGACTGTATTAGTTGTTGAATTAAATTGGGTGAGGATTGGGTTTTCAGGTTTTCACGGTGACGCTTTGTACTCTTTAATTTTACCCTCTGGTGAAACCAAGGGTATTGATGACATTTCCACAGGAAAAGCAGGTGCTGTGTGACCCGGCCAGCACCCCTCGAGTTCTCCGTGAGCTATTAGCCCTGGGCGTGGGCAGCACAGCTGGGAAGGAGGCGCTTAATGGCTTTCAGCATTTCTCTCCGAAAGCCTCACTGTAGGAAAAGCAGGGCTTTCCCTTCAGTTCACCAGGGCTTTGAGCTACACACAGACTAGCCGAATAGCTGGGTAAGGTGCTCAGGACTTGTGGGGCAGAGCTCTGCTGGAAGCAGCTGGGGAAGGAAGTGCTGCGTGGCCGGTGTGTGCTATTCATGGGCACAAACCCCAGGAGCCTGCCCAGCCTCACTGGTGGGGGAGAGAAGCCATACAGATGGACAGATGGTGCACACAGTCAGCCTGTGGCCTGCATGTCCATCTTCAAGTGCTTGGAGGTCGTGGGCAGAAGTACAGGGACTGGCAGGCCTGGGGAAGCTTTGCTTTCTTTGCTTTAAAAGCTAGCGTGAGCTTCACCCTCGGTAAGTGGACAAGTCAGTGATTTTCATGAATTTCTGAGTTGTGCAAGTAGTACCACAGTCCAGTTTTAAAACGTTGCCATCACCCCAGAGTGCCCCTTGTGTCTGTGGTTAATTCCTATTCCCACCTCCAGCCGTGGGCAACCACTGATCTGCTTTCTGTTTCTCTAAATGTGCCTTTTCTGAGCATTTCATGTAAATAGAATCATGGAGCATGGAGTCTTTTGAATCAGGCTTCTTTTGCCTCATGTGACTCTTTTGGGGTTTGCCTGTGCTGTAGGTGGATCAGTGATTTGTTCCTTTTAGTTGTCAACTAGGACTCTGCTGCATGAGGGTCACACGCCTGTATTACCCTCCGCCAGGGACGGGCGTTTGGATGCTTTCTGCCTTTTGCTTCTGTGAACAGTGTGCTCTGAGTGTTAGCGGCTGCATTTCTGTGGAAATTGGCACTCAGGTGGGGTTAGGATGATGGCACATCTGCTCTTGGGACCCCAGGCACACTCAGGCCTGTCCCTGCGAGGGGCACTGAGTGTCCGGAGCAGTGAGGACCCGTTACTTCTGTGATGAAGTACTGTGATGTGATGATGCCCTCGGGGCCGAGTGTGGGGCTGAGGAACCCTTCCCAGTGTCTGTCTGGCTTTTCCTTTCACTCAAGAGAAGCTGTCCAGCAGGAACTGTGAGGTTGGTTAAAACCCACACCCCGCCTGCAGACACCACGGGCTTCATGCTTTGACCCTGCAGTCCTCTTCTAGGAATTCAGCCCGAGGACACACTGCTAATAAGATGGAAGTGCAGATGGAAGTGACCTAACTGTGCGGTCAGGGGCAGGCAGATGGGTGCTAGGTGACCACACCGTAATGAGCTATGTGGAGGTGTCGGTCTCTGATCTGAGGCGATTTCCAGAACATACAGGAAGGGAGTTGGGCCAAGCACTGGAGCGTGGCCAGTGAGCGCCCTTGAAGTGAGCAAACGTGTATCTGTGCCTTCGTGCGGAAGGGACACCGAAAAGGAAAGCCAGGGTGAGCGGGGTGGGGCCCCGGCCAGTGGAATGGAGAAGGGGACACAGGAGGGTAGAGGGCTGGCCGGGGCTTCTCTGAGCGACCCTCTCAGTACAGCCCAAGTCTGGGAACCACAGACGCCAAGACAAAATAAATGAGTGTCAGTCAGGATGTGTGGGACCCAGAATGGAACACAGACAGAAAGAACCAAAGCTCCATGTAGGACAGACAGTCACGGAGCTACAGTGGGGGTGGGGAAGGATTAGGATTAGCTGGATTTTGGAAAACAAACTTTTCTGGGTTCTGTAAGGCCACAGACAAAAAGGGCTGCACACGGTCTGTCCCTCTGTCTCTCCCAGCGCCAGGTTAGTGGTGCAGCGTTCACAAAGGTGGGATAGCCAGTGTGTGGTAGGGACGGGATCCGGGAGGAAGGTGCGGACAACGGGAGGGGATGGAGGAGTCGGCACTGGGCTGAAAGCAGGTGTCATTGTGCACAGAGAGAATAAATGTCAGAGCCCAGGCCACTCAGCTCCTCGGCCAATCCCCCAAGGACAGTCGGGCTCTCCCAAGCAGAGAAGCAGGGCTCCTCCAAGAAGATGCGCCTGGAAGCCCTAGGTGCAGGAAGCAAGGAGGAGCCCAGAAGGGAACGGCCCACATGGAGGGGGTGGGGCAGAGCTGGTGGGTCTGAGCAAGGACCTCCATGGCAATGGTGTGGCTCATAATCCATAAAGTAAAGCCCATCACTCCATGCTGGTGCGCATAAGCAGCAGTCAGTAAGCAAGGAGAGGGGAACAGCTAAGCAACGGGGAAGGAGTGAAGACACAGGATCACCGAGAGGCAGACACCAGGGTAATAATTACTTTAGGCAGGGCTCAGGACTGATGCTAAATAAGTGAGAGTTTGAGGAGAAACAGGATATTTGTCTCGTCTCAAAGTATCTGTTTCCCAAGTTACTTATTTATTGAAAAGGGAAAAGCAGTAACTTTAGAGTGGAGAGAGCCAGCAAGACACCACCCCACCCGATGATCTGGGCAGTGTCACCCGTGATAAGACAGGTCACCCTCGTGCCCTCCCTCCTGCTTGGGCATGGGCACAGTGCAGGCCCGCCCCACAGAGGACGTCCCCAAAACACCAGGCCAGGCCCTTCACGTGTCCACATCACGAGAGCCCGGGTGGTTGAGGGGGTCTCGGCCTGGAGGGGCCTCAGGAGATGGGGCAGCGTGTGTGGTCCTAACTCTGTCCCAGGGGAGGGTCAGTGTCATCTCAACGAGAAGCTCTCATGCCTTCTTACCAGAAGTTCTGTCCATCTGGTCCAGGCATGGAGCATTCTGGAGACGCGTGACCTGCACCCTCAGCAGAGGGGCATGGCTCTTCCCAAAGTGGGAACATCGAGATAGCCTGGACCCAGTGGGCAGAGACCTTGTGACCCAGAGGCAGTGACCTCCAGAGGCACAGGTAGGGACTTCTCAGCAGCAGGAAGGTTGTCCTGGGTAGTTCTTGATCTTTTGATTTTATTATTTTTTCCAAAATGAAGTGAAAGTCGCTCAGTCATGTCCGACTCTTTGTGACCCCATGGGATTCTCCAGATCAGAATACTGGAGTGGGTAGAGTTTCCCTTCCCCAGGGGATCTTCCCAACCCAGAGATCGAACCCAGGTCCCCTGCATTGCAGGCGGATTCATTACCAGCTGAGCCACAAGGGAAGCCCATTTTTTCCAAAGAGAAATTTAACATTTTTAAATGTTCAGGTTTGTCAGCCGTTTCCTTTATGACTTGGTTTTGAATCTGCCTAAGAACACTTTCCTGTTTCAGGAGTCGTTCTTCTTCCAGGAGTCTTCTGTTGTTTTCCACACAGCCTATTAATCCACGTGAAATCTGCTTCTGTACAGTTTGAGGCCAGGATCTAATATTTTTTCTGGTTGGCTAGCCAGTTGCCTCAGTTGTTGCTTGCTCTGCCCTTTGCCCAGTGTTCAGAAATGCCATTGTATCCTGACTAAATTTATTTAATTTGCTATTTAACTTGCTGTTTGTTTTAATGTTTTCTCTCTTTTAGAATGTGTCTCTTCTCTCCCCCTTGTCCTGTGTGCTTTTGAGACATGGTGTGCATGCTGTGAGGTACCTGCAGGGCTGTGCTGATCGATGTTCAACAGATGGTTTTTTTTGGTGTTGGTGCTGGTGTAAAAAGCCCTGATTTGTAGCATTTGCCAATTTCTGCGGCGTAAATCTTCTCACCATCATCTATTTCAGGATACTGACGAGCTATTGGCTGATGGTCCTGAGATAATAACAGTTCTCTCGAGCTGGTAGGAGCTGGCCCAGCTGCCAAGTTTGGTGGGCAGCCTGCTGACTGATGGCCACACCCATGTGGCTCACGGGACCATCTCAGACATCCTCTGTGCTTCCTGGCCATCCACACTGGCACCCATGCCCTAGGTCTAACCTTAGTCACCCAGGGTCCCTGCCCCGTCTGGAGCCCTGGCATTCTTTGCTGCATTCACAGCTCCTCTCTCCCACCGGCCACCTCTTGTAGAAAAGTTAAGACATTGGGTCACAGTGAGCTCTGTTGAAGAACTGAACGTTGGACTCATGGTTACTATTGTGGCACTAACTTTACTAGAAAACAGTGAGGGTTCTCTGATAGTAACTTTCTTCAAATCTGAGGGGTTGCTAGCAGGTTATAATCGTGCAGCTTTTCATCTTCCTTAGTATTAATTAGGGCCTTCTCCTTTCATTTATTTGTTCAGTCATTCAGTGGTCATTTTATGAACATCCCCCTGTGTCAGGCATTTGGGTGCCACAGGTATAGCAGTGAATAAAAGACTCGGTCTCTTTCTTCATAGCGGGCTTCACCAGTGGCACAGTTGGTAAAGAATCTGCCTGCCTTCCAGGAGCTACGGAGATGTGGGTTCGATCCCTGGGTCGGGAGGATCCCCTGGAGGAAGACACGGCAACCCACTCTAGTATTCTTGCCTGGAGAATCTCACGGACCGGGGAGCCTGGCAGGCTATGGTCCATGGGGCTGCAGAGTTGGACGTAACTGCGCAACTGAGCACGCGTTTACTCTTTCTTCATAGAGCCCAAGCTCTGATATGCCTTTCAGTTGTGTGTTTTTCTGATCTGATCATCCTTGTGAGTTTTCTCCTTAGACATCCACTTGTCTTTGCCGCGGGTGTTATCTTAAATCAACCCTAAATTAATCCAATTTCTTCCACTGCTCCGGTTTTGAAATTCCCTGCTTCGATGCTAGTTGACATTCCCTTAACTACTTATACAGCAATTTCTACTTTAATCAAAATCTCACCAGGAAAAGGCAAAGAATTGCATCTGGTGACTTTTATATTAGGAAAGATCAGTGTTTTTACAGGGTTTGGTCAGTAGACTAATTGAAGTTTAGTGAAGTGACGTTCTTTATGGTGTGTGGCCTGTTGTCCGAGGAGGAGCCGGGGACGAGCTGGTGGTCTTCCGCAGCAGTTCTGGTTGGAGGGGCAGGTGTCCACGGGCTGCTCCCCACCACCATGGTCTCATGTCAGTCTGGACAGCATCAGGGTGTATGGGGCTGTGCCCTGGCAGCTCGGCTGCTCTGAGCGGGGGAGCCCAGCCACCAATCCTTGTTAGATGTTCACTGGGAGCTCTGGAACCAGGCGAGGTGGGGGAGGTGGGGGCCAGGTCCCTGTGCCCCATGGGTTACAGGCCAGGAGAGAGGAGGCTTCTGTGGGGAGGAGGAGCAAGAGGACCGTAATCCGGAGCAGCCGGCCTGGGGGCAGCTGGAAAATTAGGGTGCAGCCGGAGGGCCTTGCCAGTTTACCTCCCCGCCTCCGCTAAGCTGATGGGTGGGGTTTCAATCCTTTGCATAATTAGTTTGACTTTAATTTAAAAGTCAGTATTTCATTTTAATAAGAAAAATCATTTGTAGTTTATTTATTCAGGATCTTAAAAGACCTCAGAGATCAACTTTGCTGCCCCTCCGGGAGGACATGAGGAAGTCAGATGTGTGAAAGAACAGCATGGGTAGGCCTTGGCTCCTGGCCCCTGAGTGTCCGTCTGCACAGAGGAACCTCCAGGGAAGCATGGGTCACTCTGCTGCCGGCTGTCAGTCCAGAGGTGTGGTCTGGCCCTCAGTGTCAAGGATGGACAGAACCTCCAAGAACCTCCTTCTGCCATGGGTGATTTGTGACCATTAGTAAACGCTCCGCGAGCTGGGTCTCCCTTCTCCTCTGACTGTATTGCAACTGGCTGATGAGGAGGATTTACTGTAAAAATGGATGTGACGGAAAGCATTTTTCATGGGATTAAATATATTTTGGTGGAGGTATAGCTACACCTTGGAATTCAGTCTTTGAAAGTAACAATTTTGGGGGTGCAGGCTTAATCTGAAAGTTGAATCCTCACAGACTACCTTTAAATCTTAGAATCAGAATTCAAGAACCCTTGTCAGAAGTAATTTTCCATTGTTGTGGTCCTATTGGATTTTTAAATGGATACATCTTATTTACCTGTACTTAAATGTATAAGTCAGATACTAATAGTATCACAGAATATGAAAACAAAACATCCTTCTATAGATACCAGAAGAGTGGACGAGTTAGAGATTGTACCAGACACAGCAGATGAGGTGGGGGAGATCGATGAGGCTGTAATATTAGGCTCAAACCTAACTCTTGTGTCCTTATTTAAAGTGTCTTGGTGGGTAGAGCCTCTCAGTACTGTGGAGTGGCAGTCATTCATCACCATACATTTGTATGCTTGGTTCTTTTTCATGAAGGTGGATCCAGGGTCCTAGAGATGTCAAAACCACTGTCACCTTGAGTTCCCTAAAGCTGAGGAAATCTTTGTCCTGCTTCCTAGAGACCACGAGGTAGTCTGTTACAGGCCTCTGACACCCTTCTGGGGCGTCTCAGATGGCCCCCACCCCTGTGTTTACACAATAGGCACAATGAAAACCAGGAAACCGAGGCTCTGAGATAAGTAAGGTCTCTGGGAGGAAGGAAGCTTGGCTCCCGACACCCTGTGGGGTCACACCCACCTGCACGTGACTCTGGCCAAGAGGGACCTCGAGACCCTGGCTGCTGGGCTCTGCTGGGCATGGAGGTGGGGGCAGCCTCTGGAGGCTGGCCTCCTTCCCACTTCCTGGGCGGCTCTGGAGCTGGACCCGGGCCGTGGGGCCCTCTTACACCCTGGGCACTGCTGTCCTGGGGCGGCTCCCCTCCTGTTCGCCACTTTCCAGACCTGCTGGCATCCCTGGCTATCAGTTGGAAGAGAGAGAAGTGGGACCTCTCATGGTGCTTCCTTCGGAGCCCCCTCTGCTGTCCTCTGACTCTGCGGCCCTGGGACCAGCCTTGCCCTCCATGGGGAGGCTCGGTGGGCATGCTCAGGGCTGCGGTCTCACAGTGAGGGCACAGCCACTCCTGGGAGGAGGCCCTGGGGCCCAGGGCCTGGGGAGGTACAGGCCTAGTCTGGGAGTGCAGGGTACAGGCAGGCCTCCTGGATTTCTCAGTCAGTCCGGAACCTCCTTCCTCCATGTCCTTCCTGCTGGGCACCTTGGGGCTGGGCTTCATGTCCCCACTGTACACAGTGCCCAGAAGAGGTTTGATACAATCCGATGAAATAACTTGCCTTCCGGCATTTCATAGCACAGTCTTTTTAGTTGCCTTCTCAACTTGTGACTCATCTGAGTATTTGTATTGCTCTATGTGATTGCAACATTTTTATTCAAAGCATTCTTAGAGGTGGTATCTTGTTTTTAGTATATAATGTCTTTTTTGTTAAGATGAGTTTCTGGTGATTTCGTATATAAAAAGTGAGGCTCTTTTCCGAAATGGAATAAATCAAATTATTTGTTCAGAAATGTCCAGAAGCAGGTTTCACAGCTCGGAGACCAGCTGGGCTTAAACACAGTCTTTAATGTGTATCATTAAAGGCCCAGAAGAGCGACCGGAGCGGGCCGCTTGCCTGTCTTGATCGAGGGCGGGGCTTCCCGAGGGCTGTAGCCTGCTTTGGGCCCAATGCTGGCTTGTTGTCTGAAATCACCTTTAGGGTGGGAAGTCTTTCAGTGAAGTTTGGAAAGCTTTGGCTTCGTTCCCTGGGGTTCTTTTGAACCGTGGGTTGGGCTGATAACCTGCTTCGGATGGTCTGTCTCCACTGCCGCCAAGTGCCCCACTGCTGTCTGGGCTGGTGCGGCCACTGGTCGGGACACCCCCTGCCCGGAGAAGCAGCCCCAGTGTGTCTGCTTCAGTGGGCCCTGTCCCCCGACCCCAGCCCAGGTGAACGCACCTCCCTCAAGTGCCAGCCTGGGGGCTCTCTACACAGGTGCCTCCTGCCTCCAGGCCCTGCTGTCAGCATTTCCTGGGCTGTTGTGGTCTGGTGGCCTCGCCATCCCTCCACGTGGCTCTTCCAGCCCCTGGGGACCTGTCTTTGTTGAGGGCAGTGGTCCATGCCAGCCTATCTTCCTGTCTACCCTCAGCCCGAGACCACCCTCCCTCCTGCTCTGGAGTCGGGGCCTCTCCTGCCCCCGCCGCTCCCCACTGGCCGGCCATGTGATCAGCCGCCCCTCTCAGCTTCGCTGTGTCTCAGCCTGGTTGTCATCCTCTCCTCCCAGTTCCTGTCTCCTGCTTGAGCCTTGCTCTGGGCCGTGGGCACTCCTCCTCGGCTTCCTGGGTCTGGACTTGCTCTCGAGAAGCCTGCCCTTCATCTGGCCCCTGCAGGCATCTTTCTGGGGGCACATCCTGCTCGGGAGCCTTCCTGGTGACTTCCTATCACACCAGAAGGGCGCTCCCTCGGCAGGAGTTCAGTCTTCCCTGAGCCTGCTTCCCTCCGTTGCCCTGTGTGTGGCTCTGCACAGAGCCACCCTCCCCGCCCCAGGGCTGAAGTGTCTGCTCTTCCTCCCGTGGGCGATGGCTGTCTCCTGGTGTTCACAGGGCTGCCGCTGCTCCCCGTTCAGACATCCGCGTGCTGGCCCCCTGGCCTTCCCACCCCCTATTGTGAGTATTCAAGGTGCCCCTGCATTTGCTTGTAGGCACCTGTGCTGTCTGTCCCTTGCCCTGGCTTTTGGAAACCAGAGGCAGACCTGGGTCACTGAGGGCTTTCTTCCGGGCTTGTGTTTGGCTCGGGGGTGGTTTGGCAGCAAGTAGCTGACCGCCGGCTCCTTTCAG
Organism: Oryx dammah; assembly: GCF_014754425.2. Taxonomy (NCBI): domain Eukaryota; kingdom Metazoa; phylum Chordata; class Mammalia; order Artiodactyla; family Bovidae; genus Oryx; species Oryx dammah. Next base: position 12,342,647 of record NW_024070186.1, on the reverse strand, counting down.
GGGCCGGGCTCCTCCATCTCTCCTCTCTGCCGTGCCACCCTTCCGCTGGCTCCTTGGCCTAAGGGCAGCTGTTCTGAGGGGAAGCAGGGGACCCGTCTCTTTCAGGAGCCCTGCTGCCACCCCGCTGTCTAGGAGGGTGTCTCTAGAGTCAGGCTCTGCACGGAGCAGGGAGATGGTCGGGGGAGGCCTGGCAGGGCTATAGGGTGTGGCCTCCTGTCACCTGCACCCACTCTTCTTGGCTCAGGTTGGACGGCTTGTGGTTCCTCTGTGGGAAGGGCCCCTATACCCCGTGGATGGGCTCGTGGAGAACAGAGGTGGCCCAGCCCTGCGGGACAGCATTATCATTAGCGTACAGGCTGCTCCTCTTTCTTCTCAGATTAGTCAGACCGACCCCCCTGGTGGCGAGCATGGCCGGGCAGGTGACCTCGACAGGGACGAGCCCCTCTTGCACAATGACTTGAGGGGCCGGTCTCGGGGGTGGGCCACCCTCCCCCAGACCATCGTTGCTGCCTCCTCCCTCCTTGAAGATGAGCTGGCTTTTCCCCTCAGGGCAACAGGAGCAGGAAGGCAGCCTCCTCATCCGCCATGGGCTTGGCCATCTCCAGTGGGGGCAGCCTGCCATGGGTCGGCCTTAGGGATGGTGGCCCTATCCTCACACAGTCCCTGATGAGCCCCCCCTGCTACCTCTGTGACCCCCCGGGGGCCCTGCTGACTCTTGTCCCCTTCTTGCTGCCTCTTTGTGGCTTCTGAGGAGAACCCCCCCCCCAAAGGTTGATTCCACAGTTCTGGAGCCAAGGGGCACCTCTGGGGGCACCCTTCTGGGATTTGGCAGGAGTGATCCCCCCGGCAACTCCCCCGCCCCCCGCCCCCTGCCCCCTTGTATCCTGCAGGGAAGGGGCTGGGTTTCCTCTGCAGCCCCAGAGAGGGGTGGCAAGAGCAGTTCTTCAGTTCTTCAGAGAGAGTCGCTCACCACCAGGTAGGCCCTGTACCTTCTCTTTGTTAGTCGATGGGGATGGAGCAGAGCTTTGCTGAAAGCCTGGGTTGCAGGAGAAGAGGCTGGCGGAGGGCCTGTGGGCGGCAGGCGGTTGTGTCTGCTCTGAGAATTAGGGCAGGTGGAGAGCTCAGGCGTGTTGGGGCTGCATGTGGGGCGAAGGGGTGCCTTTGCCTGAACAGAACTTGCTGGGAGTCGGCTCTAGTGGTGGGAGGCCTGGAGCAGCATGTCTGTTCTGCACGCACACGCTTGGACGCGAGGGAGGTTTGTGTTTCCGTCTCCAGCTTCCAGGGAGCTCTGGGCCCAGGCCTGCCAGTAGCATGGTGCACCCCTGCACCACGCTGACGAGCCACAGGCCCCAAACTGAACATTTGGAACCAGTCCCTCTATTTTCCTAAATTTTATACCCTTTCCCCCCAGTCAGTGTCACAACACCCCCAGGTTTTCTGCTAGAAACCGGGCAGCTGTCCTAGGCTTCCCCTGCTGCCACCTCAGCCCCTCTCACACACCGTGTCACTGCTGTCCCTGCATTCATCTCCTTCTGGACGCCTGCCTCCCCATGTCCCCCACCCTACCCCACCCAACCCCTGCCCCCTGCAGCCTGCAGGCCACTGCTCTCTCTCCTTTGGCCTTGACAGAAGCATCCCACTGGGCCCTGAGTCTTCCCTTGTCTCTCTGAGCCCTCCGCAAGGTAGTGGCGGTCAGACCGTCTCACCTTGTGCTTTTAGTCTTTCCTGACATGTCTTTGCATCTGCAGAGAACCCTGACTTAATTCTTAGCTACCAGCGCCCTGCTTTCCCTGGCCTCCAGCTGGCCCTGGCTTCCCTCTGACCACTGTTTCCTTATGCCTGGTCCACCCCAGCCTTGCGCCTAGTCCGTCCCAGCCTCCCAGCTCTTGTACATGCTTCACTTGTTCCCGCCTCCTGGCTTTCCCTGGCTCTTCTTCTCCATCAAGTGACTGCCACTGAGGTGGGCCTGGCGCACCTGTTCTTGGTGTCTTCTGATGTTCTATTGGGAGGTGGCTTCGGGATATGGTCATGGGCCTGGTCTCTGGAACCAAACTGGCTTTGAGTTATGCTGACCTTGCCTCTTACTGTGTGAGACATTTAACCTTCTGGGCCTCAGTTTCCCCATCTAAGATGAGGATTAAATGATCATGTGAAGTGTTTGTGACAGTGTGTGTGGACAGCAGGTACTGGGAAGAACTCGACAGGTCACCTGGCAGAGTGCCTCACAGAGAGTGGACGTTCAGGCAGTCAGGAACTCATCTCCTTACCCTTGAGCCCTGCTGCCTTGCCTTGGGATTGGACATATGGCCAGGCTTTTCTTAGTATTTCAGCCTGGTAGACCAGAGTGAGCATGTTCCCTGCAGAGCAGCCATGGCTGACCACAGGACAGGAACACAGTTCCCCCAGCAGAATAGATACCTGATACCAGCAGGAGTGGGGCTGGCAAGGGCTTCTCCAGGCTTCAGAGGTGAAATCTAATAGATGCTGGAGATTGAAAGGGGTTCCCATGTCTTTTCTTAAGGGGTGTTAATTCAGCACCACTCCTTGAGAAATGGGTTTTGTAGGATTGGTGGCCAAGAAAATGTTGTTTCCTATGGGACAGCAGCATTTTCATCATTATTTTAAGTGAAATAAAGCTGTTATTGGTCACCATTCTTTACTGCAGAATAAAACCTAGCTGTTAAATTAGGATCTTTTTTTCTCAATTGCTCTGTGAGCTTAAAAAAACTACCACTTATGTTCAGTGTAAATACTTTATCATTTTATGTAAATCAAAGCATAATTATACAGTAAACACAGCATGTGATGCAGGACACATGCAGTGTTTGTTCACACGTGCTGTCCTTGTCCTCCAGATATCTGGCCCCGGTGTTTCTGGAATGCCCTCTAAGGCTGGCACGTGTTTGGTTATGAAGGCCTGTAGCCTCTGGGTGCTGGAGTGTCCACGTGCAACCGTGAACCACAGACTCTAGAGGGGGTGTCTGTGCATCACTGGCTGTATTAGAGTTACCTCTGGAATCTATTTTAGGCTCTGCCCCAGATGCTGTCTGAAAACACTGATAGCAAGCAGTCCAGGTGTGTATTTGTAAAGAGAAAACACACGTCATAAAAAGAGCATGAAATCTGTGTGAACTCAACCTAGGCAAGTTCCACTCTCCCCTTTCCAAACGCTCAATTTACCTTTTTACCCAAACCTTATGTTCAAGATTTTTAAATATGTGAAAAAAAAAAAAAAACCATCACCTTTAAATTGTAGAAATTATTGAACATACAGAAATAAAGCAGCAGCATCTACAGTCCAGTGAGGTTATGTGTGTCTGCTCTCTGGGTCAGTGTAGGGTGTGTGGGCAAGCGGGGTGCACAAGTGACTCATTAGGTCTGGATTTGCGGGCCATCTGCCATCACTGTGTAGGCCCCTGTCACTTACAGTAAGTGACATTTCCCCAGGTCAGATGCAGCCACCAGCTCCTAAGAGAACTGCAGCTTACGAGCTGCACTGGGGGGAGGCCTGGCAGCTGCCACTGACCCACAGTTCAGAGACACGCTTTGCCGTTTTTCAGAGACACCACCCAGCCATTTTTTGGCTTTATAATTTAATGAATCAAAGTAGAGGTAAACTATCTTCTGATTTCCTGGTACCCAGATTTCCTGAGCCCTGTCTTCAGTTCGCTGGGATGTGGCATCTCCTTTCAGGCTGTTCAGGGAGTCGCTGGGAGGTGTGACCTTGACAATCACTGACCGCACTCGGGGTGGTGGTGGGGTTCTGCTTTCTGGACCTGTTTCTGTCCGTGAAGTCGAGACGAGGAGGCCGGCGAGGTGCTGGTGCAGTGTCCACGCTGGGCAGGCCTGGATGCAGCGTCCCTACCCGAGAACCAGCCACAGGGCAAGCGGGGCCAGCAGGGCAAGTGGGCCAGGGACGGGGCTCGAGCCGCGGGCTCTGAGCTCGATGCCGGGCAAGGCCCGGCTCTCCGAGGTGTTGCCCTCCGGGATCAGGGTCGCGGTCGGGGTGGGCGCGCTGTTCGTGGGCTCCGTGCAGGTCTGCGTGGGCAAGAGCAGCGCCAGCAACAGCAGCAGCACCGTCATGGGCGGGGTCGCCATGGCCGTGCGCTCAGGCACCTCCCAGTCAGGCCAGCGGGACGCGTCAGTGCCCGGTGAGTCTGCCCCGCAGAGACCTTGCGGGGTCCTGTCGGGCAAGGTCTGGGAGGCTGCACCCTATGACTCGCGTCCGCTACTGTTAACGGTCGGCTCTGGGCTGGCCGCGCGCCTGCGCCCTCGCACTCTTGGGAGCCGTGGTGCGCGCGCCCAGCCTTGGGTCAGGGGTTAGCGAGCCGCCTGCTCTGGGTCTCCCCCTCCCACTTCCATCCGCCGCCAGCTCCTCCTGGTTCCACAGATCCCCAGGTGCGGATATTTTAGGGGACATCGGAAAACCTTGCCTCCTAAAGTATGCACACAGAGATATGGTTTTAGAAACCTTGACATTATAAATTACACTTTTTCTTAAGTATACCTGTGATGTAACTAAAACATTTTTTGTCTAATGTTTCTCTTTTGCTAATGTGTAACATTTACTTCCTGTCCTGGAGTTTAAGGGGTAACTCTTCTCAAGCAGATCAAGAATGCTTTTGCTTTAGAGAGTTATGGTGAACCCCACCATCTTTGGAGCTATAAAACTTCTCAAGCAAAGTGTTTTGTAAGTTTCTAAATACTGTGTATTCAGCAAAAGCATTTGAGTACTTTGAATGCAATTCATGTTAGTTAACCAGAGTCTTTGCTGATTGTTAAATGAAAGAGCAACTTAAAATTGTGTAAGAAAGTGGACGCTGGACAGGTGGTATGTGCTTTGCTAGACTCAGTCCATTCTGAAGTGAGCATGCTTTGTGTTTACTTTTATTCAAAATCAGAATTGTTAGTATTCTCTTTCTTAGATTTGGTCTGTCCTTATTGACAACACAAGGGTTTAAATAATTTTTTTACATTTTAAAAAATTTATGGAAATAATACACATCCTTGGAAAAAATTATGCAAGCAGTTTAAAATGAGATGTTTGGGCTTCCTCCCCCATCTTACTGCCTGCAGGTAACCCTTTCAACAGGATCACCCAGTCATGTCCAGTGGGAGGAAGTCATTCTGAACAAGGTCAAGCTGCTGTTCCCAGGAGGAAGATGCCTACCTTTAGAAGGTAGGCAAAGCTAGCTGTCTGCCACTTGTGTTTTTAAACATGTAACTGCGTGCTCCATAAATGAGCATGTAGAAAATAAATAGTGAGGGTTTCTTTCTGAGACTGTGCAGGAAATACCCAAGATGACCTGGAGCCCCTGGTAGTGCCAGAAAGTACAGAAGTGCTAAAAACAAAAAACAAAAAAACCCAGCCCCCACGGACGGGCGTGTCAGGGGACAGCGGAGCCAACCAAGGAACTCCCGAGGGCCAGCACTGGAACAGGTTCAGCAGCAGAACAGAGTCGTACTGGATCACGGCCCAAAGCATAAAATAAATAAATACCCACGGGGCCATCCTGACATAAACAACTGACAGAGAAGGAAACCAGGAGGATCCACGTGGCTCTGCAGCTGCCCCGTCCTCAGGGGAGGGGAGGGGAGGGGAGCACCCCTCCTCGGGTTGGGGGGTGGGCACAGCGACTCCCTTCCAGAGGACGATGGGAGGTGGTAGCAGCATAGTGGAGACGCCCGCCAGACTCGCCTGAGCCGGGCGACCACGGTCAGCGTCCACCATGGAGGTCACGTGACAGCACACGCCCTGGACGGGAAGAGGTGAGACAGGCCCCTCCCCTCTGTGGTCTTCACTGAGGGGCGTCCTGCAAAACGCCTGGCTCCTCCAAACCGTCAAGGTCGTTAAAGACAAGAAGGTCTGAGGGACTGTCACAGCCCAGAGGAGCTCTGAGGGGACACGATGGCTGCATGTCACATGGGGGCCTGACCGGAGCCCTGGAGCAGCAGAAGGTCCGTAGGGGAAACAGGAGTCTGAACAGACTGCGACTTCCCGGTTTCATTAGCTGAAGTCCGACTTAGGTGACAGCCGTCCACTTGGTTCTTGTAGATACCACGTTGGTTTCTTGCCCTGGTCAGTGTCTCTTGTGAGCTTGCCAGTGCAGACCCTGCTCGGGGAAAAGGTTGGTCACTAGCGAGGGTTGTGAGCAGAAACTGTCCTGCTTGTCAGCGGTGCCTCCGGCAGAGTTGAGGTGTCCGTTTTTCCGAGTGGGATGCCGTGCGGCCTTGGGGAGCGGGGCCTCTGCCCTGCAGTGGGCGGCCGCCCTGTGAGCCCCTGCCTGCTGGCCTGGAAGCCCTGCCTGGTGTCACCTCTGCACACACTCCTGCTGGCTGCCTGGGGTGACTGCTGGCTGTGAGGGCTCTTGGGTTTTATGACCTTAATACCAATCTGTGTTTTCCCCAAAGGGACACCCTCCCAAATGAAGGGCAGGGTTTAGTGAAAGAAACTCACCTCCCACTCAGGGTGATGGTGCTGGGGGCATGTGAGCTGGCTGGCTCACCTACGAGGCTCTTCTGCTGCCTCAGATGCATTACTGAGCCTTTGATTTTCACTTTTTGATGGTGGCGTTTGTGTTTTTAGAGGAACATTTGGGTTCATTTTGGCCCTTCGTGTGATAACCGAGGGGCAAGGCCAGGTCTCTTGTGGTGGTCAATCTCAGAGGATAAGTAATGGAATATATTCCCATCTGCCAGTGGAGATGCAATGGATGTGAGTTCCCTGGAAGATCTCCTGAAGAAGGGAATGGGAACCCACTCCAGTAATCTTGCCTGGAGAATTCCATGGACAGAGAAGCTGGTGAGCCACAGTCCCTGGGGTCTCAAAAAGTCACGCATTCTAAAGGAGACAGCCCCTGAGAGCCAGCTGTGAGCAAACAGGGAAGTATTTCGAACACTGTACAGATGAAAGCCCCCGAAAGTGTTGGTTCTGGCTCTCCAGTACACCTGCCATCTAGAGACGTGGTTAAGGGGGTTTATTTCAGGAACTGACCTCTTTCATGAAGGTGCACCAGAGGCCATGGGGGGATGTGGGACTGACCGCTCGGGCTTCACGGCCTCAGAAACAATGACACCCTCAACCTGGCCAGGCTCTCTGGACCCGTCGCTGTGTGCTCTTTTCATAACAGGTCTCTGTCTGGGAACTGGGCTGAACTCAGCTTCTTTGCTTTTTCCGACCGTTTTGCTCGCAACACTGTTGCTTTTGTCCAGGGGAGCAGCTGTCGGGGAATGTCAAGAACCTGGTGTCCCTCCTCTCCTGAAGAGAAAGCACCTTGATGCCATTTCAAGTCTTAAGATTCTTCTCAGCTTGTTTACAAAGCTGTTCTTAGATTTTCAAGCGTAGTCAATAGGGTTCAGGCTTTCAAAGCTGCGTTTTTGTTTTTTTTTTTTTTTTCCTTCTTCACAGCAGTGGTAATTCCTTTCTTTGTTTTTGTTGCAATTGTATCCTGTAAAACCAGGCTTATTAAATTCCTCTGGAGGTTTTTATAGGTCCCTCTCTCCACGATGCCTGCTGAGTTTAAAGCCCTTTTCTCGGTCCAACAGAGCTCTCTGTGTTCAGGGCGGGTGGCGGGCGGCGGGCCTGCTCCGTGTTGCAGCCTAGACTAGTATATTCAGTACACACGTGTCTGTCAGCTAACTCATCCTTCTGTTTCCATGATCGTTTCTGTACAACCGTCCCACCACATGAACTTGCCTAGGCCTGACCACTGTGGTGCCTGCTTCCTGGGTGTGGTCTCCACAGTAACCCCTGGGAGAACACTGGGAGGCTGTGGGCCTGTGGAGTGTTTGCTGACCCCCTTTTTCTTTCTCTTTACGAGTGACTTGGGAATTAGAGCAACAAATTAATAAAAAATGAATTTTCCCAGCAACATAAAGAAGTTCAGCCCACGTCACTTTTACAAACCGTGTTACTGCATCTGTGGTGGCCTCGGGTTCTCCCAGTGAAAGACCCTGAGCAGCGGGATACAAGGAATCCCACGTCCCGGTGTGAGCGCGATGCCCGGGGCTAAGCGTGGGGTTGGTGAGGCACGTGATCATTGGATGCTATACTCGTGGAACGGGAGGCAAAAACACATGTTCTATTTGTTTCAAATTCTAATGAATGTAACCTTTAGGAATCTTAAGGATCTCTTTTTCAGGTCCACAGGTGTCAATCATTCAGTTTGTCCCAGATGGAAGTTTTGTTTTTCCGTCTGAAAAAGTCTTATCAGAGGTTTAAATAAGAGTCAGAAAAGTAAAGGTTTTACTGAAAAATAAATTTTAGGCGCTAATTGATCCTCCTTCCATCCCCTGTGCGCCCTTCAGAGACGCTGACCTGGCTGCGGACCAAAGGGAGAGCAGGAGGCAGGGGCTGCACCAGACGCAGGTGTGCAGTGTGAGGCCTGATCACAGCGTTCCTCCCAGCCAGGCTGGGCAAAGAACAGGAGGACACAAGTGGGGTTTGGACCAGAGGAGGTGAGTGGCCCCTCTTTGCAGCAAACCTGGGCAGTACTGTCCAGCAGAACTTTCTGTGGTAGGGGCGGGGCTACTCACACCTGGGCTGTCCGTGCAGAGGCCACCACTCAGAGAATCACTGATGAGATAAACACAGGTAATGAAAGAATTTGCGAAGGTAGTGTAAATACAAAGTTAATATGCAGATGTTCCTAGTGCCTTTCACATTCAGAGTTAACCAATTAGAAGATACTGGGGAGAAAACAGCCCCCTTTACAACAGCAAAATAAAGTCCTTAGGAGGAAATGGAATAAGAATTGTTCAAAACCTAAGGAAGAACATTCTAAAAGTGCTCCAGAAAGACACAAAGGTAGCCTTTGGCAGACGGAAAGACAGGCCTGTTTCCTGGTTCGGTTGTTGCAGCATCCGTGAGATGGCACGTCTCTCTACATCAGTTGTTTTCTTTCCCTGGGGTTGGACATGTTGATTGTGTCGTTAACAGAAGAACATGTGTGACCACCTAGAAAACTCAGAAGAGAAAGGGCCAAGGAGAAGAGCCCTGCCAGACATTAACTCATCTTCTAAGTAAGATAAGGTGGTGATGGAGCAAGACAAACACGAGTAACAGACAGCCCAGCAGACCCGAGGTACAGGAGGAAGCCCAGGCACAGACGGAAGCCTCGGGTCCGACGAAGGCGGCATCTCAGAGTGCTGGGTCAGGATGAACTTTCAGTAAGTGATTTTGGGACAGTCTGACACCATTTTGTAAAAGACAGCGTTAGGTTGGTTTATGCCTTAAACCATGTACGAGGATAAGCACCAAATGGATCCGAGGAGACTATTCTAGTGTTAGAAACACCTGCCAGTGTAACCTCAGTGCTGGGAAGGGCTTTTAAAACATGACTCAGGGTTGAGAGTCAACCAGGAGAGGGAGAATCTTACGACATTACAGTCCTCCAGCGATGAAGAACTTCTATCTGACCAGGATTCAAACAGCAGCAATAGCACCATACATGAGGTCAGAAGTCAGAACGGTCAGCTGTGAGAAACATCTCCGCAACATACACATGCACACACGTGCATGCGTGTGCACACACAGACCTGCACACAGGCCTGTGCACACATGCTCAAGCACATGTGCGCAGGCAGGCATGCATGCCTACATATGCACACAGCTGCGCAGCACACACGATCACACGCACACACTGCATGCATGTATACACACCTGTGCACACATGTACACATGTGTTTGCACACACATGTAAAAACGGCCCTTCAGCTTCTTGGAGGTACTGTTTCTCACACATCAGATGGATGGAAATTCCAAAGCTCTTTGGAAAGCTGTCACTGTACATGTGCTTAGTGGGAGAAGACGGTCAGTGGATGAAGAGGCCTCTTGGCTCCACCAAGAGGCTGCGTTCACAGTGGTTGACCTAGCTGACCTGCGACTGGCCTTGGAATGGACTTTATGATTTAAGTAGCAACCCTGCCCTTGTTTTCATTGTTTGTAGGTTCTGAGCATAGAGCGAGTGTTTGGGAAGCTGTGTGCATGAACTGCTGGGCCCCTGGGCCCCTTCCTGGGTCCCTTGGGTCCCTCGGGCTGTTTGTTCTTCCCTCTCCCCACACCTGAAGTTTAGGAGCTGCTGCTCTGCTGCCCTTTGCTGTAGGTAGCTCTGTGCTCACATGGATTTCATGCTCTGCTTGGCGGGAAGATGTCTGTGATGTGTGTGTGGATTTAGGGGGAAGGGTGACTCCTCGTCCGTGTAGGCCATGTGGGTGCCCCTTCATCCGTTCTCGAGCTGGCTCACCCTAGGGGCTGGTCTCTGGGGACAAGACAGCCCCGTGCAGTCAGTGTGGAGAGTGTTGGCTTCGCTCCGCTGGCATCTGTCTCGGGAACTTTATGTGAAGAGGTGAGATGGGGAGGAGAGGCCTGCCTGCGGGTCAGACCTGTGGCCTGGGCTATGCCGGGCCCTCCCATCCCGGCCCTCAGGCTGCTGTCTCACCACTGACAGCCTCTGCAGACACTGGACAGCCTTCTCTGCTCCTGGGTTCTGGTTAAAGGCTAAATTGTTTTGATTTTGTGTCCCACGTATGGACCTGTGAGCCCACAGCCTTGCACACAGGGAAGGCAGCCTCAAAGGTCTGACTGAGGAGCTTCAGGGCTGCTTCCGGCCCTCCTGTGCTCAGTGTGTGTGAGTGTGTGGGAGTGAGCATTCGCCCGGGGTGAGGTGGGAAGCCAGGCCAAAGGCCTCTTCCAGGCTGGGAGCCGTGCCCCATTCCATGTGGGTAACAACATGGGGGAGGGTGTTGTCCGTCCTGCCAGCCGCCTGTGGGGCTGAGGCCTGCTTCTCGCTGGAGGTCCAGCTTGGCCTCGGCCGGCTTCAGCAGCCACCCTGTCGCTCACATTGAGACAAACCCCCACCACCACACCAGGGTCAGCAGTGGGAGAGAGTGACAGGCCCGCCCTGTGGTGGGGCCATGAGGATGGCTGGCTGGAGGCTTGCTCTGTGTCCTCCCAGCAGACACTCGCAGTCCTCCTCTGTGGCCGCAGCCCAGCCTGGCCTCTGTGTCTGCAGGAGAGACAGTGGGCGGTGGGTGAGAGGTCTGCAGGCGCGTGTCCCCCTCTGTCCCTCACTTTCTCCCACACATGGCGGGCAGCCCGTCCTTTACAGGCTGCTCGGGCATCGCCCATCCCATCGGGCTTCCGTCCCTGGCATCTTCCTGCTCTGCGTGCCAGGCCTCAAAGCTTTGTTTCATCTTGGGGACCAGCTGGAGGGGAAGAGAGATGCTTCACCATGAAGAGGGGCTGGGAGGGAGGCACGGGAGCCGCCTCCCCTCGTGGCTGTAAGACTTGCAGGGACCGTGACAGCAGTGCTGCCTGCCATGCTGGTTTGCATTTAAATTAGAGACAGAGGTTGGTCTGCTAAGGTGCAATGGATGCCGAGGGCCTGAGTTGGGGGCAGCAGGGGACAGTGGTGTGGGACACAGAGCCCAGCCGTGGGTCTTGGGCACAGGGGCAGCCAGGACTCAGCCACCTCCTCTCCTGTGGGGCTTGCCTCTCTCACCCCTGGAGCTTTTTCTCTTGTGAGAATCGTTTGCTTTGCTATAGAAAATTTAGACTGCAGAGATGAGCAGAAGAAAGCGAAAGACGTCATCTCGCCACCCAGAGGGGATTGCAGTGACCCTCTGGGGTGGTGCCTCCTCGTGGACACGTGGGTGCACGGGTGGGTGTGCCGTGGACCCAAGTCCCCCTGGCGTGTCAGTGGCCAAGGGGACATGGGGTCCGGCCTCTCTGCTCATCACAGATCAGGGAGCAGAGGGGGACCAAGCAGCTGCCTGGGGGCATAGCTCTGGGCTCATGTGTGTCACTGCACAGCCACGCCCAAGCACATGCGTGCCTGTCTGTGTGGGCTCACCCGTGAGGTTGTGGCCCCTCTGGCTTGTCAGGCGCCCATTTCTGTGTGTGAGTGCTCCTGTGGCCAGTGGTGTCCCTTCCCGCCCCTCCCTCTGGAGCCGGCGTGTGCGCCTTCTCAGCCCCTCCCCAGCACCTGGCCTCTAGGGGCCTGGGCCCCTCGCTTGTTGAAGAGTGGCTGGGCGCCTCAGTATTTTCATCCTGGTGTGCTTTTTGCTCGTGTCCAGGTTTGCTATTTAACCAGTGTTTGCAGCGGCTCTTAGTGTGCTTTCAGCTGAAAGGATAGAAAAGCCAGTTCGATCTGATTTTCGGCAAACATAGTTAATCTACCCCTGAAGTTCCCTTTGGGGTCCTGCCACGAGCGGATCATTCCCGGCGCACAGCCGCTCGCCAGCCGCGAGGTGAGGAGTTTCCTCTCCTGCTGTTCATGGAAACGTGCGGGTCGGGCTCAGGGCTGCTCCGCAGTCACGACTCAGCCCCGAGTCAGATGTGAGTGTGTATTTATATCCTCAGCCTTTCTCCAGAAAGCTCAGACCGCTTTGCTTTCTAACTTTAGCTTTCTGCTCTATTAGCCAGCGCAGGGAGGAGAGAAGCCCAGATTAGTCAGTTTGCTTTGTATTTATTTTTACTTGGCCTTTTCACTTCCAGAGTTTGAGGAGAAAATGTGCGATTCTTTTCTCTGCATAATTTTGTGCCTTAACAAGAAGCCACTTTCAGCATGAGATGCTGCGAAAGTGGTGGGATTAACCTCAGGGTAGCATGTTCATTTTCCGTTCATGAAGCACACTTTAAAATGTTAATCCGTTTACTCTACGAAGTAATTGTTAATTCTTTCTCAGCAAGTTGGAGAACAGCACAGACCTGCCCCGAGCAGTAGTTGTGATTTCCAGGCAGTCCGGCAGAGTCCCAGGGCAGAGGGTCTTGGGGTGGCCGCACACGAGGGCCGTTTTGTCAGAGAGCCAGATGAGGCGAGTGTGGGGAGGATCTGCTTACTGTTTGGTGTTTATTTATGTTTTCCTACAGGAATTAAACTAAATAATAGTTACTGGCAGGAATGTATTTTAATTCCTCAGAGAGTGAACCCTTCACTGGTGGCCATGGGAGGGGTCAGCCTGATATGTTTAAGCCTCTGTCCCTTTGGAACTTCTCACAGTCGAGGACTTGCTAGCATTTATAGCACCTTTGACCTTTCTAGTTAGCTTCCAGCAGGATTCATTTTGTTTTGAACAGGTGATGAATCTGTAGCCATTGTTAAAAGTAATAAACAAACACGTTGAATCTCATGGAGAGTGTTGCACAGACTCCTGTCCTGCCTCATAAAAGCTCGCCGTGCATCTCTGTCCAGAGGATGGCCGTTGGCCCTGCGAGAGCTTGTTCCTTCGTGGAGGCCCTCGTGGGAGGTGAGGGTGCTCGACTCTCTCAGGAGCCCTTGTGCACTGCCTCTCTCACCTGTTCTGACTCAACGGTGACTTAAAACAGTTCGTGTTTGAACTGTTGTTGAGAGGCATCACACGCACGGGACACGCACAGGACAGAGACACGCAGCCCCGTGGGCTGCCACAGAGCAGGACGCACTGGGAGCGGAGCCCTGCCGGCCCACGGCCTCCCCACCCCCGGCCCCCAGGGCCGCCCCACAGGCGGGGTTCACCAGGCACGCAGAGCTCAGAATGCCGCGCACCCCTCACCCTGCCAGTGCCCTCTCCAGAGTTCTCGTTCCCGGGTCGCGTTGTGATGAGGGATGATCTCCTGGTCGTGGGTACCTCTGGCTTCAGCACCCTCCCCCTTCTTCTGAAGTCTTGGGTTTTGAACTTCACATGTTTAAGAGCTGAGATGTCTTTCTTTACTTGTGTTGATGAAACCTGAGGATTCTTGCAGAAGTCGTCGAGGTTGTCTGGAAGGTGAGGGTGACTCGTTTGCTCTGAATGCCCTTGTGGGGTCTGCGTGCTGTTGTGTAACACGCGGGGTTGCCGGAGCCGGGCCTCGTCCCCTGAACTGCGGGGCAAGGTCATCCCCCTAGCTTAGTGTTTAGAACGCAGACTTGTCCAGAAGGGAGCTTGCTTTGTCACCTTCCGCAGAGGCAGAAGCTGGGGAGACATTAGACCCCTGTTAGCTCAGTGGCCCTCTCCTTGGTTGCCACCATGCGGGGCCCGTTTACTGCATCTCCACCATGGAGACTCGGCCCACTCATTAGGGCAGGTAACGGGGCGGGGGGTGGTGAGTGCTTCCAGGGACGCTGGTTGGTCAGCGTGTCCCCCAGTCCTCCTTTGAGCCAGGTTTGTCTTACAAGTGGAGTCAAGTCTGGGAACCACCTTGTCCGGGCGGGGCTGGCGGAACAGGGTTGTGCCCTCTGGCCCCACTGTCCCACCACATGTGCCCTTTGCCTCAACTGCGGTCTCTGCAGAGCACTCCTCACACTGCTGAGTTTGAGTAAGATTTTATGTTTTATTCAGAAACAAAATATTGTTGTGAACTGTGTACTCTGCAGGGATGCAGACTAGGAGCAAGGAGGTGCAGTGATCCCTCTGCCTGATGGCAGCTGTGCTGGTAGCGTTTGTCTGTGTCCTCTGAGTCTTCTCTCTTACGGACATGTTTTATTTTTCCTTAAACACATTCGAGAGACTGCTGTTCCTCTGCATATTTCTGTGGGTCTCTCATGTCATCGGAGCAACACGTGCTACAGATTAGCAGCAGCGCCTGGAAGAATGGTTTATATTTAGTTTTCACTGTTCAGCGTCGTTTAGTAAGGACTTTGCTGCAGGTCCCACGTGGAGTGGGTGGCACTGTTGTGTGTCTGGGGTTTCTTCCTCTGAGGACGGTGGCGCAGCAGAGAGGAGCAGCCCCGGGCACTGCCCCAGCCTCGCTCTCCTCCAGGACGCTGTGCCCGCTGCCTGCCTGAGTTTCCAGGGAGGCTGTCTCCAAGCACTCCGGCATCTTCCCATGATGTCTGTGCACTCTCCTGGCCGGCGTGTGGGGCGTGTGAGTGTGCAAGTGTACACGCAGGAGAAACGTGGAAGGGGGCAGCTAAACGTGCTTGCAGCCCTGACTTCCTTCCGTGCTGGGTGTGGGTCTGTCGTCATGTCCGTGGGCTTCCTGTGACACGTGTGGGGTTTCTGTTGTCTGTGTCGCATGTCTGTGGTACGTATGGGACTCGTGCTGTGCACATGGGATTCCTGAGATCTGTGTACACATCATAGAGCAAGCATATGCACATACATGACGTATCTGCGGGCTTTCTCCATTAGATACTGGCTTACTCTCTGCACAATTGTAACACACCTTTTCCATTACCTTGTGGGTGTGTTAGTGCACAGGGACCTCCCTCTTTGTAGGGCAGATACATTTTATCTGGTACCTGTTTGCTTCCACAGTTAAAAATAGTTTCAGAAGCCTTCTGATTTTGTGTAACTAATACCACGCTCATAACCTTGTTATTGGGCTCATTTTGCCATATTTACCAGGAGAGCTTGTCCTGTTCTGCAGATGGACTACAGGCGTTCAATATGCCCTGATGGGTGAGGTGCCCTTGCAGTTTAACTGTTTAAAAGCCCAAAGTGCTGTGAGCATGTGGTAGGAACGAAGTCGCCCGTTCCCTTCCGCCCTTGGTGCTCCCCGAGCTGAGCCATTGACAGTGTGCAGCTCCTCTGCTTCCCCATCCTTCTGGTCCTGACCATCATCAATTCGTCTCATTTCTGTTCTTGTGCGGAGCCAGCAAGCAGCGCCTCTCCAGTGCTTGACTTTTACGAGTTACATTTTTAGATTTATATTGACTAAGCTCTAAACATTTGTAGTCTGTTTCTCATCTACCATTATTTTAGGCTTTCTGTGCTTTTTCTACAGTGTTAGTCCAGGAACGTTAACAGAAGGAAAGCAGCGTGTATAGTACTATGATCATATAAATGTATTTCACTGCAGAGCCAAGTAGCAGAAAATGCAATTCCGAATCACAGAGCTCCTGCCCAGCAAAGAGGACATTCAGACGGCACCTCCTGCCTTCCTGTGGGGCTTCCGTACTGCCTCTGGCTGCTCCAGCTGCTGTGGGTCCTCATACCCCATGATGTTCATTTCTTAGATTCCATTTCTCTTTTGCTGATGTACCTCCTTCATCCACTTCCTTATGGAATGCACAGGTGAGACTTCCTGGGTTCCTGCACATAGTCTTCAAACGTTTTTTTTATTCCTGAACTCAATCGATAATTGGCTGGGTCCAGAATTCTTGGTCCGTGTCACTTTCCTTTGGAACTTGGCGAGTATTCTCTAGCATCTTCCAGGGTCTGGGGTCACTGATGGGAAGTCAGGACGGCGATGCTCGTTCTTCTGCGGGTAGATCTCCCGCTGTCCCGTCACGTCCCTGCGTGGCCTTGAGTGCTGCTTATCTGACTTAGGACTGCCCTTTGCTCCGCCCTGCTTCTCCTCCAGGCCCATGCTTGGGCCTCCTTCAGACTCTCGGCTTGTCTTTTGACAGTCATTCTCAAGTCCTGCTCTTGGCTCCTTGGTCTTGGAACCCCTGCCCTGCCATCCTGCACAGGTTCCTTCCACTCACGTGAGTCAGGCTGCGTCCACCTGCCTTCTGCCGTGACGCCTGTCCCAGCTTCCTCCACCGCTGAGCCCACTTGGTGACTTTTCAGCACTATTTTGGCTCATTCACCTCCAGAATGTACCTTTTCTGACCCTTTGACAGGGCCTTGGGAAGGAAGGAAGGTGTGGACTTTACCACTGTTTTCAATTAAAAGCCTTTTTAGACCACTGTGAGTGGCAAGGTTCTTGAACATCTCCAACAGTCGGGGTTCTTTCTTTCCACTGGAAGAACTTCCCAACAGTATCAAAGAGTTGGGAAGAAATTAAATGAGCCAGTTCCAGTAAATTTGTCAGCAGCATATACTTGGCATTTTGTATTATGTAAGCGTGCCCCATAAACTTAAAAATAGCTGGGTAATATTGTTACATTTACCTAGATATTGTGTTGCAAGTTAGTTAAATTTCACAGACTCAGAGTCAGCACGTGGTTTTCTGATAAACATCTCTGCTGCTGCTGCTGCTGCTGCTAAGTCACTTCAGTCGTGTCTGACTCTGTGCGACCCCATAGACGGCAGCCCACCAGGCTCCCCAATCCCTGGGATTCTCCAGGCAAGAACACTGGAGTAGGTTGCCATTTCCTTCTCCAGTGCATGAAAGTGAAGTCAACAACTCTTTGTGACCCCATGGACTGCAGCCTACCAGGCTCCTCCATCCATGGGATTTGGATCACAATTCAGAGGGGCTCTATACACGTGTTTAGCCATAAGGTTGGAGAGCATTTATGATACTGAAAGTTTAGTTATTGAAAAATTATGGTCCAGGAAAACTGACCAACTTTCCTCCCTGTGTACCCAAATAGGCTATATTAAACTAATACGGAATGATAAAGCAAAGCTAATGTTATAATGATTAAAAAAAAAACAAAAGCCATTGAAGTCCATGATAAATTAAAACCATCATTGATAAAAGAACCATTCTTTCTGAACTTGGAGGTGCTTGGCCCTCTGCAAACTTGAGAACACCCCAGGTTTGGGTTATGAATTACAACTTTTAGTTTTCCTTAATGATTCACTTTATAGGTTACCATCAAGTGATAGTTATATCAAAAAAAGAAAGGCTATAACATCTTGTTGGTTAAGTGCCAAAGAGAGGAATGGGGGCTCCCCTGGTGGTCCAGTGGATAAGACAGTGCAGGGGACGCAGGTTTGATTCCTTCTCTGGGAAGATTCCACATACCCCAGAGCAACGAAGCCCATGTGCCAGACTCCTGAGCCTACGCACCGTAGCTGCTGAAGCCCACGAAGCTCCCCACGCCTACAGCCCATTGCTCCACAAGAGAAGCCGCCACAGTGAGAAGTCCACGCAGGGCAATGAAGAGAAGCTCCTGCTTGCCACAGCTAGAGAAAGCCCATGTGCAGCAACAAAGACCCCCAAAGAAATGAGCAAATAAAAGAAAGGCTGAGAATCATTAAAAAGCAAAAAAATAAACAGAGACTGGGTTTGAGGTCAGCTACAACCTGTGGTTAGACATGCCTGAAGCAGGGTGCAGGCCAGAGGGTCTCCGGGCATCTGGCTGCAGCTCTGTTCATCTGTCCTAGGAAGGTGTGTCTGGACACACACACACACACACCATTGTGTGTCTAAGTTTATGTTTCCACAGACTTGACCCCTCGGTGCGCCCCTGCTCTAGATAAGGCGTGGGGCCACTGTTTCCCTCTGCCCAGCACCCACCGGGCAGGGGGCGTCATGCATGGAAGCAAAGGACAGAGGTCCCACAGGCCGCTGCCCCCTCCTGCTGCAGCCTGCGGCTCTCGCAACTTCCTGACGGAGGACCCAGAGTCTTCCAAGGATGCTGAGCCCTGCGGCCCTCCTCCTCCCAAAGGAAGGACGGGGCTGGGGAGGCTTCTGTGTGCTTGGTTTTCATCTTTGTGATTTGCAAGGATGCCAACTTTCATCCTCTTGGTGTCTTTATTTCTCCTTGCCCCGTTCTCAGTTCTTTTCTGCAGTAGAGGGTGGTTTGGGGATGAGCACCAGGGTCACCACACTGGTGCACATTCAGGAGAACACCAGTTGGCTCCTTGGGGAGCCTTGTTGCTGGTGACGTGGGTACTGATTTGTTTTTAGACCCAGCCCACTGTGCCCTCTCGGTGTGAGCACAAGGAGCTGGTGGTGACATGTTGTCACACATGCCGGGGTTTGAATTTACTTGTATTTTCGTTATGGTTTTTGTGTCTCTGTAAGAGAAGTTGGCCACTAGATTTTAATTCCTGTAACTGATGTCCTCAAGAGGCTTCTGGCCAAGGTCGTGGCGGCCGTGAGGAGCTTTGGGAAGTGCGCCCTCTTCCCTCCTCTGAGGGTCTGGGGAGCTCTCAGGCTGCCTGCCTCATCTCCATCCTCCCCATCCTCCACCTCACCTCCTCCTCCTGAGATGACTACTGCGCCAGGCTGCGGGGGCCCCCAGGCGCTAGTTTGGTCCTCTTGGCTTTCCTCACCGTGGAAGGGCTACTGCCCGTGTCTCTTGCTGGTGGGGGTCTTGCCACCTACTGGCCCTGGCAGGCCTGGGCTCTCTGGGGTCTAAGCTCATAGTTTTTAATAGCTTCATTTATTCATCTGGAGTGACTGGGCTGGTCCCCCACCGCCCCCCCCAACCAGCTGGCTATTCCCTCCTTCTAGGGACCTGCCTCCCTCTCCTCTCTGATCCCTAACCAAAGACCATTTTCTGGTTAAAAACTTATATTTAGTTCATCTTATGTAAGAGCAAGGAGACAGATTTGAGAACTTTCTATCAAAAAT
The DNA here is from genome assembly GCF_014754425.2 of Oryx dammah. Lineage (NCBI taxonomy): Eukaryota > Metazoa > Chordata > Mammalia > Artiodactyla > Bovidae > Oryx > Oryx dammah. The sequence goes on along the minus strand of NW_024070186.1, from coordinate 12,323,491 downwards.
GATTAAAGGTTTTTCTTGTCTAGACAGCTCATCTTCCTGCAATGGATAATAGGATATATTAATTTTCAGTATTTGATACATAACCTTACTGACGGCTTTTAAAATTACTTAAGAAATACAGAGATCACATTTGTTTGGGCTTTAATTAAGAGCTTCTGAGAATGTGTTAGTTTGACACATGAATCAGATCCAAGAGGTTGATGGCTGGCCCAGGTTTATGTAACACAGGGACGTGACGGTGGAAGCTGGCGCTGCTGTCACTCAGGGACATGCGTCCTTAGGGCAGTTTCCGCATTATTGGTATTTTTAGACCTTGCAGTGAATGGTGGATCCCTGCGCTCCCTGCCAGGGCTGCTGCCCCAGCATCTCTGCTTGTCCGCTCTGGTCTGTGCGGGTCTCAGGGTCTTGTTCTTTCTTTCAGTTACAGGAGGCTTCCTGAGTTTTGCTCTGCGTGTTAATTCTTCCCGTCACTCTGCCTTCCATACTTGGCTTGTGAATTTCGGTCTGGAGAGCATTTTGTTTTCTCCAGTTCAGTTCATGATCCAGTCCGGGTTTCTCAGGGGAGTGGCAGGCCCTTCCTTGTGGGTTTCCTGGTGTCTGTGGGCAGCGGCTGCAGACTAGGGGCAGGCAGGCATCCTCGGGCAGGTCCCCCTCACCTGCTGCTCTGGGTCCTGTTGTTTGTCGGCTGTGATGGGGTGCGAGGCTCCACTCTAGGCCAGTGTGCCTTTGGGCTTCCTTGGCAAAGACACCTCCTCTGCTCACCCATTGGTCTCACTGGTTTGTCCTGAAGGGAACAGGGGCCAAGGACGGGGTGGGCGGGCTCAGAACGCCTGTCCCTTACCATCTGCTGCACCTCCTGTTCTGGTGACCAGGCATCTGCCCTGTGCCCAGGTTGGAGTCACTCCTGCTCTGGGCTGGTGATGCCGATGCTGCCCGCAGCCCGTGTCAGCATCGATTGTCCTGGGCCCAAGCGTGGGAGAGGCAGGGGAGGCTGGGCCTTGGGCGCTGGATGACGGCTCGCTCTGTTCCCGCCTACGTCTCTGGCCCTCTCTCGGTGCCTCTCTACTCTTCCCTCTGAGTGCCTCTCCTTCTCTTTATGTGTGTGTCTCTCTCTCTGTGTCTTTCCCTTTCTGGGTCTCTCTCTCTCTCTCTTCCACTCCATCTCTGCTGTCTTCCAGTGGAGACCCAGGGCTCATTCCTAGTGTTGGGAACATTGAGTTTCTCTAAAAACGATGATAAAACAATAAACTATATCCAGACAGGGAGCAGCCTCCCACCTACTTAATGAATTGTTTTAATATTTGCAACATGCTTTAATTCCCATGAAGCATTTGCTTGTTGAAAGTTTGAAAAAAAATAACATTTCCTTCAGGTCATAAAAATATTTCCAATAATGTTCACCAGTTTACTTCAAAAAATAAGTGGGGTTTTAAAATACAAAACAAAGTAGTCTTTTTTTGACAGCAGCTTTTTTGGGGTGCGGTTGATATGTGCCCGGAAGCTGCACGTGTGACGGGTGCAGCTGGCTGCATGTTGAGCCCCAAGGGGCATCGCCCTGTGATGGTGGTGAACGCCCCTGCCCTGCCCCATCCTGTCACAGTGGATCCTTTGCAGCTCCTGGTTCACGTGGATGGGATTAGGCCATGCGTCCCTCTCTGTCTGGCTCATTTCACTCAGCGTGATGACTCAGAGACCCAGCATGTTGTTGCAACTGTCAGTGCTTTATCCCAAAGGAATCTTTCTTATGAGGGAAAGGACAGTACTCTTGCTTGCTCAGAAGGTGGGGTGGATTTAATTCACTGAGTAGAACAAAGTCCTCTTCGACTGGGGCTATTAAGCCCCAAATGCAGGGGGAATAAAAGGCTGGGAAACTGAGGCCCTGCTGGGCGGTCCCAAGGTCACGTGAGAACCTGTATCTGGCTGAGCCTTCAGGACCAGGTAGATCCAGTGCTCTCCCCTGGACCCCGTCCCGCTGGCTCAGACTGGAGTGGGCCCTGCTTAGGAGCAGTGACGAGGGTGGTTCTTGGGTGTCGCGGAATAAACGTACTGTGCGGACCATTTCCTCAGCATGCAGCGTCTTGGATCCCCAGCCAGGGTTTGAACCTGGATCCTGGCAGTGGAAGCGCCGAGTCTTAACCACTGGACTGCCAGGGAATTCCAAGTGGAATGTAAGTAATACAAAAAGAGATGAAATCAAACCAAGGCCTCTAGACTAGAGAATCATTTCCTCGGGCGAGTCTTTCTTCATAGACTTCCCAGAGGAAGTGAGGGCCAGTGCCCCCGCCACTTCCCTTCCTTGGGTGGCCCCTTCCTCGGGATGTTTTTATATTTAAGTGTTTATTGTAGTTTTACCACACGAAGCTGCTGCTTTTCTCCACAGTGGTTGCATACCAGGATCGACTTGATTCTTCTGAAATCTTAGCCAGGGAAGCTTCTGTCTTATCAGAGCTGAAATATCAGTGTTCAGAGGTTCCCTAGTTCAGAACAGTTGAAGACACCTGTCTTCTAGAATTTCCTTTGCATTTCCTCATGCTAGTTGTTGAAGAGCCACTGTGCCCTCTGGATGGAGCCAGGATCCTCGGAGTGAGGATCCTCAGAGTCACTTGGCTTCGATGTGCTCCTCCACCGACAGGCCTCTGTCCACTGAGCCTCCCAATGAGAAGCCTGACGTTTCCATCTCTGTCATCCCTCTGCCCCCAGCTGTCCTGGCCTCACCCCCTGGCATTGCCCATAGAGCCATCAGCCTGATCTTTCAGAAAACACAGCCCAGATTCCTGCTTCTCACACAGGCTTCTGCCGAGAGCCCCTCCCCTACCAAAGGCATCCAGAGGGACTCCTCCTGCTTTCAGTCTCAGCCTCAGGTGAGGGGCGTTTGCACCCTCTGCCTGGCTCAGTGACTTGGGGTCCTCCCTGCGGCCCCTCCTCTGGTGCCCCCCCACCGCCGTGATCCCACCTCCTGGTGCCCCCCTCCCAGCCTCTCCTCCTGGTGGCCCCCCATGGCCCCTCCTCCTGGTGCCTCCCCCAGGGTCCTTTGCGGTGCCCTCCCTTCCCGCTCAGTGACTTGGGGGGCCCCCCTGCGACCCATCCTCCAGTACCACCCCCTGTGGCCCCTCCGCCTGGTGCCTCCTTTGGTGGAAGATCGAAGGACTAGTTAAGCACTTGAAGCAGTGGTGGCACCAGTGACGCGGAAGTACCCCTGTGTGTCAGCATGCCTGTGCTGACCATTTTCTGTCCCCTGCCTTGAGCCTGTGAAGCCGTGTGCCTCGGTTAGTCGGCATCTCTAACATTAGGGAATCTGGTTTGTGTAACTGCACACTCACAAACACTGCTACACACCTGCAAGGTAGAATGTAGGGGCAGAGGGAGTGAGTGAAAGTCGCTCAGTCGTGTCCAGCTCTTTGCGACCCCATGCAGTCCATGGAATTCTCCAGGCCAGAATACTGGAGTGGGTAGCCTTTCCCTTCTCCGGGTCTTCCCAACCCAGGGATTGAACCTAGGTCCCCCGCATTGCAGGCAGATTCTTTACCAGCTGAGCCACAGGGGAAGCCCAGGAATACTGGAGTGGGTATCTGCTTTGTGTCTCTGCACACTTAGGAATGATGCTACACATCTGCAGGGTAGGATGTGAGATACTTATTTGGGGGCAGAGTGAAGCCTTGATTTCCACAGTCTAGTACAATTGTAATGATAAATACCACTTTTCAAGGAAATTAGAGAGCTTCATTCAGTCAGCAAGGTTTCCAAGGGCACAGCAGTCTGTCGGGTGCCGAGCGATGTGTTCGTGTAACGGGACTGGTTCTGTGTTTGCAGTTAGTGCCCACGAGCTCAGCCCCACCTGACCCTGTTTCACCAGCATTGCTGTGGCATCTGAGCTCCTTTGGTCAGCAGAACGGTGAAGCCCTGCAGAAACCCTTGCCGCCTGACTAATGAGTGGTCGAGCTACTGTCAGAGGGGGGTGTCCTGAGCCAGGCGCAGCCACCAGGAGAGGGCTCCGGGAGGCGGTGGCGGTGGTGCCTGGGTGTGTCAGGGACTGGAGACCATGGAGCCACCAGCTGACAGGGCTCCTCCATGTCCCACCCCCTCCACCCCTTCCGGAGTTTTAGGGTGCCCAGGCCCTGCCCTTCTCCTGTGGCGTGCTGGGTGTATCGAGCCGGCCAGGGTCCTGGCTCCTGACCCTGCTCCATCAGCTGGCCTCCTCTCCCTGCAGCCTGGCTCCCTGCGCGCCTCTCCCTTCTCCCACAGGGTCTCTTTTCTTCTCTTTTGCAAGAAATAGGAAACCTCCCTGATGGTTCCGATAGTAAACAATCTGCCTACAATGTAGGAAACCCAGGTTTGAACCCAGGTTTGGATCCCAGGAAGAACCCCTGGAGAAGGGAATGGCAGCCCACTCCAGTATTCCTGCCTGGAGAATCCCGTGGACAGAGGAGCCTGGCAGGCTGCAGTCCATGGGGCCACAAAGAGTCAGCCACAACTGAGCGACTAACACTTGCACTGTGACTGGCAGGAGCGTTCCAGCTGCCTCTCCCGGCCTTGCCTGAGGTCTTGGTGCCCTTTACGCCCAGGCGCCTCGGCCTCTTTGCTGCTGCAGGCAGTGCCGCTGTCACTGGCCTCGTCTGGTTCACAGTGTGGCAGGTGCAGCTGGCGCTGGCCCAGCTAGGGTGTGAATGGGTCTCCTTCCCGTCAGCAGTAGTTCTACAGCACTGCGCGGCCCGAGGCCACGGGGACCTGGGTCAGCTGTGCTGGGCTCCATCGTTACTGACAGCGCCCCCTAACACCGTGGGCACCGGGGCGGGCTTGTCTGCTGGGCCTTGTGATTCCCTCCTACATCTGTGTGGTGAGCTATGTGACTCCTACAGAGGCGTGAGGGTCAGGAGAGCGGTTCTGACGACACGTCTGTCCTCTGCCCTCCCCAGGGTAAAAGCAGACATGTCTCAGTCTCCCTCAAGCTCCTCCTTGACCACAGCCTCTCCCCATGCAGACAAGGCCACTGTCCTGGGTTTCAGAACAGCACTGTGCTTGCCGTTCTCTCTACATCGGCACGGAAGCCTGTGTCCCTTGGAACCCATCTCAACTGTGCCTGTACTGAGCTGCCAGTAGTGGGGTCATGGGATGTCATCCTGTGGCCCTCTAGGTTTATTAGCACAGAGGATTACATCAATAGGTTTACATGCATGCAGTCATTCTCGTGTTCCAGCACAAATCCAGCTAGATCATGCAGGATTAGTCAGGACTACATTCGCTGACGTTTTGTCGAGGGTGTTTACGTCTGTCCCTGGGAGCAGTTTGGCTGACACTTCTTCCTTCCTCCTCGCACTTGGCAGATGTGTTCCTGCTGAGTGTTGGGCGAACTTCCTGGGGGAGCCATCCGGGCATGGACTGTTGTTCGTACACTGATTTTTTTTCTCTCTTGATTCTATTTCTTTAATGTTGGTAGTCTAGTCGGATTTTCCATTTCTTCCTGAGTCAGCTTTGATGAGTTGCATTTTTCTTGGAATTTGCTCATTTTACCTAAGTTTATAAGATTTTTGGAGTAGCTCCATTCCAGGGGGTCTCTTGCTACTTAACTTACACACCTGAGGGTCAGTTTCAGAGAACAGCCATGATGTTGTTCTGCTTGTGTCTTCATGGGTCAGGGATTTGCGGGGCGTGTGTGGATGGCCTGTCTGTGCTCCGCAGTGATGGGGACCTCCGCTGGGCTCGCCCAAATATCTGGAGGTTGGCCATGTGTCTGGGGCCATCGTTCAGGCTGATGCCTGGGTTCATTGGTTCTTAGTGTCCTGCCCAAGGAGGCTTTATGAGTGACATGGGCTGGCACCTCCTGCAGCTGGGTGATGATGGGTGGGCAACGCTGGGCACGGCTCTGGGCACTCGACTCAGAACCTCTGTGCTGGACAAGACGGCTGTGTGACTGTAACCCCGGGCCTGCGGGGCTCTGCAGTGAGTGCCCGTCACACCGGTGATGCTGCCAGAGGAGATGGGGACGCCGTGTGCCCTGTCCTCACAGACACCCTCTGGCACACGTTCTAGGGGCATCTGAGCCCGTCACAGCGGAGAGGTGTGGCAGAGCCTGAGGACCTGCAGCTGTGGCTAGGCACAGGGAGGGTCCTGGTGGCTGGGGATGGGGGTCGGCACAGCTTGGCCGCACCGTGGTCAGATGCATGTCCACCTCGGTCTTGCCACTGCCCCTCTGAGACCCGCCGCTCTCCCCGCAGACGTGGGCCGGTAGGTCTGCACTGGAGAAGCAGGTGTCCTTTGGATGTCAGTTTGTTTTTCAGAAAGAAAATATGGGCTCTCCATTGTCAGGTCTCATAGGTATATCAGCAAGTTCCATCATCCCACTGGTCGGGAGGAAGTGATCTGGAGAGTTGTTTCCTGGGCTCCGCTCCAGACACAGGGCTGGCTGTCGGCGCTGACCCGGGCGGGAAGGGGCGGGGGGATGCCGAGCCTGCAACTCTGGGTCTTTCTGGACTCACACGCGTGTACACAGGTCTGCACAGGTGGCGTCTGCTCTCTTGGAAGATGGGTCCGGACAGGACTCTGCCCGAGGCCTCATTCCTTGGCGTGTGGGTTGGTGCTTGTTTGCGCTGGCCTGTTGGCGAGTGGAGAGCTGATGGTGTGTGTCTTGTGTGCCCCTGCCTGTTGTGGCAGGGGGTGAAGGTGGGAGTTATCATGGGGTATCTGCTTTAAAAACCAGGAACACATTAGAAGTAAGTGAAACATACCTAGGAGTTGTTCAGTCGCTCAGTCGTGTCTGACTCTTTGTGACCCCATGGACTGTAGCCCGCCAGGCTCCCCTGTTCGTGGGATTCTCCAGGCAAGAATACTGGAGTGGGTTGCCATTTTCTTCTCCAGGGGCTCTTCCCGACCCAAGGATTGAACCTGCGTCTCCTGCATTGGTGGGCAGATTCTTTACCACTGAGCCACCAGGGAAGCCCCCATATTCAAGAGAGGACTGGTTATTTTGGGGGCTGTGCTGTGCAGCCTGCAGGATCAGTTCCCTGGAAGAGGACTTTTCATGAGCAGCATGTGTCCCTGGTGGCTCAGAGGTTAAAGCGTCTGCCTGCAATGCAGGAGACCCAGGTTTAATCCTTGGGTGGGGAAGATCCCCTAGAGAAGGAAATGTGCAACCCACTCCAGTATTCTTGCCTGGGAAATCCCATGGACGGAGGAGCCTGATGGGCTACAGTCCACAGGGTCGCAAAGAGTCGGACACAGCTGAGCGACTTCACTTTTTCATTTTGATTTCTGCAATGGTGGAAAGGCTTTATTGTTGGGTTAAAGTTAACATGAAGCACGGGAACTGTCTGTTACAGGGGGAAGGCTTTCTGGTTGGCATGGAGAGCTGGACAAGGGCCTGAAGGAAGCTTGCCGAGTGGGCGCCACGCTCGGATCATCTCAGCTCCACCCGCTCCACAGGGCCCAGGCGGCACAGGAACACGTGGAATTCACAGTAAGAGTGGAACCTATAAACCTCTGCTAACTTTTGACTCATAAAAAATGCCTCTGGCCCCACGTAAACTCATTAGTTAAGCCTTTTGGCTGGCTGTTTAAAATGCATTTTGTTAGGAGCTTCCTACCCACGGTCTGTTCCTGTCCCCACAGCCTCTCAGCTGGTGCTCTGCTGCCCCCCAGTGGCCGCCGCGGGTGGCCAAGGGCTGGGCACTACCGGGAACTCGCTGTAAAGCCTTCACCGCAGATTACTTTCTTTGAGGTAATTGAAAGAACATTTCTTCGGTACTTATTGTTGGTGACTATTACATGATTCAGCGTCTGCTTCTGAGGGAAGCTGAGACAACTGTCAAAATCCCGGTAGTTAGTATGACGTAAGGCTAGTTTGTGGCCTGCAGAATGACTGAGTCAGGAAGGTCAAGCACTGAACGTTCACGGAGGTTTTTTTCTTGGGGAAGAAGTATTATAGGAATTGGCTGCCAGAGGCTGCTGGGTGCAGAAAGAGGGCGTTCTGCGTTTGTCCACTCCCTCGCTGGGGGCTGAGGCGTGTCAGCCAGGACACAGCCCCCTCTGGGCTGTGGTGGGCATGGAGCCATCCATGGGGTTGGTTAGGGGCGGGAGATGTGCCATGCCTGACCACAGGGCCCTGGAATTGTACCTGGAGGGCCCCACCTGTCGTTTCTGTGTCCGTGGACATCAGGAACATCAGGTCCCTGGTTTCCAAGGACACCTTTAAAAGAGGTTTTGTCTAATCTTCAACTGGTGTTTTCTTTCTGTTTTTTTTTTTTTTTTTCTTTTGTACCTAGCCAGCAAGTGTATGGAGAGGGCAAAACTATGCTTACTTTTACCACTGCTTGTGCCAGCAGGATGGAGTTGTGTTTTTAACCACACTCATCTTTTAGCTCAATTAGTCATCTTAAATCAGTTTCTCTATAGCCAGAGTTGACTGGGAGATGGTACAAAGCCCAGAGCGAGGCCATGCGGTAGCGCTGCAAGTGCGCTGGTGTTTGTGACCACCTACATCCAGGGTGCCGTATCGGCTTCCCTGGTGGCTCAGACGGTAAAGCGTCTCCCTGCAATGCAGGAGACCTGGGTTCGATTCCTGGGTTGGGAAGATCCCTTGGAGAAGGAAATAGCAGTCTACTCCAGCACTCTTGCCTGGAAAATCCCATGGATGGAGGAGCCTGATAGGCTACAGTCCATGGGGTCTCAAAGAGTCGGACATGACTGAGCGACTTCACTTCCACTTTCACATCCAGGGTGCTGTAGATGTAACGTTCTTGTTGTTTAGTCGCCCAGTCGTGTCTGACTCTTTATGACCCCATGGACTGTGGGTCACCAGGGTCCTCTGTCCATGAGACTTCCCAGTCAGGAATACTGGAGTGGGCTGCTATTTCCTTCTCTAGGGGATCTTCCTGACCCAGGGATTGAACCTGTATCTCCTGCACTGGCAGGTGGATTCTTTCCCACTGCGCCATCAGGGAAGCCCCCAAAACATTGCCCTCTTAGGCTCATCTGGAATTCAAACCCAAGATCTCCTGTTTACTAGACAGGTGCTTTCACAGCTAAGCCACAGAGCCAATTATAATGTGATGTAAACTATCATTTTAATTATGCTGTTGAAGTGAATTAGAAAGTGTTTTTTAATGTGACGTAAGCATGCACTGAAGAAGCGAATTGTTTTCTATCCTGTGCACAAGTCAGTTGTCCCTGAAGGCATAGGAAAAAAAGCAAGGACAAAAGGTGGCATCTGAAGCAGAACGGAGGGTGGAATGGCCAGACACCCAGTGTCAGGAGTCAGGTCATCTGCTGAATCTGTGCTGATAGGTGGTACCTGCAGAGTAGACACTTCGCATTTGTTTCATAAAATGAGAGCTGATTCTAGCAACTGTAATCCCATGTATTAATCTTTTTTTCACAGTGATTTGAAAAAGAAAAAAGCACGCAAGTTTCTGGCTGGATAAAGTATCTCTTGGCTGACGCACTCCTGGTCAGTAGCCTCATTTGCCGTCTGGCGGGAGCTCTGCAGGCAGCCTGTATTTTTAGCTCCAGGCCAGTCCCTGCTTCCATCTCTCTTGCTCCTTAAACAGGCTGAAGTTGCTTCCTGTGTTTCATAGGTGAGAATACCTTCTGAGGCTGGGGCCTCTTGAGGTTGTGCTGTGGAGCCCCTGCAGAGTTTAAGGGCCCGTGCGTGCTGTGCGGGCCAAGTTGCTTCAGTCCTGTCTGATTCTTTGTGGCCCTATATGGACTGTAGCCCGGCAGGCTCGTCTGTCCATGGGATTCTCCAGGCAAGAATACTGGAGTGGGTTGCCATGCCCTCCCCCAGGGCATCTTCCCCACCCAGGGGTCGAGCCGAGTCTCTTACATCTCCTGCACTGGCAGGTGGGCTCTTTACCACTAGCGCCACCTGGGAAGCCCTTAAGCTCCCTCAGGGGGTTAATTTGAGGGGGTCCCAGGGAGGCCTGGCTCTGCTCAGACGCTGAGGCTTTCCTCAGTGTCTCATTGCCACCAGTCCCCGCAGTCTGCTTATGACAAACATGTATAGACTCCCCTTCTAATTCTGAAATGAAATCATTATAATTATGACCATATCCAAATGTAGTAAAAGAGAAATTAAGGATGCACAGCGACATAGCTCTCACGGGGACCTGTGAACGTCCTGTGCTGCGCGTACACCTGCAGATGCAGAGCTGCAGGCGCTGCGATGGTGTCGTGGGACTGCGGTGCTGACTTGAGTGGGATGGCCCTCAGCTCATGGACTGGCTCTCAGAGCAGCAGGATGCGGCCCCCTCTGCCTCCACACAGCAGTTCCACTCTGGACTGCTGGGTGTGTGGGAAGTTGCGACCATATTGAAACAGGCCTGGTCTTGTGTTCTCATGAATCTCTGTCACCTGCATGTCAGTCCTTTGGGCAGGACAGTCGTTTCTGGAGCGGCCCTGCTTGTCTCATACATTCCCTCTCCCTATATGCTGTCTGAGCGCCCCAGCCCTGTGACGACCAGACCACGTCCACACGTGGCTGCCGCTGATAGGAGCCTTAGCAGAGAGAAGAAAGTGGCAAGGAGGGTCTGTCGGGGACAGGGTGGCCTCAAGATCCTCACAGGCCTGCTGGGTGTTCTGAAAGCTGGGGTAGCAGTGGGCCCAGGAGGGGTCCCCTGGGGTATCAGGCAGGCCCTGAGGTGCAGGTGAGCCCAGGTGCTCCTAACACATCAGCAGTCGGGAAAGCGGGAGGCAGCGCTGCGAGGGCACCTGGTACTTAGGCAGGCGGCTAAATCCTCACATGTTGGGGTAGAAACTTGACTTTTCCCCCTTACTGTGATTTATTGGCTAACAGAATCTGTTTAACACAGATGACACTTCAGTTTACAAACACTTCTGAAGGTCAGTGAACTAAAGAAAAGTTTGGCTGAGAATGAAGAGTGTCTCAGTGTGCTTCTGGCATGAGTCACTGCTGCCGAGAAGGTGTCCTTGTGTGGCCTGCCTGACTCATCAGCGTCAGCTCAACAAGGGGCATCCAGGCAGAAGTGTCCCTGTTTGTGAGGTCACAGGTCTTGGGCAGCCAGGGGCAGAGACTGGCCCTTTGGGACCCCGGTGCTGCCCAGGGAGCTGAGGTCCGCCCAGCTCAGATCTGCCAGTGTTTGCTCTTCTGCTTGGGAACAAGGAAGCCGAGCGGGAAATGGATCCTGCTGGGGACCGTGCTCTTCTGCATGTGAACCTTGGTGGTCCAGTCATTACTCATTGGGAAGCTTGTGTCCTGCCTCGTGGGGCGGTGAGGGCCTGCTTCCCTAGGCCATGTGGAGGAGAGCGCTCAGGATCCAACGAGCCCAGGTTGTGGGCGTGGCCTGTGGTGGGCGTGGCTGGCGTCGTGGGCATGGTTGACGCAGTGGTTGTGGTTGGTGCCAGTTGGCGTGGCTAGCGTCAGGCCAGCCTCACTTCCCCGGCCGCCACAGGTCACCCGCCAGCTCAGTGCAGAGTGTGAACCCAGTTTTGTCCTTGGAAGCATCGGTGGTCAGCATGCCCGTGGACTAACTTCTTGTCACTGTGGAACAAACCGCAGCAAATGTCCTCCAGCCGTCTCAGGGTCAGGGCCAGATTCCTGGCTCCCGCTCTCACCTGGTCCAGAGTTTAGAGGCCCAGGGACCCTACCCAGCCCACCGAGTTACTTGTGGTTGCAGGATGCAGGCCTTTGGCCCCAACCCCTGGACATGGGAAGGGGAGGGAGCTTCTTCTGCTGCCTCCCATACGGATTTCTTTCCTCCACCCTAATTGGGTGAGCCCACCTAGAGAAGTCCTCTTTACACTAACTCAGCCGGCTGATTCGGGACCTTCATCATATCTGCACATCCCTTCCCCATGCCTCCTGTGGCAGTAGGCCCATCATGTCTGCAGCTCTGCCACCATCAAGGGGGAGGGAGAAGCAAGGTGTGGAATGAAGTGTGCTGCCAACACCCATTGACTGGGGAACTTACTGCACCTGCACCTGGTTGAGGTGTGTACCTGCCATCGGTGTGTGCCTGCCATCAGTGTGTGCCTCGCAGGATGTGTATCTGATCAGTGTGTACCAGACAGGCAGAGGCCTGCGTGGTCTCTAGAGCACATAATGCATACGGCCCCCTACAAGCCAATATGGACAAGACAGTGGGCACAAAAAGGGCGGGAAAGCTTGCACAGGTTTGGCGCCAGAAATGAAACAGGGGTGGCCAGTGAACATATGAAGCAGTGCCCACTGGCAGCGAAACCCAGCATGTCTGGAGGTTGGGCCAGCACCAGCCCGAAAGCTGCCTGGGGATCCTCCCAGAACCATCCGCAAGGTACGCACCTGGGCCCCAGGTGGGCCTGGCGTTCTACTTCTGGGGCCTGTCCCAAGATATGTGCAGCCTAGAGACTGAGACCCTGGCAGCAGCCCTTGACTGAGTCTTCATACGTGGTCTTGAAGCCAGAGTGGAGAGGCTGGTTCCTGGGGAACCCTCTCTTGCTCACCCTCTCCCCGTTCCTGCTGCTTGGCACTCCCGGTGCCCAAGGAAGCCCTGAGGGTGTCACCGCGGCTGTTGTCTCGGCACTCGGTGCAGGATAGACAGTTAGAGGTGCTGTGAGCATACTCATGGGGAGACCTTACGGGCTCATCAGCAGAGCCAGGAGGCCATTCTGGAACTGCTGGCCTGCTTCTGCACCTCACTGCCCATCAGACAGGCTGGGAAGGATGGGGTCCTGCTAGGTGGTCAGGTGCGGGGAGGGACCTACAGGTGGACTTCTGGGGGGCCTGGGGGTGAGGCGAGGCTGGAGCGAGTGGGCCAGGGCCTGGAGCTGGGGGGAGGGAAGAACTCCATCTTCTCCCCACACCTGGAGCTCACCTGCTGGGAGGACTCTGCCCAGGCTGTTGCCCCCACCTGCCGTCCAGCTCCAGCCTCCTCCCCACCCCACATGGTGGGTGATGGTGCGGACCAGGCACTGGGTTCATGATCTCCTAGCTGATCTTGCATAATCGTGGGTGCCCCCTTCAATGTCCCGGACCCCTAACGCTCCTTCTTTCTCAGCTCCAGGGCCTCAGGTAGGGGCTCAGATGGCAGGGAATGTCCGAGTGAAGCTTCTTAGCACCTGCAGCAGTGTTCAAGGAAGATCTCTGTTGCACTGTGGACCCAGTCTGTCATTTATCTAGCAGATATGTGCCTTACACCTGTGGGCAGGTACTAACTGAGGCCCGTGGGACCAGGGTGGGTGGGACAGACAGCACCCACTGATGCTGCTGGAAGCAGAGGCCAGTCATAGTTGCCACCAGGCAGCGCTGGCTGTGAGGGGGACCTGCAGGCCAGGGGTGGGACCTCTCCCAGGGGGCAGCGTCTGAGCGAGGAGCCAGGAGGGGCCCCCATGTGCCTTCTCTGCATATCCCTGGCTGAGGGTGGTTGCAGGCAAAATAGTGCACAGTTAACCTCATGAGTGGGCCTCCCTGGGGGCTCAGACAGTAAAGAATCTGCCTGCAACGCGGGAGACCTGGGTTTGATCCCTGGATTGGGAAGATTCCCCTGGAGGATGGCATGGCAACCCAGTCCAGTTTTCTTGCCTGGAGAATCCCGTGGACAGAGGAGTCTGGCGGGCTACAGTCGATGGGGTTGCCAAGAGTCAGACACAACTGAGCACCCAAGCCCAGCGCAACCTCAAAAGTACAACTTGGCGAAGTAAAAATTCAGTTGCCTTTGCAGTGTCGTGTGCCGTCGCATCTGTTGTTCTTGGAGATTCATTGGTGATTTTCTTCTAGCTGTTTTGAGCTCTAGTCAATACTAGACTCAATACTAGACAATAGAATCAGACACTTAAGACTGACGTGTAAAAGAAAAATGAAGAGGTTCATTTATATTGTTTAGTCGCTAAGTTGTGTCCAAGTCTTTGTGACCTCATGGACTACAGCTCACCAGTTTCCTCTGTCCTCCAGTATCTCCTGGAGTTTAATCAGATTCATGTCCATTGAGTCAGTGATGCCAGCCAACCATCCCAGCCTCTGTGGCTTGATCATTGTAGATACAGGAAAATCTGGTGTTCTTCCCTGTGTCCTCATGGAGGGATTTTTAGAAATACTATCATCGCCCTCCTGTGGACAGGTTTGTTACGTAGTCACCACTCTAAAATTTGAAAGGCTGAATCTACGAGACCCCCTGCCCCTCCTGTGCACATGGAGAATTCTAGAAGATTGATGTTTCCTGATCATCTTATTAATGCACCCTTGGCTGTGCCCAGGACGCTGTGGACCGCTGCTGGGTTTGTGGTCCACCTTTTGAACATGAACTGGGACATTCCATGTGGTCTCTCATCACTCCCTGGAGTTTGTCAGGTGGCAACTGGCAGCAGTGATGAGAGCTCCATGGGCCCCATTCTGGAAGAACAAAGCCCAGAGCTGCTTAGTGGACAGGGTGGGTCTCTTGGTTTCTGGTGGCACTCAGGCCTCTGCAGTGCTGCATAGGCAGGCCCTGGAGGATGGACTTGGCTGGGGGTGGGTAGGAAGCAAGTGATGACAGGGCTGTCTGCTGCTGCTGTGACAAGAGTGGGGGCAGAGGCAGGCGACCTCTCCAGGCAGGGGCTGCAGGCCTCATGGAGGTAGGGAGTCCTGAACATTGTATATTTTCTAAGCACATGGTACAGGGAGGTGGGCATGGAGCAGGGGATTGGGGACAGGAGAGGATCCCAGCAGCCTGGTGGGCCCAAGTGGGCTGCAGCTGTCGGGGTGGGGGCATGGAGGGCACTTTAACTAGCCTTATCATTGGGTCATGCCTTTTTTGTTCAGTGTTAGCCTCTTCTTCCTGCATTCTTGCATTGTCTGGGGTGGTGGAGCGGGCTGTGAGAAGTGGCTACAGCCCGAGTTTGGACCTTGGCCTCCCTGACACAGCTCTGTGCTTGCGGCTGTTTGCCGGCTTCCCAGCCTGGCCTCCTCGCGAGATATGTCAGCTGTAGCAGTGAGAGCTGGTGGCATCGTCCTCTGCTGTCCTGATGAGAGAGACCGGGCTTTCCAGTCTTTTCCAACTGATTCATTCTCTGTTTGGAATCCATTCATTCCTTCTTCTTGAAATCTACATACCTTTTATTTTGTTTCAAATTGAACGATGATTTTCTCATATAATTTGTGTTTTTCTTTTTCTGGGATTTTTTAAAAAGCTGACTTTATTGAGATATAGTTGACATGCAATAAAAATCACTTTTCTGTGAGCAGTTAATTGTGTGCCGACAGTGTGTGCACGTAGCACAGCACCGCCGCGTCTCCTTCCTCCCAGAGGCGCCCTCTGGCCCGCTCAGATGTCCCCATCCACCCTCATCGCAGAGTGGCCTTGTCTGTTGGTGGTGTTCTGTGTCATCGCCTGCCACGGACAGAGAGCCAGGGCGTAGCAGTGGAGAGGGCCGACCGCACTGTCCAGCATGCCCAGAGCCCCAGGTGGACGCCTTCGGACAGTAGGTGGCGCTGTGGGGTCATGCTGCGATAACGAGAAAAGCCTGTTTCCCATCCTGAACCCAGATACCAAGTTCCTGTGGAAAAGTGCAGGAAAGTTTCTGTTCACTGGCTCTGTTTTAACCGTTTTAAAGGAGCCAGGAGACAATGACATGGAATACTTATGGCTAGTTTAGTTTACTGAATGACCTGATGTATAAATTTTATCAAATAATTTATGTTTAAGTATACTAATAAATTGGAGAAGGCAATGACAACCCACTCCAGTACTCTTGCCTGGAAAATCCCATGGACCGAGGGGCCTGGAAGGCTGCAGTCCATGGGGTCGCTAGGAGTCGGACATGACTGAGCGACTTCACTTTCACTTTTCACTTTCACGCATTGGAGAAGGAGATGGCAACCCACTCCAGTGTTCTTGCTTGGAGAATCCCAGGGACGGGGGAGCCTGGTGAGCTGCCATCTATGGGGTTGCACAGAGTCGGACACAACTTAGCAGCAGCATAGTAATGAATTGAGTCTGTGTTACAGACTTGGAAAGCACAGTTGCATAATTTGTTCTCATCTTTAAAAAAAGTATTGCTTTGCTTATTTATGTGTAACATAATTCTTTAGCTCTACTATTTTAGCTTAATATTTCACGAAGGCAATAATTAAGAAAAAATGCAAAAGAAAAAAAAAAAAATCCCAGTCTGTACTCTCAAGTTCTAAATGTGTGGTAACAGATTGCTGATTTTAATAAGACTAACCAAAATTTGTCTGTGTGTGTGTTTGATCTTTAGTGAAGAGTTGCCAACTCTTCACTTCCTAAAGTGAAGAAATAATGTGACTGCTTAAGATTTAAAATTTCTCTTCCATAAACCCGCGTCTTGCAGCCCTACAGCTGTGTTGAAGCCACGCCCACTCTGTTGTCCTCTTCCCACCCTCACTTGCTCTGCTGAGGCTGACCTTGCAGCAGTGTGCACCAGGGGGAGGGGGAGGGGGGTCGGGGCTGGCCAGGCGGTAGCCAGGGTCCATGGTGTAATCCAGGGCTTCCAAGTCGTGGCTTAGATTCTGCCTATGAGATCCCAGGGTGCTAGACTTTGGGGATGAAGGCACACTCCAGCCAGAAGAGATCCCTGTGGGCCAGAGTGAGTAAGAGACCTGTTCCCACACCTCGCTGTGAACGTCCGTCCAAGATGACACTCACGTCTCCTGAGGGCCTCCTGGCAATTTGGGGATACAGATCTGCAGATGGGGTGAGGCCTGCGGGCTGCCCCACCCTGGAATTCAGGGTCTCCTAGGCTCCCACCTTCGTAGGTGATCAGCTTGAGGGACCTGAGATGGGTCACCCCCTCTCAGACTGGCTGACACCCTGCCGCTGCCCTCCAGCCCAGCTGCATTGCCTCAGTAACCAGACTGCTTCGGTCTCGACTCCATTGGCGCTCTCTAGTCATGGATTTCAGTGACAAAGATGTGGGTTTCCGTTGTTGCCTTTTATTGCCGTCTCCTTGCGCATGGCATCCATTTGGGGGCAGATTCGGCTCTTCACACCCTGAGATGTTTCCCCTCTTGCAGCTCTGAGGGTGCCCCGTGTGTCTGTTCCTCAGGCTCATGAATTGCATGCCTCAGGCGCCACCTGCGGTCCGGCTTTTACGCCTCTGATCTCTTTTCAAGTGGTTTCTTCCCCTTCAGTCTTGCTGAAGTTTTTAGTCAAATCTGGTCACTTTTGTCCTCTGGTACCTTCATTGTGACAGACTTTCTTTTCTTGGGCTCCAGAATCACTGCAGATGGTGACTGCAGCCATGAAATTAAAGGATACTTGCTCCTTGGAAGAAAAGCTGTGACTAACCTAGGCAGCATATTAAAAAGCAGAGATTTTGCCAGCAAAGGTCCATCTAGTCAAAGCTCTGGTTTTTCCAGTAGTTATGCATGGATGTAAGAGTTGGTCCATAAGGAAAGCTGAGTGCCAAAGAATTGATGCTTTTGTCCTGTGGTGTTGAAGACTGTTGAGAGTTCCTTGGACTGCGTGGAGATCAAACCAATCTATCCTAAAGGAAATCAATCCTGAATATTCTTTGGAAGGACTGATGGTGAAGCTGAAGCTCTAATACTTTGGCCACTTGATGTGAAGAACTGACTCATTGGAAAAGATCCTGATGCTGGGCAAGATTGAAGGCAGGAGAAGGGGACAACAGAGGATGAGGTGTTTGGATGGCATCACCAACTCAATGGACATGAGTTTGAACAAGCTCTGGGAGTTGGTGATGGACAGGGAAGCCTGGCATGCTGCAGTCCATGGGTCACAAAGAGTCAGACACGGCTGAGCAACTGAACTGAACTGAACCTTCCTTGTACATATATACGTTCACATCAGCTCTTTCATCTACACATACCCAGTTAAAAAACGACAACCTTGGAATCATTTGTAAATAGATCAACTAGGCCAGGGGTTTTCTGCTCTAGATTGAGCAAAGTCACTCTCTTCTTTGAAGAACCAGCCAGATTTACTTTGTATTTCAAAAAGTTTATGTTCTAGTTTGTTATTAATAATCAGTAATAGCTGAAACATTTTAAAGGATGCTTCAAAAAGTAATGTTTAAAGAAAAACATACATATATGTATACCTATGACTGATTTATTTTGATGTTTGAGAGAAAACAACAAAATTCTGTAAAGCAATTATCCTTCAATTAAAAATAAATAAATTAAAAATATATATACAATAGAGAAAGAAATACCTATCCAATCATGACTATCAATTGTGTACTCAGTTTAGCTTCAAATTTATGTTCAAACTTGATGGCAGTGTTTGTTTCAGACTTTGCTTTCATCTTTAGCTAGGTGTCCGAGCCCTCCCTGCACAGCCCAGGCCTCTGGGGTTTGAGATGGCCTCTGCTGCGGGCACTCACCCACGGGCCACCATGGCCGCTTATGGATCACCTCCGTCATCCGTGGAACACTTGAGCCATCTGCCTACCACCATCCGTGGCTACTTCCTTGCTATAGGTGACTTTGTTCAGTTGCTCAGTTGTGTCCAACCCTTTGCAACCCCATGAATGGCAGCACGCCAGGCTCTGTCCTCCACTGTCTCCCGGATCTTGAGCACTGTCTTGCTCAAACTCATGTCCACTGAGTCAGTGAAGCCATTCAACCATCTCATCTATCACCCCCTTCTCCTGCCCTCAGTCTTTGCCAGCATCAGGGTCTTTTCCAAAGAGTCGACTCTTCCCATCAGGTGGCCAAAGTATTGGAGCTTCAGCTTCAGCATCAGGCCTTCCAATTAATATTCAGGGTTGATTTCCTTTAGGATTGACTGGTTTGATCTTGCAGTACAAGGGACTCTCAAGAATTTTCTCTAGCACTACAGTTCAAAAGCATCAATTCTTCAGTGCTCAGCCTTCTTTATGGTCCAGCTCTCACATTCACACATGACTGCTGGAAAAACCGTAGCCTTGACTATAAGGACCTTTGTTGGCCAAGTGATGTCTCCATTTTTAAATACGCTGCCTATTTGTCATAGCTTTTCTTCCAAGAAGAAGCATCTTTTAATATGGCTGCGGTCACTGTCTACCGTGATTGGCTATTGGAACTAATTTCAGGGCCTAATTTCAATTCAAGTGTCTCCCCGCTTTTTTTTTCAGATTCAACACCTGCTTTACTTATTTGAGCTGTGTAGATTTTTATTTTAATCCAAAGTTCCTTGGTAAAGTCACTTTAAAAGAAAATGGGAAAAGCTCACTTGAATCTGTGATCTTAACTGAGTGGAGCAACGTTGGAAGTAGACTGACAACTACGCTCACCTTAGTCTGCTTGAAACTGTTCTGTCAGAGAAAGTAGAAACGTGCAATGTTAGAGAAATACCGGCGTGTCGTTTTGACAGTGCTGTAGAATCTTAATGCACTAAAAAAGTAAACGAGTGGCTGTGCTTTGGCTGTGTTGGCTGTGTTGCAGAGGTTGAAGCGCTGCGTCTGAGCTAGGCATGTCCTGGGTTCTGAACAGGGTCCTGCTGGCTGCCCAGTTGTGACTGTGGACAGGTCACTTAGCTTCTCCAGCTGGCAGGCTCCTCTGTAAAGCGGTGCTGCTAATGCAGGAGCAGCAAAAGCTGAGGGTCCGCTGCCCTCCCTGTGCACCATCCTCACATGGTCACCCCAGCAAGCCTGGAGGGAACCTTCACCGTCACCAGGAAGCCAGGAGGGTGAGAAATTCCTGTGGCCCCAGGCTAGTAGGAGGTGGAGCAGGGCTTCAGCAGGGAGGTCCCTGTGCTGTAATCAGGCTGCATTGCCCGACTCCCCTCACAGAGGTTTGACTGGCATCCCTTCTGGTTGTGAAACAGATGGTGGTTGTGTCCAGGCTGCCCCTCATGCGGTCATTGCAGAGTCTTCTTTACTGAGATTTGGTGATGTTTACGTGAGCTAAGGCAATGCCAAAGAATGCTCAAACTACCGCACAATTGCACTCATCTCACATGCTAGTAAAGTAATGCTCAAAATTCTCCAAGCCAGGCTTCAGCAATACGTGAACCGTGAACTTCCTGATGTTCAAGCTGGTTTTAGAAAAGGCAGAGGAACCAGAGATCAAATTGCCAACATCCACTGGATTATGGAAAAAGCAAGAGAAACATCTATTTGTGCTTTATTGACTATGCCAAAGCCTTTGACTGTGTGGATCACAATAAACTGTGGAAAATTCTGAAAGAGATGGGAATACCAGACCACCTGACTTGCCTCTTGAGAAATCTGTATGCAGGCCAGGAAGCAACAGTTAGAGCTGGACATGGAACAACAGACTGGTTCCAAATAGGAAAAGGAGTATGTCAGGGCTGTATATTGTCACCCTGCTTATTTAACTTCTATGCAGAGTACATCGTGAGAAACGCTGGACTGGAAGAAACACAAGCTGGAATCAAGATTGCTGGGAGAAATATCAATAACCTCAGATATGCAGATGACACCACCCTTATGGCAGAAAGTGAAGAGGAACTAAAAAGTCTCTTGATGAAAGTGAAAGAGGAGAGTGAAAAAGTTGGCTTAAAGCTCAACATTCAGAAAACGAAGATCATGGCATCTGGTCCCATCACTTCATGGGAAATAGATGGGGAAACAGGGGAAACAGTGTCAGACTTTATTTTTTTGGGCTCCAAAATCACTGCAGATGGTGACTGCAGCCATGAAATTAAAAGACGCTTACTCCTTGGAAGAAAAGTTATGATCAACCTAGATAGTATACTCAAAAGCAGAGACATTACTTTGCCGACTAAGGTCCGTCTAGTCAAGGCTATGGTTTTTCCTGTGGTCATGTATGGATGTGAGAGTTGGACTGTGAAGAAGGCTGAGTGCCGAAGAATTGATGCTTTTGAACTGTGGTGTTGGAGAAGACTCTTGAGAGTCCCTTGGACTGCAAGGAGATCCAACCAGTCCATTCTGAAGGAGATTAACCCTGGGATTTCTTTGGAAGGAATGATGCTAAAGCTGAAGCTCCAGTACTTTGGCCACCTCATGCAAAGAGTTGACTCATTGGAAAAGACTGTGATGCTGGGAGGGATTGGGGGCAGGAGAAGAAGGGGACGACAGAGGATGAGATGGCTGGATGGCATCACTGACTCGATGGACGCGAGTCTGAGTGAACTCCGGGAGTTGGTGATGGACAGGGAGGCCTGGCGTGCTGCGATTCATGGGGTCGCAAAGAGTCGGACACGACTGAGCGACTGAACTGAACTGAAGTGAGCTAAAGCACGGGCAGTGACCGACAGGCAGTAGTCAGTGGATAAACCTGTCCTATGCATACAACCTCGTGGCTGCTCCCTCTCCCAACCGCCCAGCAGCAGCATGTATCCCATCCACACTCAAGACTCTCACCTCCTCTCA
The DNA here is from genome assembly GCF_014754425.2 of Oryx dammah. Taxonomy (NCBI): domain Eukaryota; kingdom Metazoa; phylum Chordata; class Mammalia; order Artiodactyla; family Bovidae; genus Oryx; species Oryx dammah. The sequence goes on along the minus strand of NW_024070186.1, from coordinate 12,302,269 downwards.
GTGTAGGTAAGTCCCACACCTGAGTCTCCAGCCCAGACCTTTCTCTTGCTCTCTGTACTCAGACCCTGGGTCCTCCTGCATCTTTTGGGGGACTACCTCATCTCCAGCTTGGCACATCAGAGTGAACCCCCAGTGACCCACCCCCACCCCCACAGGCCTCTGAGCTCAGCAGCTCCGTCCTTCTGGGCTCTCAGGCTGAAAGCCAGGCATCCTTTCTTTTTTGCCCCAGACCCGAGCCATCAGGCCGGCCTGCCTGCTGTGCTGCTCCACTCCACTGTGGAGTCTGGCTGTTTCTCATCTCAGCCACTGGCGGGCTCGGAGCCGTTGGGGCTGTTGGCACTGGCCTCCTGCCTTGTCTACCTCCTCAGCCCTGCCCCACGCCCACTCCTCCCCAGAGGACAGCTGGACAAGGGAGTGAGTGAGTGCTGCTTTTCTTATTAAGAGATTTTCTCAGGTGCCATAATATTAATATTAAATCAAGTACTGTTACAGTTTCCCATGTGTTGATTATATATGAATAACGAATGAATAACTGACTCATTTAGAGAGTTTAGAATTCTAATAGAGTAAACTTTTTTTTTTCCTTGTAAGAGTAGAAAAATAGTTTTCAAGAGTCTTATTCTAGATTAATAGTCTAGGAACGTTAAATTTTGGTGTCTTTACTCTAGGACTTGGATAAAAATAAACTTAATTAGGTACCAAGAATGTCAGATGCTAAATGGTGTCTGACTATTTATGACTTTCTCTTGGAATTCAGTAGTTATTAACTTGCAAAGATGGGACAGCTGAAGTCCGAAATTGATGTATTTTTAAATTAGAAAAAGAGCTTTGAAGTTTTTTTTTAGATTATAAACTGTCAATTTAATGGTTCTGGAATCCCTATCTGAAACAGCAAATCATTGCCATTCTGCTGTGAATCTCTTGATTCTCATGAACATGGGAATTCTATTTTTACGCTTCTCTTAAGTAATCCTAAAGGTGGAAGAAGGAAGTGGGAAGAAAGAAGACTATAATAGGTGCAGAGAGAGGTCATTACTTCACCTCTGGGGACTCTGTGTGGAGTGGCTCTGAGATAAATTAAGACACAGAGAGAAGCATGGTGCTCCTTGAGGGCCCCACCTGACAACCGCCACAGGCTCAGCATGGTCAGAGCCCCACTCGCCTTGTCATTCTGGTGGATTCTGCCTCACACTTACTCTTGAGAATATGGCATTCATTACTTGATGAAGATTCATTGTGCATTGGGTCATGTTGTTTGATGAGAAAAAGCAAGCTATCAGTTTATGAAGTGAAGACTGTATGCATGTAACTGCCACTTTGTCTGCCTCTTGATATGAATGTAGAGCGGGTGTGAAGTGGGCTTGTGCACATGCTTGTAGGAAGCTAGCTTGCCCTTGTGTCTCATAGACTGTTACGTGCCCTTTAGTTGAAAGGAACCTAAGTGGACTCAATGTCATCACACCAAGTGTCTTGAGAACCAAACTGTGTCCTCTTGCACCCATGGGATCATCGTGAGCAGTGGGTGCCCTGGAGAGGCCTGGCTGCATACGTGCCCTGCAGAACATGGTAGCACCCACTGGGGTCTGGAGGGATAAAGCAGTGAGAAGGCCTTTTGGGGAGTTTGCATGGGGACAGCTAACAGAAGCAGAAGATATTAAGAGGAAGTGACCAGAATACACAGAAGAACTATACGAAAAAGATCTTAATGACCCAGATAACCATAATGGTGTGATCATGGACTTCGAGCCAGACATCCTGGAGTGCTAAGTCAAGTGGGTCTTAGGAGGCATCACTACAAACAAAGCTAGTGGAGGTGATGGAATGCCAGCTGAGCTATTTCAAATCCTAAAAGGTGATGCTGTTAAGGTGCTACACTCAATTTGCCAGCAGATTTGGAAGATTCAGCAATAGAGCCACAGGACTGGAAAGGTCAGTTTTCATTCTGATCTCGAAGAAAGGGAACGCCAAAGAGTGTTCAAACTTACTGCACAGTTGCACTCATTTCACATGCTAGCAAGGTAATGCTCAAATCCTTCAAGTTACAATTCAGTAGTATGTGAACCAAGAACTTCTACATGTACAAGCTGGATTTAGAAAAGGCAAAGGAACCAAGATCTAATTGCCAACATGTGTTGGATCATAGAAAAAGCAAGAGAATTCCAAAAAACATCTACTTCTGTTTCATTGACTATGTTAAAGCCTTTGACTGTGTGGATCACAACAAACTGTGGAAAATTCTTAAAGAAATATAATACCAGACCACCTTACTTGTCTCCTGAGAAATTTGTGTGCAGGTCAAAAAACAGCAGTTAGAACCAGACATGGAAGAACAGACTGGTTCCACATTGGGAAAAGAGTATGTATGTTAAGGCTGTACATTGTCACCCTGATTATTTAACTTCTATTCAGAGTGAGTGAGTGAAAGTTGCTCAGTTGTGTCCAACTCTTTGAGACTCCATGGACTACAGTCCATGGAGTTCTCCATTCCAGAATACTGGAGTGGGTAGCCGTTCCTCCTCCAGGGGATCTTCCTAACCCAGGTCTCCCACATTGCAGGCAGGTTTTTTACCAGCTGAACCACAAGAGTACATCATGTGAAATACCGTGCTGGATGAGTCACAGTCTGGAATCAAGATTGCCAGGAGAAATAACAACCTCAGATATGCAAATGACACTAGTCTAATATCAGAAAGGGAAGAAGAACTAAATAACTTCTTGATGAGGGTGAAAGAGCTTAAAACTCAACATTCAAAAAACTAAGATCATGACATCCGGTCCCATCACTTCACGCCTAATAGATGGGGGAGAAGTGGATACAGTGACAGATTTTCTTTTCTTGGGCTCCAAAATTGCTACGGACAGTGACTGCAGCTATGAAATTAAGACACTTGCTTGTTGGAAGAAAAGCTATAACAGTCCTAGATAGTGTATTAGAAAACAGTGACATCACTTTGCCTACCAAGTTCCATATAGTTGAAATTATGGTTTTTCCAGTAGTCATGTACGGATGTGAGAGTTGGATCATAAAGAAGGCTGAGCGCCGAAGAACTGATGCCTTTGAACTGTGGTATTGGAGAAGACTCTTGAGTGTCCCTTGGACAGCAAGAAGATCTAAGCTGTCAATCCTAAAGGAAATCAACCCTGAATATTCATTGGAAGGACTGATACTAAGCTGAAGCTCCAGTACTTTGGCCACCTGATGTGAAGAGCTGACTCATTGGAAAAAACCCTGATGCTAGAAAGGATTGAAGGCAGGAGAAGGGGATGACACAGGGTGAAATGGATGGCATCACTGACTCAATGGACATGAATTTGAGCAAACTCCAGAAGATGGTGAAGGACAGGGAAGCCTGGCATGCTGCAGTCCATGGGGTTGCAGGGTTGGACATGACTTTGTTGTGTTAGCAGCTGAATAACAGCGTGGGAACAGCAAGGCAGGGCAGAGTCAGCCACGCAGGACTGACCAGGTTGGGTCGTGCTGGCAGGCTCTGGGCTGGAGCAGTGGCTTCTGGTGGCCAGGTCCCTGCCCGAGGGCCTTGGGTTGAGGCAGGGGGGTCCGGGGAGAGGTGGGCACTGGGGTTCACACTGCTCCTGGCTGAGCCCTCTGCTGTCTCTGAGAATTTGCTCGCTGGGGAGGGACAGTCTCTCTTGGGGTCAGCAAGGCCTCTCCCCATGGCAGAGCATCAACAAAAAGAAAATATAGTTAAAGTAATGTGCCATGTGGTGTATGGATGCCACATGGAAAAATACTGGACAGAGTCCAGGACGTCAGAGTTAGCATGACTGCCTCCATCAGCAGCATGAACGGCTGTGCCTGAGGCTGGGGACAGTCCCTGGGCTTTGCCCACCAAGCCGGCCCACCACTCGGGTTTGCACTCTGGTCCCTCCGCCCCACCCCCACCCCAGGCCAGGGGTGGATTCTGTTCCCCTAGTGCCCTCTGCCTGGAGCCTTGGGGAGGGGGCTGTGCAGGGCAACCTCTTCTGTGGGGCACATTTGGATGGGCACACCCACAAGTCTAAGGTAAGAGGAGCTGCTCGACGTGACAAGACATGGCTCAGCTCTGTGTGCAATTGGTGAATCCGGTGTTAATTCATGTGCACCTTTGGAATACTAAGTTGTAAAAGAGATGCTGGCATTACCGGGAAAGGAACTTTTTTTTTTTTTTTTTTGCAAGACACAGTCAGTCATGTTGTAAAGAAGAGTTTGACACATTGATTGACTTTTCTTTGGCTGAAGGACTGTGCCATTCACGTCCTCCTGGCTGCAGCCGCCTTTTGTTCGGAGGACAGGACCCCCTAGACGTGGGAGAGTGTCTACACTGCCTGTCTGGATGAGGGGGCCCAAGGGCATGGGTTGTGCTTGGCCAGCCCGAGTGCGGGGGTCCCATACCCCGAGATGTGCCTCTCTGTGTGTGCGCGTGGGTGTGTAACTGTGTGTGTGTGTGTGTGTGCGCGTGCACGCACACGCATGCCTGTGCACCTGGATGCATGGGAAGGGGCGAGTGGCACTGCCTGGCCTGGCTGCCCATATGCAGGTCGGCGGCAGTGTCCCCAGACGGGGTCCTGTCCCCCTGTGTGTGCTGCCTGGCTGCGTTACTTTGAGCAGTGTGTTTTGTGAACTGGTCTCCTGGCAGTTCTACTTCATTACTTGAGGGTTCTGTGTGTTTGAAGATGCTGGGCTTTTTCAGGTCGGATTGTTTGCCGGGGAGAGCATGTCTCTCCTCCCCTTTCAGGGTCATGTCCCTGCCTGTGTTTCAGGGCTGAGAGTCCCGGGTCACCCTCTGGCTGGTGGCCCCTCCGTCTGCCTCTGATGAGTGAGCCTGGGGCAGGGAAGGAGCCGCCCTCCCACGTGTCCCCGGGCAGCTGTCGCAGCTGTGCAGCTCCGAGGGTTGGCTGAGCGTCCACCCCAGTGGCGGCGGGGCCAGACTAGGGCCGGGCTGCCCCGGGCTGGCTCGCTCATCACGGGGGCCCAGGCTATGGGGACCGTTCTCAGCATCAGGGGCCGCCGGTGTAAGAGGAGGCGCAGGAGACGCTCCGAGAGGAAAGGTGAGTTGTCCTCTTATTCTGAAATGCAGATCCTGGATGCAAATGCGCTGTGGGAATGTGTTCTGAGTTGTGCTGTGAATTCATCTTATTGATGCCAGTGATTCCAACTCTCCATTTAAAGCCCTCCTCTTTTTCTCTGTTGGCACTTCATAGAATGTCAGTGAGGGGCCAGCTTACAAAGGCAGATTTTAAAAACATGTCTAGAAATCCCGTTGGCTTCCAGGTTTAAAGTATTGTTTAGAAAGATGTTTATGGAATCTCAGAAGTGTGCAGCTTGGAGTCCTTGGGGATTCTCCCTCTAGAGATGGGTGCTCTGTAATTTCCCTTCTCCTGCCACGCTTCCTTACTGACTTCTCCAACCTTAAAACTGCTCTTCATGCTGTTTGCCACTGTTACGTGTTTGCCTTTTAAAAACGCGGAGAGTGTTCCATTCACCACTGCAGATGATTTCGGTCTTTAATTCAATTTAATGTGTTAAGATGTTAAAATCATTATTTTTTTCTTAACGCCAGATTCAGAAGTTGCCCTTGACTATAAAAATCACACAATCATGGCTTTGGGGCAAATCGCTGCTTTAAGAGATGTTGAGAATTTGCTGTCTCCATGTAATGTGCGTGAACTAACAGAAAACGTCATCAGTGCAAAGACACCCCTCCTGAGGAAAAAGCCAGGTGTTTTCTGGGGGCCACCTCGTTACCCAGCAGCCGACAGGGCTGCAAAGGGTCTTTCGGGGGCACTGCATCTTTGGGGTCTTCTGCAGCATGAGACAGTGACCTCTCCAGGAAATAGAATGAGCCTCAGTTTTTAGTGCGCTTCCCAAGAGGAGGAGGAGGAAACCCATCTTGATACTGGCAGTCTTTCGATATCACAGACAATCCATTAGTGGGAGCAGTGGGGCTGGCTCACAGTGCGAGACCTCTAGGGGTGCCGTGCCCACGTGCTTGTCCAGGATCCGAGGGCACGTGGGTGCTGCCTCTCAGCGCATCCCTGCTGCCCCCACCCCACATCTGGGTGACAGTATCAGTCAGGCATGGGAGAGCAAGATGGCAGGAAGACAAGCAGCAGGGAATTGAGACAAAGGCAGGAGCCCAAACTGCAAGAATTCTCATCCAAAGACCCTAAATTTAGACTTGCCACCTTTTTTCCCATGGTCCTTCATCACTAGACATTTAAATTGGAGAAAGTTTTGAGAAGTGTAAGAACAATTGTGTCATCATTTGGAACTTGCTGTAACTCACGTGGTTTGCGTTAGCCCCACCGTACACAGATTCTGAATGTCTTCACGCACGCTGGAATCTTTTCTGTAGTAGGAAAGCTGTTTGCATTTTCAGACCAGCATCTTGGGAGGCTGAGGGTAATGAGATGTAGCAGTGCTCACTGCACGTCGCTATGCGTGCACACTCTTTGTGGACACTGCTGATGAGTGGGGCACACGTGAATGCCTGCTCCTGTTTACCACACACCCTATGTTTGAAACTAATAAAAATGCCTTTCAAATTTATGAGTGTTATTAGGACTGGCCCTGCCATTTATGGGATGAGTTTTACAGGATTTGAAATGTAGTCTTTACTATTGTATAATTTTAAAGTGCTCCCAGTCACATGTAAAGTCTGGTGTGACATGTGGCTTTTTGAATGTCATTGGTTGTCAGTACGGCATAGCAGCAGGCGACTTGCTCTCAGTAGTGATGGGGTCTCAGTGGTTTTTCACCGATCCTGAATTATCCCTGTGGTCACCCCCTCCACAAGGCAGGTGTTGGCTGTGGCTGTGGATGAGACTCTGGTGGATTAACTCAGTCATCAGGAAGTGAATGGCAGTTAGAAGAGAGTGATGTGCAGTTTAATTACCAACCACCAACCAGGACCTATGAGGCAGACGCTGCTGCCCTGGTGGGCACTGTGCCCAAGGCCCAAGGTGGGCTGGAGCCCAGGTCACACCCAGGGGCAGTGGAGCACACCCCAGCCTCCCCAGAGCCCCGAGGAGTGCCGCCAGCTCCACTGTGACCTCCTCCACTCCTGGCCTGCTGCCGAGAACGGGTGGGGGAACCCCATGTGAACAGGCTCCAGTGTTTTGGGGTTACGGGCTTCCCTAGTGATTGCTGGGTCTGTGTGCTCTGTGATGGTCACTGTCCTGTGCTCAGGCCATCTGGGCGCCCCCATCTTTCCAGAATGGAGAAGTGGATGGGCATGGGGCCTGTCGTAGAGATGGAATCCCAGACCCACAGCGGTGAGCCGCCTCTGAGTACCGCCAGAGGACAGGGCACCAGAGACTGGGCCGACTTTCCCTCGGAGATGGAGGAGATGCAAACAGTGCCTGAGGCTTTGGGCTCCTTCCCTGCTTCCGCCTTGCTGAGAGAACACCTCCTTGTGAGGGGAGGCATAGGGAGGGAGAGCATTTATCCACCCACCCATCCATCCACCCACCCCTCCATCCACCCATCCATTTGTTCATCCACTCATTCATCCGGTCCATTCACTCATCCCCCTGCCCACCCACCCAGGCATCCATCCTTCCATCCATCCACTCGTTCACCCGCCCATTCACTCATTCATTCGGTCCATCCACTCATCCCCCTGCCCACCCACCTAGGCAACAAATAGCTATTGGCACCCTCATGTGCCAGCACCAGGATTGGGGCCTGTGTGTGCAGGCATGGGTGATAGGATGGTAGGCATGGAGACCACTCTGCCGCGGGCCACCCAAAGTGCCCTGTGCATGTCTGCCTCAGGAAGGAAGGATCTAAGCCCGTCTCTGGCACAAGTAGGAGGCGCCATGTCTGCCAGGAGAGGATACAGGGAGGGGAAGTTGCTGACCGCTGATGAGAAGCAGTTGTGGACAGAGGGCTGGGGCTCCCAGAATTGACCGTGACAAGTGTGTGTGTGTGTTACTGCGCTTGTACTGATGGGCTCCCCAGCATGAGTGGGGACCAGGCTCCCTGGGGAGGAGCTCCTCCAGTGCGGGACCTTTGGGGTGGACAGAGCCACCCTCGTCTGATATTTGAAATTCTAAAATAAACGTGGGGTTAGGTCTGTGGACTGTATTGGGTTGGCCCAAAAGTTCATTCGGCCCAATTCCCTGGGCATTCCCAGTCCTTCTGTTGGATCCCCAGGCTGGGAAGCCTGATGTGGGGCTCAGAACCTTCACAACAGCAGGGGAACTTCTTTGGTTCTGTAGCTTGTGGGTCACCCACCCGACAGGTATGGGGTTTGATTTTACTATGGTTGTACACCTCTTCTTTGTCTTTGGATGTAGTATCTTTTTTTGGTGGGTTCCAGTGTCCTTCTGTCAATGGTGGTCCAACAGCTAGTTGTGATTTTGGTGCTCTTGCAGGAGGAGATGAGCACATGTCCTTCTATTCCACTGTCTTTGTTCAGACCTGTCTTGGTTCCCATAGCTGTATACACAGAAAGTCTTGAAGTCAGAGGCTGCCAGGGCCCCTCTGTTCTTCTTCATATTATGTTGGCTGCTCTGGCTGTTTGCCTCTCCATATGAACATGGGAACAAGTCAGTTGATTTCCACAGAATATCTTGCTGGGATTTTATTGGGATTTTGTTGAATCTATAGGTGAAGTTGGGAAGAGCCGATACCGACATTGTTGAGTTTTTCTGGATTATATCTCCGCTATTTAGTTCTTTGGTTTTGTTCATCAGAGTTTTGTACTTTTCCTCATATGGATCTTTTACATATTTTGTTAAATTTTCATTGGGGGAGTGATACTAATGTAAACAGTATTGTTTTTTATGTCAAATTCTAGTTCATTGCTCGTATGTAGGAAAGCAGTTGTCTTTTGTGTATTAACTTCGCATTCTGCAAGCTTGATATAACTGCTTCTAAGAGTCTTCCTGTCGGTTGCTGTGCATATTTTAATTATTCTTTGTTGCATTTCACTAGGAAAACGACATTTTCTGAAAGTAGTGCTTGAACCTTATTTGTTGTACCCAATCTGCCTTACCATGTTCAGTGTGTACTGAGTCTCTAAAGGGAAACTGAACTGAACATCTATTATTTGGGTGGTTTCCTAGAAAGGAAAATATTTTATTGTAAAGTATTATAAGTTGATTGTTTTGAATATTTTAGTGATACTACTTTGTTTAGAAAGCAAAATATTGGAAGCAAAATACAAGTCATGAATGCATTTTCTAAACATGCATGATTAAGTTGTTGAATTTGAGATTATTTTTTAAAATTAAAGAATTTTGTACTTCAATCACCTTTGTTAAATAAATAATCAAATCAGCATTCAATTTTTTCCCATAGCTGCAAAATTAGTCTATGCTATGCTTAGTCATGTCCTACTCTTTGTGACCCCATGGACTGTAGCCCGCCAGTCTTCTCTGTCCTTGGAATTCTCCAAGGCAAGAATACTGGAGTGGGTTGCCATGCCCTCTTCCAGGGGATCTTCCCAATCCAGGGATTGAACCCAGGTCTCCCGCATTGCAGGCAGATTCTTTACCATCTGAGCCACCAGGGAGCCCCTTAGCAAGTTGATTGATTTATAGTAAAAAGAATTAACATGAAGAATCTTCATTTGAATAATTCTCTCTTTAAAATTTTGTAGTGTATGGCTCCTAACTGAAACCCATAACAGTCATTAAGAATATGTAAAACTTTTTCAAAACCATCCTTTCCAGAGCATAAGGTAGATTAAAATGAGTAATAATTGTTCGTAAGTTTTGTCAAGCTTACTGTCTCTCTTAACATTTTTAAAATTTTTAGTGAATTCCTCAAGATAGCTTTTTTTTTTCTTAACCAGCTCAACAAAGAATTCATGTTCTGATGCATCTTTAATGTGAGTAAGTCCTGTTCTTCATGTTTTATTCCAGAAAACCTTCTTTTCACCAAAGGAGGGGAAGCATGTGTGCAGGTTGGTGTTTCCACAGTGAGAGATAAGATGCGGAGAGAAATGCTGTAGTTTACGTATTTATTTATACTTTGTCTTACATCAGAAACACCTACAGGTGTGTAAGGAATCACACAATAGATGACCATCTACCCACCAGCCACTTAGAAAGTAAAGCTTTGCCATTGGGTGGCGTTATGGGAAGTCAGACGCAAACCCACAGGGAACCAACACAGACACTGACCGAGGGCCCTGGGGGCTCCAGCCTCCTCTTCCTCCAGGGGTCACCCCAGGTCTGGCCCCACTTGTTATAAAGGGCATTGGTCAGTGGTGGGGAAGCCCTTCTGTCCTGAGTCTGTCTCTCTGCTCTGCGTCCATGAGCCGTGAGCACATTCTGGGGCTCCATCCTTTCCAGTCTGGGAGGACCAGCCTCACCTCGTTGCTCCTCAGTTCAGAGTTTTCCTGATTATTCAAATCTGATTATTTCTCCACATAAACTTTAGCATCAGTGTGTCTAGTTCTACTTTAAAAAAGGAAAGTTGAAATTATAACTGGAACCAAGTTAAACTGAAATCCCAGGTCTTTTGATGCCAAGTTTAATAGTCTTTCCGTACCTCCCTGCCTACTGTTTAATGCTTTGGGGGAATCCTGCAAAATGAAGAAATTATTCGAATGTTGCTATCAAATAGAGCTTTTCTTTAACTGGGAGTTCCTGGAATTTTGTCCATATGGGATTTTTGGTGGGGTTTTCATTCTTTGGTGTTTGTGGTCCAGGCCATACAAGGTGCTTTTCAGAATGAAAGAAAAACGGTTATGTAAAATGCTCTGAAGTGCTTGTATTTGCTATTTTGCCTTGTTTTATAACCTTCAGTATGAAAGCTGGCATTTGTGCAAGCTGGAAGTGCCAGCTTCTGCCCTGCAAGAGGTCTCTGGCCTCCATTCTGTTACACGCGTACTCACCGGCACGGTGCACAGCCTGACTGTTTTCTACTGTGAGACATTTTGAGTGTGAAAGAGCAGGAAAAAAAGGCATGTCCTGTAGACCGAGTGCGCTCTGGGGCCACAGGACCCCCGTGGCTCAGCCTGTCTGTCATGGTTGCTGCCAGAGTGTGCTCCTCTTGTCTTAGACCCCAGGGGAGCCAGCCTCTCCGTACACCAGTCACTGATCAGTTACATATGAATATGCTGTGTACCTTCTGCCTACTTTTCAATCAACATTTTTATTTTGAGAGAACCTACATTCACGAGCATCTGTGAATACAGGGGAATTGTGTTCCCTTTACACGGTGTGCGGTCTCAGTGGGAGGCAGACCCCGGGGAGAGGTCCAAAGCGTCTGTTGTCACCAGGACCCCCACCCCCTTGTGCTTTGTAGCCACGCCCACATCCTCCCTGACCCCCACAGCCACTGCTCTGCTCCCTATTTCTATGATTTTCTCATTTTAGGAACCCTTGAAAGTTGACCCTTGAACTGCACAGGGTTGGGTGTTGACCGGAGCTGCCGTCAAAAACCCATATAATGGGTTGTCGGCCTTCTGTGTCCTTGTCCTTGGCCTCAGCCGGCCTTGAGGTGTGCAGTGGGCAGTATGCGTTTAGTGAGAGAAATCTGTGTCTGAGTGACCCACGCAGTTCAAGCCTGCCTTGCCCGAGGCTCCCAGTGTGTAAATAGGTGTAACATGTGACCTTTGGGTTGGCTTTTCCACTCAGCTGAGTCCTCTGGAGACTCATCCAGGTTGTTGCGTGTTGACGGCTTGTTCCTTTTTGTTGTCTATGGTGCTCCTGGTGTAGACAAGCCACAGTGTGTCCGGCCGGGCACCTGCAGAAGGGCATCTGGGTTGTCTCTGGGTTGGGGCTGTTATGAATAAAGTTGCTGTAAACATTCGCCCACACTGTTCTTCTTAATGTGAATGTAAGTCTTCATTTCTCTGGGATAGATGTCTGTGTTTAGTTTTAAGAACCCACCAGACTGGTTCCCAGGTGGCTGTGTGGTGATCCAGTTCCCCTCGTCCCCACTGGCCTTTGGGTCGTCGGTCCTCTGCTTCAGCCATTCTCGTGGGAGTGTGGTGGATGTGTGTGGCTCTTAGTCCCTTTCCCTTGTGGCTGATGACGATGGACATCATTTCCTGTGTGTCTGTCTGTGTGCACTCTTTGGTGAAATGTCTTTCTCACATGAGTGTGTGTTCTGCTCTTCAGAGTTATGTTCTGTTTGTTGCCTGCGTGGTTTTCACATATCTGCTCACAGTCCATAGCTGGTCTTCTCATCTTCTTAACAGAGTTGTTCACAGAGCAAAAGCCTTACATTTTGACGGATTCCAATTTATCATTTTCTTCTTTTATGGATTTGATGGCTAGTCTGCAAACTCTTCGCCCAGTTCTGAATTTGGGGTATGATTTTGTGAAACTTTTCTAGTTTTATGCTTTGTATTAAGCCTGTGGTTCATTCTGAGCACCGGTCTGGGGTGTGAGCTGAGACGGCTGGTTGACCCAGCGCTGTCTGTGGACAAGGCCATCTTCCCCTCACTGCGTGGCTTATCTGCCTTTGCCAGCAGTGAGCAGGTATGCTGTGCAGGCTGGTCTCCGAGTCCCCTGTTCTGTTCTGTGTGGTCTGCCTGTCTGTCTTGGTGATGGGGGCTGTATAGGCTGTGTTGAGATTGGTTACTGATTCCTCCCACTTCTGCTTTGATTGCTGCTTGAAAGCCCTTCTCAGATAATGCTGACGTCCTGGGGTAGGCAGCTGTTGCCTTCGTTCATTCAGTTTGAGGTTCTCAGTCTGGTGAGTGACTTCAAGTGCAACCTGGACGTATTATGTTCCCGGATCCGAATCCTGCTTGAACCTCTGTTTCAGCTGCTTTCTCTCGTGGCCTCTGTAACGGAGGGGAGACCTGCCTCATTGCTGCCGGTGGGAGTGCACGTCCGGGCTCCCCAGCCTCCACTGGCACTGCTGGGTGGGGCCTCCTGCACCACCCCAGAGAGGAGGGGGCAGGCACCTGGGTGCCACGGGGTGGGGGCAGTCCAGGCTCCCACCTCTTCTCCCTGACTGCATCGCAGGCGGGGTGGGAGGGGTCGTCACAGCCCAGAGGGCATGGGACTCAAGGCTCCCCCACCCCGTGTTCCTGCTGGGTGGGAGGCTGGGTCTGGCTGGAGTGGGGCAGTTGCGTTTGTCGGTCTCCTGTCCTGCTGGGAGGGCCTCTCCTGGCCCCTTGGCCAGAGAGACAGTTTTGTTGGGAGTTTCGGTCTGCCTACTGGTGCCTCCAGGTTGCTGGTGTCTTCAGCTCCAAGTCTGGGGTGGCGATGGGGACTCACAGCCACACCATCCTCAGGTCCCAGCTGTTCTGCCATCCTCTCCTCTACCCCTTGCCCAAGCCTTCTCGCTGTGCTGTGCTGCGCCGTCTGGGGTTTTCAGTCGGGCTGAAGGGGAGGGGACAGACATGCCCTCTGACCTCCCACCACATGAGCCCCTCTGCCCGCTTTGAGTCCAGCTCTCAGCCAGAGAGAGCAGGGTGCTTGGACAGCTCGTGTGGTTGCCTCCAGGACTGGTCTTTCGAGTCTCTCAGCAGCAAGTCCTTTCTCACCCAGCCTCTGTGCTTCCCAAACGCCTCTCCCCTCCAGGCTCAGTGCAGCCACCGCACGAGGCTCCTCAGAGCACCCATACCTCACCCGCGGTGAGGGGCGGTCAGCACTCATGTCCATTCTAGATCTCAGGGGAATTACTTTTAACAGTCTCCATAGTGGGAAGGTTAAATCACACACCAGTACAGAACTGCAGCCTGAACCGCACGCCCCCGGCAGGACCAGCATTGCCAGCTCCTCAGTTTAATCTGTACCTACTTTCTCCCACTGCACTGCATCATCTTTTATAATAAATCCCAGGTACCATTTCATCTGTAAGCACTTCGGTATATATCACAAAAGATAAAAACACTATTTCCACACCTAAAATGATCAAAAGTATTCCTTAATATAGTCAGCTATCCAGACAATATTTTTATTTAAGTTTCTCAGTTGCAAAGTCTGTCTGATTCATTTTAGGTTCTTATAGTATCCAGTACTGTGCTTTTCCTATAGTAAATTTTTAGAAAAATATATGTTCAAGTAATTCATGAATATAAAATATTAATACTTTAAAAACTATTTGAAACACTTTCTTGAATAAAGGAGTCTAAATAGAAACTCAGAGGGGCTTCTGGCGGCCCAGTGGTTAACAGTCTTTGCTTCCACTGCAGGGGCCTGGGTTTGACCCTTGCTTGGGGAACTATGATCCCACATGCCACATAGCACAGCCAAAAAACAGAAACCCGTTTACTTTTAACTCATTTAACTGTGTATTTGCCAGATACACAGTAAGGGTTAATGTTATTAACAAATGATTGTCACGGAAACTATTTTGTATATGTGTTATATGAGAGAGATGTATAAAATATAAGCATGATTTAGTGACCATTTTCTTAAAAGCAATAAATTTGCCTTTTACTGATTTACAATTTAATTTGTATACAAAGCAACTTGTTACTACAAAATTTGCCAATCTCTTTTGTTCCTCAGTGGCAATTTGATGGGATTCTTTATTATGAGTTTAGAAAAGGCAAAGGAATCAGGGATTCAATTGCCGACATCAGTTGGATCATAGAGAAAGCAGGGAAATTCCAGAAAATCATCTGCTTTTGCTTCATTGCTAAAGCCTTTGACTGTGTGCATCACAAGAAACTATGGAAAATTCGTCAAGAGATGGGATACCAGAACACCTTACCTGTCTCCTGAGAACCCTGGATGCAGGACAAGAAGCAACAGTTATAATCGGACATGGAACAACTAACTGGTTCAAAATTGGGAAAGAAATACATCAAAGCTATATATTGTCATCCTGCTTTTTTAACTTATATGCAGAGTACATCATGCAAAATGCTGGACTGAATGAAGCACAAGCTGGAATCAAAACTGTCGGGAGAAATATCAACACCCTCAGATATGCAGATAACACACTTTAATGGCAGAATGTGAAGAGGAGGTAAAGAGCCTCTTGATGAGGTTGAAAGAGAAGAGTGAAAAAGTTGTTTTGAAATGCAACATTCAAAAAACAAAGATCATGGCATCTGATCCCATCACTTCATGGGAAATAGAAAGGGAAAAAGTGGAAACGGTGACAGATTTTATTTTCTTGGGCTCCAAGATTACTATGGACAGTGATTGTAGCCATGAAATTAAGATACTTGCTCCTTGGAAGAAAAGCTATGTCACATGTAGACAGCATATTAAAAACCAGAGATATCAGTTTGCCACCATAGTCAAAGCTATGGTTTTTCCAGTAGTTATGTACGATGTGAGAGTTGGACCGTAAAGAAGGCTGAGTGCCAAAGAATTGATGCTTTCAAATTGTGGTGCTGGAGAAGACTCTTGAGAGTCCCTTCAACAGCAAGGAGATCAAACCAGTCAATCCTAAAGGAAATCAACCCTGAATACTCATTGAAAGGGCTGATGCTGAAGTTCCAGTACTTTGGCCACCTGATGGGAAGAGTCAACTCATTGGAAAAGACTGTGATGCTGGAAAAGATTGAGGGCAGGAGAAGTGGGTGGCAGAGGATGAGATGGTTGGATGGCATCACTGACTTAATAGATGTGAATTTGAGCAAACTTCACGAGATAGTGGAGGACAGAGAAGCCTGGCATCCTGTGGTCCTTCAGGTCCTCAGAGTTGGACATGACTTAGCAACCAAACAGCAGCAAACACGTTAGTATAATCTTGCAAAGTACAGCCAAAATATTTAGGAAGAGGAAACTCCTGAATTTGTTAAAAATTATATAATTGGAATAATTGTTCTTTGGGGATTTCCTGTGGTTTCTTCTGCCAACAAAATAATAGGTTATACATGGTTAAGAAATTAGATCAGATTTGAGGAATTACTTGCTTTTTAATGTCATCCACGTGATGCTGCTCAAGATGAGAGGGGACTGGTGGGGTGAATGCTGAGGCATGTTTGTTCTTGCTCCACAGCTTTATCTTATGACCCAAAAACTGAAGTCTCCCCAGAGCAGAGATCACGTGGCAGCCGGGCCTGAGTACTGTCTGGGGTCTGTCTTGGTGAGGAGTCTGGGATGCATAGGTCCTCACCCTGCCCTGGCTTGGAGCTCTCCATGGTCCTGACCCCAGAATCCAGGCTGCCTTCTGCAACGTGGCCTGAAATCTGCCCCAGCCCCACCCCAGATGCAGAGTCCTGGCTGGGACCCTGAGGTTCTTGGTATGCACTCAGAACGTGGGAGCCTCAGAATGCTGTCCAGAGGGCAGACCTAACCATCCTGTTTTTCCATTTTCCCACAGAGGAGACTTACTCAATTACTTGTACACTCAGTGTGGTCTTCTTGATGTCTTTCAGACAGAAACAGCCTCCGCCAGTCAAGAAACCCTCAAAAGTATTTTGCCATGGATGTAGAAGATGAAGAAAACATGAGTAAGATCCAGGCCTATCCTGTAGTGTCAAGTGGCTCATTTTTCTATTAAAATCTTAGTGTTGTAAATTTATGCAATGGGACCAATTTGGGGAGGGTGATTTTTTTTCTTTGATACAGCCTGTTCACAGTAGCATGTGTTTAATTTTCATATATTCTCTACAGTAGGTCTCGGAGTCTGCTGTGAGCGTTTTCCTTATAGCGGTTTGTCTGAATTTTTATTCTTGTTTTCACCCTGGGCCCCCAGTGCACATGGCTGAAAAGCGGGGCCCAGCCTCCAGGCACACATGCCATAAAGCCACATGCTTCGTGTCCCTATGTGCTTCTCATAACAATGGCCCTGATTTCCATCTGTCTAAATCTAAGGTGGCCTTTGAGATTGGCCGTGTAGGTGACAGTGCCTAGAATCTTCAGGTGCTGTGGGCTGTCCTGCACTTTGAGGGAAGGGCTCACACGAGCCTGCTGGTCTTGTTTGATGAGCCTCAGGGCTGGAGTTGGCTGAAGCCCCTCCTCACTGCCTTCCCTGGCCTTGGCTCCACCCTTGACGCTGTTCCCCGTAAAGAGTCAGTAGACATACTTCTCTGTTCTGTTTGTCACTGATCCCGGGTAGCAGAGCAGTTAGGTAAGGTTACATGTTCCCACAGAGGCTGGGCGTGTCCTGTAGGGAGGTCACAGCAGAGACCTGAGAGTTCCGGTGTGTGTGATGTGTCTCCTTCCCTGTTACCTGTGTGTATTGAGGTGTCCCTGGAAGAACCCATGGGTGTAAGGGATGAACGGTCACTCGGGATGAGGACACTCTTCAGCCCAGCGTCCTGCGGCCTACCCAGAGCCTATAGCTGAGGCCTTGGGGTTAGCTTATCTGCTCACAGAATCCAGGCCTCTGTCCCCGAGGATAGTGGGTACCGTGGGTTGCTGGGTCTCTGTGGGTGACCCTGCAGTTGTGTGCCCTCATGTGGGAGGCCACCCCCAGGACCCTGGCATGAGAAGACGTGACCAGGTGTGGTTTCGGGCCACGTGGCAGTGCGTCCTCCCGCGGCGTTCGTGCGGCCTCTGGCTGCCCGCACTCTCTCCAGGTTGCTGCCCCAGCAGTCACTTTCGGGGGGCTTTGGGGCCAACTCACTCCCCACGCCCACTGTCACCCATGCAGCCCTCCCCCTGCCGTCAGGACTGTGAGCTGTTGTCCACGGTGCTGGTCGTGGGGTTTGGGAGGAAGCTTCACAATGCTCTAGGTTATGTAACCGTCCCCATACTGCTCTGGGGGTCAGTTACCAGATAAAGAGTCCTTCTGAATACAGTTTCTGGAAAGCTGAGCTGCTGGTTCTAGTGCTGAAACTGAAATGCCAGACCCATACTTTTCTGTCATTTTGAAAGCAATGAATCATTTTTATCATGATTAGTATTCACATTTATGAAATAAAATAGCATGATATGGAAATAGAAAACATCTATCTAAGAAGAGTTGTGAGGGTGGGATGTCTTCTTGCATTTCTGGTGTTTTATTTGCCTTTGTGTAGAAGCGTTTTTAGGAAAGTAGAGCATGAGTAGTATTTGCGAGCTTCTGAAGCACATGAGAACATAGAATCCATGTGAACTGAAGCCCATGAGAATGTAGAATTCATGTGAACTCTCTTGTAGAAAGTGTATTTTTCTATAATCAGCACTGACTATTTTTATTTCTTAAAGGAAAGCTTTGGTTTCAGAGAGTGTGAACATTTTATTAAATGCATGTCAGAATGTTTACCGTGACTTGACTTCTTTACTGATAATTCTGTTTGGCAGTAACATGAGGATGTACGCAGCCATGCGGTGTGCCATGCTCTCGCTCACTTGTTAATCTAAACTCTGTCTCGCTCTGCCCTCTCTAACCTTCTGTTTCCTTTGAGCACCGAAAGGAGTAACCTATTGAGCTTTTGCTGGAGGATGTTATAAATGAAAATTTAGTGTTCATTCCGTCAGCTTTGTCAACTGGGAAAAGTGGTGTGTGTGCCAGGTGTACCTGGGAGGCAGTGAGTCCTAGGAAGGCTTGAAAAGTGAAAGTGAAGTCACTCAGTCGTGTCCAATTCTTTGCGACCCCCTGGACTGTAGCCTGCCAGGCTCCTCCACCCATGGGGTTTTCCAGGCAAGAATATTGGAGTGGGTTGCTGTTTCCTTCTCCAGGGGACCTTCCCAATCCAGGGATTGAACCCTGGTCTCCCACACTGCAGGCAGACTCTTGACTGTCTGAGCCACCAGGGAAGGCTTAGCAGTGTCTTAATCTCAGCCATAGCAGAGATAGAGTCAGTCTCCCTGTGGCTGAGTTTACATGAGCACCATTCTCGCATCTCAGTGAGGATGGCAGCCCGGGAGCCCAGGAACTTGAACTGTGGGCACTGGCAGCCGGGGACCCAGACTTGCTGCCATGTTAAGTACCTCCCATGGGTCCAGCTGGTGAAGGTCTTTACGGCTATCCTCAGCCTCCTTAGCATGGTCAGGATCTACTTTCACATTAAGGAATAGAAATGGCCTCCGTAGCATAGTCAGAATCTTCTTTCACGTTAAGTAATGGAGATGGAGCGGGGGCCACCTGATGGGGCACCTGTCAACCAGCTTATGATTGTGAGCTATATTCCGTTGCTGAAAATACTTGTGGATTCTCAAAAGTTAGCAGTAGGGCTTTAAATACACTCACATCAACAGTATTGTAAAGCCCGGTGGTCATTAACCTTATGCTTCCTGCAGCCAGTGGCCTATGCAAGCTAACCAGGAAAACAAGAAGTTACTGCTTTTTCTCTTTTCCAAAAAGCTTGATAAACCTAAAGGGAAGAGTGAGTGCTTTTTTTATTACCATTTTTTTTGAAGTTAAAATCATATTTATTTTGCCATGAACTTTTAGAGTTCTAAAAATTATCTTTATTAGTTGTAAAAATAAACTACCTTTAAAAGGTAGTAGAGCCAAATTATTTTGTAATTTCATCAAATATTTGTTTTTCTAAAAAGGAGCACGTTGCCAGCCTCAGGAAGTTAGGAAGCTGTGGCCACCACTGGCGTGTCAGTCTTCATGTCTGGCCTTGTATGTTTTTTTCTATCATGGGGTGTATTAAGGATTCAGAGACAAATCAGTCCCCATAACATATTGAAAAAATGTTAACTGAGCACCAGAAGTGAAGCTGTGTCCTTCAAAATAGTTTCTAAAAGGCCAGAACACTTTACATAAACAGTTTTCTAAGACCTATCCATGAACCAAATCAAACAACTGCACATATTAATTGAATATTTTAAACCAGAAAAACTAAGTGACTGGTGAATGCATATTTTAAATCATGTTTTCTCTTCTGGAAAGGCTGCAGTTGAAAGCCCAGTATGGGTATAGTATGAGAAACAGCCTTGAAAAGGAGGAAATGCTAGAATAAAAGGCATTTTGTTGATACTGATGTTAGATTATTAATGTAAGGTCTTGGATTAGTTTATTCCACATTTTGATAAACTTGAATAGATACCTTTAGATGCTTCAGAATATTCTCATAGAAAAAGATGACTTAAAGATTCACCTTTTGATGCAAAAGCAGTCGTTGATACTAAATAGAAACAGGATTAGCCATTATTTAGCAGAACATCAAATTGCTCGTTCCAGTGTAGACTGATAGTTCTGTGGTTAAAAGTGCAGCCAGGAATAAAATATATAAGCACACATCACTTAACCAGTTACAAAGAGAGATAAAGGAATCTATAAATTTTGCATTTACAAGATCCTGCAACGAAGGCGTTGTAAGTTACTCTTTCTGGGCACCGCAGGTTCGAGCAGCACAGATGTTAAGGAAAACTGCAATCTGGACGGTGCGCCCCCCAAGGACGGCAGCGCCCCAGGGCCTGGCGAGGGTGCCCCGCTCTCCAACGGGGGCGGCGGGGGCACCAGCAGGAAGCGGGCCCTGGACGAGGGCAGCAACGGCCATGCCAAGTTCCGCCTGAAGAAGCGGAGGAGGGCGCCGGGGCCCGCACTGCCCAAGAACGCGCTGATGCAGCTGAACGAGATCAAGCCCGGCCTGCAGTACACGCTGCTGTCGCAGACGGGGCCAGTACACGCACCCCTCTTCCTCATGTCCGTCGAGGTCAACGGACAGGTGTTCGAGGGCTCCGGCCCCACGAAGAAGAAGGCCAAGCTGCACGCGGCCGAGAAGGCCCTGCGCTCATTCGTCCAGTTCCCCAACGCCTCCGAGGCCCACCTGGCTATGGGCCGCAGCCTGTCCACCAACGCGGACTTTACGTCTGACCAGGCCGACTTCCCTGATGCTCTCTTCAACGGCTTCGAGACGCCTGACAGGTCGGAGGTGCCCTTCTACCTGGGCTCCAATGGCGATGATTCCTTCAGCTCCAGCGGGGACCTCAGCCTGGCCGCATCCCCAGTGCCCGCTGGCCTGGCCCAGCCGCCCCTGCCTGGGCCCCCGCCTTTCCCGCCGCCCAGCGGGAAGAACCCTGTGATGATCTTGAACGAGCTGCGCCCGGGACTCAAGTACGACTTCCTCTCAGAGAGTGGGGAGAGCCACGCCAAGAACTTCGTCATGTCCGTGGTCGTTGACGGCCAGTTCTTTGAAGGCTCTGGGAGGAACAAAAAGCTGGCCAAGGCCCGGGCAGCACAGTCTGCCCTGGCGACTATCTTTAACTTGCACTTGGATCAAACCCCGTCTCGCCAGCCCATCCCCAGCGAGGGCCTGCAGCTGCACCTGCCGCAGGTGAGGAGAGCCGCTGAGCGCTGCGTGTGGCTGACGCTCTTAGACAAGGTGTGGCTGTCGGGGTCAGCTTCTCCACTGCCCTGTCCCCAGCGAGAGAGCTCCTGTAAGCCAGGCTGCCAGGGGGCCTTCCCTGTACCGTGCTGCTCGTGTGGGCACGGGAGCCCAGCCGAGGCCGGCGCCGACAGGTGCTCTGTGGCCGTTGCTGCCCACGGCAGGCAGGCCAAAGCACCCTTACCTTGTTGCCCACCCTGTGGCGACCACACCCCGCAGGGCCTTTCTCAGGAGCGGGAGGGCAGGAGAGGGGCCGGAGCCCTGCGCCTGTCACAGCTCAGCGGTCTCCTCCCTCCACGTCTCACATGGAACCCCAGGTGCAGGAAAGCTGAAACCCAAGTTGGGGTCAAGGTACCAGGTCCTTGTGGAGCGTGTCCAGGCAGAGACCAAGCCTCCACAGTGGTGAGGACGTGCCAGAAGGCCTGGGGTGTTGGGCCCCCACGAGAGATCCAGAGCCCCAGGTTTCCAGGGGTCTCTGCACCTAGAGTCCCCGTGGGGTCCCTAGAGCTCTGCCTGCTCAACCACAGGTGGGCACTGCTCTTAGTTTGCTCTTGGACAGGGCACGGAGCAGGAAAATCAGGAGAAGAGGGGAGGGGTCATCTCAGGGTGAGGGAGGGTCATCTCAGGGTGAAGGGGGGTCATCTCAGGGTGAAGGAGGGTCATCTCAGGGTGAAGGGGGGTCATCTCAGGGTGAAGGGGGGTCATCTCAGGGTGAAGGGGGGTCATCTCGGTGAGGGAGGGTCATCTTGGTGAGGGAGGGGTCATCTGTGGTAAAGATGGGTCATCTCATGGTGAGAGGAGGGGACATTTCAGCGTGAAGAGAAGGGACATTTCATTGTGAAGGGTGATGTCATCTCAAAAGAAGGTGAGGGTCATCTCAGGGTGAAGAGGGGACATTTCAGGGGGTGCTCTGAGGAGAGTGAAGGAGAAATGCTTAGTTATCTCAACACTATAGAACTGTTTGGTTATTTATTGCTTCTTTTCATGGAAATCCAACATGTCTCTGGTCTATTGTGAAGATGTTTATTTCAGGGAGAAAGTCTCACCCTGTTCTCTAACCCTTTCTATCATCATATGATTCAGTTTGAGGATAAAATACACATTGATGTAATGAGAAGGTATGGAGGAGCCCAGGTTGACAGGCCAGCCTGCACTCCCCCAGGAAAACCCACCCCCGTCCTGCCTTTGGGGGACCCTTGAGGACCAGTAGTTCTCAGCTGTGAAGGAAGGAACTTTATTCATTTATTTATTTTTTGCTGAAAGCAACCAATACAGCATCAATGTAAAGTAATATATTCAAAGTATATTACTGGTTTTTTTTTAAATGAGACAAGTAACTGCTTCCCATGTTAGCCTCTTGTTATATGATTTATAAGGACTGTTGGTCCGTTTATCATTGCACACATCAGGGGCACCAGCTCTCGAGGGACTTTGTTTTCCAGTTGAATATTTGATGCAGTCTTTCAGCCAAGGTTCACCCATGCTGCGGCCACGGAGACTCCCGACATGCGCTGCCTTCTCCTAGTGTGAGCAGTCGTGTAAAGAGACTGCGGTCATTGAAAGCTGCTTGGGAGTCACCTGTGGGGGGAGGGATGAGTGTGCATGCGTGTGTGTGCACTGGCAGCCTGCTTCTGTCCTGGCCGTGACACCCGTGGGGAGCAGTGAGTAGAGCTGCTGGCTTGGGAGGGGCCTCATCAGCCCTGCCCAGCTGCCTCTGTGGCCCAGGCCAGCTGGGTCTGGGGAGGTGAACTGTCTCCCCCTCACCCCCCACTGCTTCCAGGGGCCCCAGGGTGGCTCCCTGCCCTCAAGCAGTACCCAAGAATGCAGTCATGCCCTCCTAGGCGGACCTGTGGGCGGCCTTCGGAGAGTTGGTCCTCTTAGCGTCATTTCTGGACTCGTTGGCCTTTTTGAGACATACATTCTGGGAGTGAGGCATCCTGCCGTCTTCCTGGGGTCACCCTGAAGGATGTGGGGGGACCTTCCCTGGTCCCAGGGACTTGTTGCTTCCATGTTGCCTTCATGTGGCATTCAGAGATGATTAAGTCAGATGGTACTGCCCACGTGGTGAGCACAGGGCTATCCATGAACTTGATGGACATGGCCCAAACAAGGCATCCCAGGAGCCCACCCAGTCCCCAGTGACTGTGAGAGTATGTTTGCTGTGTGGCCTTGTCTGCCCCAAAGCTGGAGGGAGGGGCTTCATGCCAGTGTGTCAGGGGGATGGTGGCTGGGGGACTGCCCAGGCAGAGGCGTGGCAGCAGCCCAGACGCCTGTCTGCAGCTCCTCACCCTGTAGGGGGTCGCTGTCTCCTCTCTCCCACATTGCCTCCACTTCCCGTCCTGTCCGCAGTCTTGCTGCCTTTCTCGCGCTCACCCACGGCCTTGCTCCTCTCCCTTCCCATCCTGTCCGCGGTCTTGCTGCCTTTCTCGTGCTCACCCACGACCTTGCTCCTCTCCCGAGGGTGCAGGGTTGGGTCCTGGCCCTGTCCTCACTCTCCTGTTCCCCTTCTGCTTAGCCGTGAGCACCATCTTCTGGGGCTCGTTGCTGGTGCAAGGATGGGGCAGTGTCCTGACGACTGTTCTTTCCGGATAAGCTGCCAGTGAGGATAATGGCTATTCTGCCCATTCAGGAGTGTTTCATTGAGGGCTTGGCTGGGGACTCGAGACAAGTGTGAGCTGCTGGGACGTGGGTCCCACGTGACTCCTTGCACCCCCTCCCATCAGGCATTGTTCCCAGAACACAGCGGGTCCCTCAGTCCATGCTGTAGGAGGACCAGGTCTGCACTCTCGAAGCCGTGTGCCCCCAAGTGCAGTGCTGCGCGCCCCCCAGACGCGGCCAGCGCTACGCGCGAGTGGCCCTGCAGCCCTCCCCTGTCGTCCCAGCTAGGGGACAGAGCCCGCGCCTGCGGGGCTCTGGGCAGTACTGCTCTCTGGTCTCAGATGTGGAGGTAACAGGCGCAGGTGGACTGCTGCCTTGGGAGGGAGGTGCTGAGATATGGTTTCCCTTCTGACTCCCCTTTCCTTCCTGAGTGGCCCCTGCAGGGCCGGTCTGGCCTCCACCCTGAGGTGACCAGTCAGAAGCCCTATTGCTTGGGGAGTGTGGCTGCAGGCTCCAGGTCACAGAGGGAGGGAGGCAGGTGACCTTGCTGCTCTGGGCCTGGGTTCCCCCTGGAGAGAGGGCTGGGGTGGGAGGCCTTAGCTACTCTGTGCCGCTCCCACGTGGCTGGGCTCCTGCCATCATATCTGTAGAGGCCCTCATATGCCCCTCGGATGCCTGGTTCCAAGAAATGTCTTGGAGGAAAAACTGTGCGCGTGCACACACACACACACTCACACGCTCATTTGCCAGACCTACCGTGTGGCTCAGAGAAGAGGCCCCAGAACGCAACCCCAGAGGGCGCTGACCCCCTCTTGGTCCTCAGGTCCTGGCCGATGCCGTGGCCCGCCTGGTGCTGGATAAGTTTGGGGACCTGACAGACAGCTTCGCCTCCCCCCACGCGCGCAGGAAGGTCCTTGCTGGAATCGTCATGACAACAGGTAACCGTGTTGGTGTGTGTCTACTGCGTGTTCTCACACTTAATGAAGAAGACACGCTCTCAGTGTACAGAAGTCTCTGACAGGAGCAGAAGGTGACTTTTTCGTTCTCCTTCAGAATGTCTGCTGTGTGCAACTGGAGGAGCTGCACTTGTTTTTTCCCTCACCATTTCATCTGTTTAACCTGTTTTGTTTGGAGAAAGCGTCCTGTATTAGTATTTGATTCCAGTAACCTTACGTGAATCATCTTGAGCGAGTCTGGGAAATGCAGGAGGCCTGTGGGTTCTTGCTTCACTGAGAGTAGCCGTCTCTGGTGTGTCAGTTCACATCACTGTTGCCAGATAAGCTTCCCTGTTCCCTTCCCCGCGAGAGAAGGCTTCCGCAAGCGTAGAGACTCTGTGGGGGAAGCACCCTTGGAGACGGCAACAGAAACCCAGCTAAATTTGCCCTTAAGTTCCCAGCTGTGGAGGGATCCCTCCCCAAGTCCTCTTCCACCTCCTGGAAGTGAACCCCCTGAGCAGTGTCTACATGGACCACTCCTGGGAGCAGGAACCACAACCACGGCCAGTGCCTGTGTCCCTGGGGCGGCCAGAGGACCTTCAGCTCCTGAGCGCTGGGTCTGAGGCTGTCTTGGGGCACTCTCTTCTTGGAGTATCCGCTCAGCCCAGCTGGCTGAGCCGATTCCTGGGGAGGAATCGCGAGATGGTTTCTCCTATGTTCCAGGCACAGATGTGAAGGACGCCAAGGTGATCAGCATCTCCACGGGAACAAAGTGCATCAACGGCGAGTACATGAGTGACCGGGGGCTCGCACTTAACGACTGCCACGCGGAGATCATAGCCCGCAGGTCCCTGCTGAGGTTTCTCTACACACAGCTTGAGCTTTACTTAAAGTGAGTGTCCGAGGAAATGGGTGAAGGAAACTGTTTTCCATAAAAAAATTTTCCTCCGATCAAAGTGTATTGCATCAGTTTCACCGTGTCTGTCATCACTGAAAAATTCTCAGCGTAGTAACTTTCTGAGTTACAGGTTGGGAACCCTTTGCCCTTGAAGCTCAGGCTGTCAAGTAGAGTTGGCTGAGTTATATAACTCACATGCCTGCGTACATACCCACCGTGCATGCAGTCAGAGGGGTCATGTCTGTGTTCCAGACCCCAGGCTTTTGCTTTGTACAGGAATAAGTGCTGGGGAGGTCACCATGTCCAGACGGCTGACTGTGAGTCTGACTGCTTCCTGCCCCAGGCCATGTCTTACTCGCAGCCTTTCTGTTCTGAGGTTGTAAATGAAGAGAACGGGGTTACTTGTGTACTGATGACCTGTCTCATTGGTGAGCAGGCAGGAACCATGCTAATTATCATAAACATGTCAAGTAAATACCCCAGTGCAAGCTTATCTTACCCTGTTGAAAACACTGGCCTTTGAAAATCATCATAAGCTATGAGAGACTGAATTTTGATTGTGTTCAGCTTTAAGGTTTATCTTTGCAACTTACTCCTTTCAGTAGCAAAGATGATCAAAAGAGATCCATCTTTGAGAAGTCCGAGCGGGGCGGCTTCAAGCTGAAGGAAAATGTCCAGTTCCACCTGTACATCAGCACCTCCCCCTGCGGGGACGCCAGGATCTTCTCACCACATGAACCCATCCTGGAAGGTACCATGCCAGGCTCAGCAGCAGCCGCTGCTTCCCGAGAAAGTTCATGACTGTGTTGTAACAGAGAAAAGGACAAACCTGTATTAATATCGTTTCTTCTTCAAAAATTTCAACCTTGGATGTAGATCTGATAGGAATGTATAAAAACATGAAGTTTTCTTCTCAATTAGTAACTTGAAATTTTTAATGAATGAAAATGTGAATTCAAACAAGAAATTATTATAGAGTGAGGATATTAAACAAAATTGTGTTCAGATTTTGAATTTGGATGACACGCACATCTCTAGATTGGAAATGCACATCGTGGTCCACGTTTCTGGAGGGTTGTAATATCACGAGAGTGTGACCAAGTCTCAGAAGCAGGTGTCGATGGGCAGAAAGGCCTCGCTCTGACCTCCATGAGCTCTCATTCTTGTTCCTGCTGTTGTTTCATAGGAATTTGTATCCACAACCCTGCTCACAAGCTTAAGCATTATTTGTTCCAAATAGAACATTTGATTACATTATTTTTCTTGATTATAAAAGCAACATGTGGGGACTTCCCTGGTGACCCAATGGCTAAGACTTCTCGCTACCAATGCAGGGGGCCTGGGTTCTATCCTGGTCAGGGAACTAGATCCTATATGCTGCAATTTAAGATCCCGCATGCTGCTGCCAAGATCTAAGATCCTGCGTTCCACAAAGAAGACCCAGCACAGATAAATAAATAGGTACCTAAGAATTTTTAAAAAGAAAAGACAAAATTATAAAAAATTTTTTTTAAAGCAACAAATATACACTGTAGAAATTGCCAAATATTTTTAAAACATAAAAAATAACATTTAAATCACTGTATTCATATAAAAAACTTCTGGGTGTTTGTGAATGTTTCCTATGGATTTATTTCCACATCCCTATAGATTTATTTTTGAAAATTTAAGTATGCAGTTGAGAAATATAGCAAATACTCTAATATCCATCACCTAGAATTAGCAAATGTCAGCCTTGTGTTCTGTCTGCTTCCGCTAGTTTCTAATCCTGGAAATACATCGTTTGGTTGAAGTGGAGGCCTTCTTTTCTCCCAACCACCAGGGAAACCACTTTTGTGAATTTGGTTTGTATTGTATCCTCCTGTCCAATTTCTTGCGCCTGCATCGTACGCACATGTCTTAGGTGCATGTAGAATGAACACATGCACACGTGTGTGTGAACCGTATTTTGAATTGATAGAGTGTTGTTAGACATGCTTTCTGGTGAGTTAAATAGGTGGTCGACCGGCAGACCCTCTCAAGAGGACCTTGTGTCTCTGTCTTAGAGCCAGCAGACAGACATCCGAACCGAAAAGCCCGTGGACAGCTGCGGACGAAGATAGAGTCTGGTGAGGGGACCATCCCTGTTCGCTCCAATGCCAGCGTCCAGACGTGGGACGGGGTGCTGCAGGGGGAGCGGCTGCTCACCATGTCCTGCAGCGACAAGATGGCCAGGTAAGTCCCCTCGGACACGCGCCTGGGCCCGCCCCCACCCCTGCACGCCCAGGTGCCCCGGGGTGTTTCCAGGGACACCTGGGCATGTGTCCCACAGATTCACTGAAGGACTCAGGTTTTAAAAGGTGCTTCAGGGCCACCTTGAGAGGAGAGGTGGGGTCTCTGTGGACAGAGGCTCTGGAGCCAGGTCCTTTTGGGTAAGAGGCTTCACTACAAAGGCACCATTGATTAAAATCATGGTTGTTGGTATGAGAACTCAACCTCCAGCCGCTCTTCCCTACTGGGAGGTCAAGAGGGTGGGGCTGAAAGTTCCCACAGTATGTAATCAGTATTTGGCTCCACAGCCAGCCAGCCCCCATCCTCAGGTGGGTGACACAGTCCACCTCATTAGCATAGACCCCTTATGGTTAATCACTTAGAAAGTTCCCAGGGCCTGGGAGCTGTGAGCCAGGAACCCGAGAAGATGACCAGACATATATAAGAAAAATATATTTCTGATCATCTGAGTGACCAACTGCACTTTCTGATAAATCACAAGATCAGTTACTGTAGCTTCATAGTAGGTCTTGAGGTCGGATAGTCAGTCCTCCAGCTTTGTTCTCCTGTGTTGTGTGGGCTCTTCAGGCCTTCTGGCCCTTAATGTAAACTTTGGAATCAGTTTGTCAGCATCTGCAGAATACTGTGCTAGAGTCTTGACGGGTTTGTGCTGAGTCTGTAGCTCATGTTGGAAAGAATCGAGTCTTCCACTCCATGAACATGTGCTATCTCTCTATTTACTTAATTCTTTGATTTTTTTGTCAGTTTTATAGTTTTCCTTGTATAGGTCTTGTATTTTTGTCAGATTTGTACCTGTACTTAGTTTTGGGAGGTGTTAATGTAAACAGGTGTTTCTTGACTTCCTACTTTTGCATTCCAGTCCCCTAGAATGAAAAGGACATCTTTTTTGGGTGTTAGTTCTAAAAGGTCTTGTAGGTATTCATAGAACCGTTCAACTTCAGCTTCTTCAGTGTTATTGATTGGGGCATAGACTTGGATTACCGTGACATTGAATAGTTTGCCTTGGAAACGAGCAGAGATCATTCTGTCGTTTTTGAGATTGCATCCAAGTACTGCATTTCAGACTCTTTTGTTGACCATGATGGCTACTCCATTTCTTCTAAGGGATTCTTGCCCACAGTAGTAGATATAATGGTTATCTGAGTTAAATTCACCCATTCCAGTCCATTTTAGTTCACTGATTCCTAGGATGTTGACGTTCACTCTTGCCATCTCCTGTTTGACCACTTCTAATTTGCCTTGATTCATGGACCTGACATTCCAGGTTCCTATGCAATATTGCTCTTTACAGCATCAGATGTTGCTTCTATCACCAGTCACATCCACAGCTGGGTATTGTTTTTGCTTTGGCTCCATCCTTTCATTCTTTCTGGAGTTATTTCTCCACTGATCTCCCTTAGTATATTGGACATTCAGAAAACGAAGATCATGGCATCTGGTCCCATCACTTCATGGCAAATAGATGGGGAAACAGTGTCAGACTTTATTTTTGGGGGCTCCAAAATCACTGCAGATGGTGACTGCAGCCATGAAATTAAAAGACGCTTACTCCTTGGAAGAAAAGTTATGACCAACCTAGATAGCATATTGAAAAGCAGAGATATTACTTTGCCAACAAAGGTCCATCTAGTCAAGGCTATGGTTTTTCCAGTGGTCATGTATGGATGTGACAGTTGGACTCTGAAGAAAGCTGAGCTGCAAAGAATTGATGCTTTTGAACTATGGTGTTGGAGAAGACTCTTGAGAGTCCCTTGGACTGCAAGGAGATCCAACCAGTCCATTCTGAAGGAGATCAGTCCTGCAATTTCTTTGGAGGGAATGATGCTGAAGCTGAAACTCCAGTACTTTGGCCACCTCATGCGAAGAGTTGACTCATTGGAAAAGACTCTGATGCTGGAAGGGATTGGGGGCAGGAGGAGAAGGGGACGACAGAGGATGAGATGGCTGGATGGCATCACTGACTCAATGGATGTGAGTCTGAGTGAACTCCAGGAGTTGGTGATGGACAGGGAGGCCTGGGGTGCTGCGATTCATGGGGTTGCAGAGTCGGACACAACTGAGCGACTGAACTGAGCTGAATGTAAACAGTGTTGTGTTTTAAACTTCAAGTTCCACAAGTTCATTGTTGGTCACAGCTGATTTTTGATCAAGGTTCAAAGCCAGTTCAGTAGAGAAAGAACTAGTGTTTTTAACAAATGATGCTGGCACAACTGAACATCCCTATGTAAAAACACAAGTGAACTTCATATTTTGCACCATATACAAAAATGTGTCATATACTGAAAATGTGTCACAGACCTAAATGCATAAAAGTTTTAGAAGAAAAGAGAAAATCTTGGCCACTGGGATGGGTTATGTCTTAGATGCAACACCAAAAGCACGCTCCTTGAGAGCAAAAAAATGGTGTTAGCCATCATCAAATTAAAAATTGCTTCTCTGAAAGACTGTTAAAAGAATGAGAAATAAAGTCACCAACTGGAAGAAAATATTTACACAGCTTACATTTGATAAAGGACCTAGATCCACACTATACAAAGACTTCTAAAACCAACAGGGGGGAAAAGCAGTTTTTAAAATGGGCAAAATATTTTAATGGACACTTCACCAAAAAAGATGTCAGATTAGCACATGAGAAGCTCGTTAATCACAGGGATGTACAGAGAGCTATGAGGGCACATTCTTCACTCCAGGGTTAGAGCCCTGTCTGGTACGGTGGGGACCCCAGGCCCTGGGGCGTCATCCTCCCAGGCTGGGAACAGACACTGCAGCCAACTGTGAAGACGGCTCACCCGTGTCTTAGATGTTAAAGGCATCTCTGGCGTGTGTTCCCTCCACTTTACTCCTGTTTCCGGAGAGAAATGGGAGCATTGTCCATGCAGACTCACACTGGAGTGATTGAAGCGGCTTCTCCACATCTGGGAGCAGCTCGAATGGCTGTCAGTCTTTAAACAGGGTTAAATGGGAGTATCTGTGCCTCGGGGCACTGCTCAGGCAAGGGACAGAATAAGCTGTAATGTTCAGTCCCTGGTATGTGGACACATCAAAGAAGAACCGCGCAGCATGCCAGGAAGCAAAGGAGTGCTTACCGTGTGATTCCATTGCTGTAGATTTCTAGAAAGTGACAGAAGCAGGTCAGTGGTGGCCGGGGATGGGGCAGAGCAGGAGGGGCAGGAGGAAGGCCTGGAGCAAGGCGGGAGGAGACTAGAGGGCTGGGGTGGGGGTTTTGTTGTTGTTTAGTTGCTAAGTCATATCTGACTCTTTGCAACTCCGTGGACTGTAGCCTTCCAGGCTCCTCTGTCCATGGTATTCTCCAGGCAAGAATACTGGAGTGGGTTGCCATTTCCTTCTCCAGGGGATCTTCCCAACCGAGGAGGGTGTTTACATGCCAGGACTCCCCAAATTCTGTGCTCTAACCTCAGGAAGGGCACTGTGTGTCCATCAAGCCTCAGCAACTCACAGAAGAAATTGCAGGGGAAGTTAGGAGATGGTCGTAAGTGAATGACATAAAACACCACAGCTGAGAACAAGAGAGCAAGTCCAAATTCGCAGAAGGGAGGGAAGGACACAGAGCAGACGTTAGTACTTGATGCAGCAGCGATGAGCAGTGAACAGTCAGAAACCCAGAGTGCTGCTTTGAAAAGTGATAAAATTGGCAGACCTCTGGAAGTCTGACCAAGACACAGGGTGCAGCCAAGTCAGGGGAGGAGGAAAGGGTGTCAGGATCTAGTAGGAATGGACACGTGCGCAGATGGCTGCAGTGAGAGTTACAGACACCATTAAAGCTGAGATGACATAAAAGCTTTGTAGAAACGTGTATGTTCCTAAAATTGACTCAAGCATGTATAAGAAATTTGAATGGAATTCCAAACATTAAGAAAAAGTAAACCAGTCACGTATTCACTCCCAAGAATTAAATAAATTGGAGAAAATCAGAGAGGCGGCTGCAGAGGAAGAGGATGCAGCTGTTGCAGGAGACCCTTGAGTGAGTTCTCTGAATTCTGGGGAGGTATCCTCTTCTTACACAGTCATTTCTGCAGATCAGGAATGTGGGAAAGGGCCCCAGCTCATCCTGTATCCCTAGACCAAGCCAGGAAGGGAAACAAAATGACAGGCTGTCCTCTAATCTAAAACATCCCCATACTGCTAAATCCAACATTATTTCTTTTTTATATATAAATTCATTTATTTTAATTGGAGATTAATTACAACGGTCAACCACTTGTAAAAGAACGAAACCAACAATGCTTGATTTTCTTCCAAATCTATAACTTCAATCAATATCTCATCATTTTTCATAGCACTTGACACTCAAGTGGAAAAGTCTCGCTGAGTGGTTAAGGCAGCAGGGCCTGGGTGGAGGACACTCCCAGCCCTGTCCTCTGGGATCTCCACGCAGATGATTGAATCCTTGGTTTTTGGTGATTCACTCAACCCCGGAAGTGGGGGTGGGGCTGAGCTCCCACCCTCTGATCTTTGGTGCCCCTGGAGGGCTGCCCCTGCCTCTGGCAGTCACGTGGTCACCATGAGCAGGGTCTGGTAGACTGGCCTGGGTCTCAAAGGGGGCAGGGCTGCCTCCCACAGACAGTTCTGGTTCCAGAGGGATCAATCAGGGCAGTGGGCAGGCTTCGGGTGAGACCACAGTGGGGGGTGGCGGTGAGGGGTCCCGGGGGCTCTCACCTTTGGGTGAATTCTGTTGACTGGGCCATGGGAGGGGGTAGCACAGCCTGTGCTCCGCGCAGAGCTGGGGAGAAAGCAGAGACCACCTGCCTGAGGGCAGCAGTGCGCGCGACCATGCAGAGCCCTGTCCCCCACCACCGCCTCTTCCCCCTCCCCCAGACACAGAGGGGGCCGGGGGATTCGGCTGTGAGCCCCCCTGCTGTGGGGAGGCTGCGGGGTCACGGGGACAGCCAGTTTTCACAGGGGTTTGCTGGAGGTGGTGGGCTTGTACGGCACACATCCCACGCGTGTTTGCTGCTGGTAAAGTAGGCGCCTCCGTGTTCCCTGTGAAGCTCGCCCAGGGGAGCTGAGCCGAGTAGGTGGACCACTTCCTACGAGGGCCTCCGTGGAGCAATTGGGGCCTAGGATTTGCCTGCGAAGGATGTGTTCAAAATTAATGACTTGTAACTCGTATGAGTTTCTGCAAGAGCAGGGTTTTCAAGTTTGCCCCAGGAGGCTGAATTCAGCTTAATGGGGCCTAAACCCCCTGACAGGACTGATTTACATAAGAAAGGGCTCCCTGTGGGTTTTGTGCGCACTGAATCCTTCCCTACTGTTCCTTGCTAGATAGGAGAAAACCTGTGCTCTAATTTCCTTCTTAGGGGGTGGGGGGAGCCGAGGATTTGTCCAGTCAGCGCACACTGAGCTGTGAGGCCAGGTCCCTGAATGCTGGGATGTTTTAGTATGCTAAACAGATGAATCCCTCCCGCTTAGAGCCTGTTGATGGGAGAAGGTAGGGGACAGATGGTAAGATCTGCAGGGGTTCAGCAGAGGGGGCACCTGGTGGGCTCCAGTGGCAGCTGAGGGGGCTATACCCAGAGAGAAGGACTTTGCATAGACCAAGGTGGGTGCACTGGGGACCCTTGGCTGAGGGCTGGAGCTCCGCAGGGAGCAGGGGATGCCTATGCTGCTGGCTCAGGGAAGGGGTGTGAGGGAGAAGACCCCTGGAGCCAGTGAGCTTTGCCCCCTGGGTGCTGGGACATGGACCCCCGAGGCCATGGAGGGCGGCTCTCCTGCTGTCTGTGGGGCTCAGAGCAGTGATGCAGTGTTGGGGTTGGCATTGAGACAAAACCCTGGCGGGTTGGTGCTGCGACCTCACCCACACCAAACGCAGGGTCTGGACGGTCGCTGCCGCCACCAGAGAGCAGGAAGAGGCCAGTTTCCATTCTCTGGAGCTACCATTTTTTATTTATTAGAAGTAATGAAATAAAGGTTTATTTTTTCTTTTGATTTTTCTCACAAGAAACGTGGCTCGATATCTTTTTAGAACTAATCTTCGGTAAATGTGTCGTCTTGGGAAACATGGAGGAAAAAGATCGTTCCAGCATAAAATAATTAAGTAGATTTTTTTCTTTAGAATTTTAAACTAAGTCAGTTATTTAGTGAAAGTCTCTCAGTTGTGTCTGACTCTTTGCAACCCCATGGACTGTGCAGTCCGTGGAATTCTCCAGGCCAGAATACTGGAGTGGATAGCTGTTCCCTTCTCCAGCAGGTCTTCCCAACCCAGCGATCTAACCCAGGTCTCCCTCATTTCAGGCAGATTCTTAACCAGCTGAGCCACCAGGGAACCCAAGTCAGTTATTTAACTGCCTTTTAAATTGGTTAACACTTATATGGAATGAACAGCATGCCCACGTGAGCATGGCGCTATGGAGGGCCCAGGCCAAAGGGACCCCATGCTGAGGGCCTCTTCCTCTGCCTCCAGGTGGAATGTGGTGGGCATCCAGGGGTCCCTGCTCAGCATCTTCGTGGAGCCCATTTACTTCTCCAGCATCATTCTGGGCAGCCTGTACCACGGGGACCACCTCTCCAGGGCCATGTACCAGCGCATCTCCAACATCGAGGACCTGCCCCCGCTGTACACCCTCAACAAGCCTCTGCTCAGCGGCAAGTACCACTTCCCTTCCTGACTGCAGCATGCAGGTCTCACAAGTAACACACCAGTGGGGGTTGCACTGAGGTGGGGGGGGCGCGGGGAGTGTTGGGCCATTCACAAGGGGCGTAGGCGATGGATGGGTCGTTTGAGTGGGTCCCTCGAGGTTCCCCTCTATTGCCAGTTGAAAACCTTGCCGTTTACAGGGAAATTAGAGCCCAGACTCAGCACCCGTGGGCTTTCCTCTCACCCATACTCGTGCTGCTGAGTCCTGCGTCCACTGTAGAGGCTTGCAGGTGCCATGAAGACTCCACAGGCCTCAGACGCCCGAGATGATGCTGGGCCGGCCCACGGAGGAGTCACGGCCACAGTGACGCGCTCTGCAGGAGGGCGGCAGTGGGGCTGTGTGCCTGTGGCAGGCAGTGGTGTCTCTCTCAGTGGGGATGGGCACCTGCCTAGTGCGCTCTGGGTTACTGGTTGTTTATTGTTTTTCTTCTAGAATGTCAGTGGCTAGCAGTAAAGTGAACAAGAGCTTTTGAATTCAAGGGCCCTAACTTCTCAGTTCGGGCTTCCCTGGTGGCTCAGAGGTCAGTTCACCTTTACTTAAAAGGACACAGTTAAGGTATTTTTATCCTTTGGAAATCTCGCTTTACCTACTTTTAAAGCTAGAACTAAAACCCTAACCGTGAACTAGAATGCCTCTTGGTGTGTGTGTGTTTTGCCGTGGTCTGTAGTCTTGCTACTAGCCCATCTCTAACTGAGAAAAGCAACGTGGAGCTTTGTTTGAAAGCATGTCTCTTAGAGCACATGGATCACACAGGAATGGAGAAAAAGTTGCTCCAAATTCCGTGTCACAGCTCTCTACTGTAAACCGGAGAAAAAAGAGAAAAGTAGACTGATAAAATTTGATGGTAAGTCGAAATTGTAGCGTCCCTACTGTTGAACTTACACTGGTAGAGGTGAAGCAGGTGCACTTAGATGTGTGTTAGCGTGTGAATTTCTCACGAGTCAAACAGTTTTCCTTGTTCCGTCTGTGCTTTGTGGGGGGGGCAAGAGTGCTTTGATTCGATCAGCTGTCGCTTGTCTTGAGTGTTGGTAGCCACTGGAAGATCATATGTAAGACACTTGGCGCTGGGGGCCACTCGGGAGTCACCGCTGCCTGGTGCCCAGTGGGTGGCTCTGGGTGTGTAGCTCCACCACTTGCTGAAGGGGCCCTGGGCACTGACCGGCTTGCTCACCCATGAAGTCAGGCGTGCTTTTATCACGTCATCCGTGTACAGAGCGCGTCTGTATCCATGAGCACATGCTGCAAAATAGTGTTTCACCGTGTATGTTTGTTAGAAACGTGAAGTTACAGATAAGGAAGACCTGCTCTTCCTTCTTCCTCACCGGTATTGCCCTGAGGCCCACAGACACCATGCAGGGCACCTTCACAGACAAAAGGATTCCAACGGGAGAAATCCAGAGGAGAGGGTGTTGGTGTCTCAGTGACTCAGGAGGCCACACTCCTTTTAAGCGGGCCCCATGCGCCGCCCTCAGCTTGCTCACAGGGAGCCCCCACAGTCAGTGAGTGGCCAGGCCCACCTGGGCTGTCCCCTCCCAGTCCTCCTGCTGTGTACACCTGGTGCACGGCCGTGTGCCTGGCAGGTCATGCCCTGTTTGTTGCTCTTTTTCACCTCATAGTTTATCGCAGGTCATTTCCATGTTGGAAGGAGAAACAGCCATGAGAGAACGGTAGTGTCTGAAGGGAGTGAGAGAAACGGACCTGAATGCCACACAGAGAAAGGCTGAGGTGACTGAATGAGGTTTCCTGGAAACTGGAGCAAATCTAGATGGACTTATTAAAAGGTTTATCAGCAGACTGTGTTTGAAAATGCCATCGAGGTTAAAGATGAGAATTTTACTTTAATTTCAGCCTGCAAAGTGTGTGTTTAAGAAAGAACTTCCTGGAGGTGAACCTTTGCCTTGGGTGCTCACGTGATGCACTTTCCCATCCTTCTGAACTCTCTTGTTCCTCCTTTTCAGATTAGTTTCAAATCCAGCGCCTGCAAGCGCAGGACAGCTCTGGCGCCTGGCTCTCCTCCACTGGCCCCCAGGTCTGAGTCTCTCCCTGGCTCCGCTTGATGTCAGGTGCACTGAGAGAACTCAGTGAGGAAGACCAGGAGGCTTGACTGTCATGGTCACAGCCAGGATGCCTGGGGTCACGGGCTGAGACCCACAGTGCCAATCTCACTGCCAACAGTGTCACAAAGCAGTAACACACAGAGGAAGAGCGCAAGGTGTTGGGGTGAGCGTGTGGGGCTCACCTACCCCCTGAACAAAAGCACAGGAAATGGAAAATTTAATGAAGCCCCAATCAGAAATAGATGATTCAATATCTGAGATTAAATAGCACTCTAGAAGCCATGGATAATAGATGGAATGACCCAGAAGAACACAGAAATGATCTGGAAGAGAGAGTAATGGAACTCACCCAGCCAGAGCAGTGGACGGAGAGATGACAAAACAGAAATGAGTGAAACATGTGGGATCTCTGGGGTAACATCAAACGTGCCAGCATTCACATTGTAGGAGTTCTGGAAGGAGAAGGAGGGGTAAAAGGTGCATGCAAGGAAACTATGGCTGAAAACTTTTCAAACCTAAAGAAGGAAACAGATATCCAGGTACAGGAAGCACAGAAAGTCCCAAACAAGATGAACCCAATCAAACCCACACCAACACATCATTAAAATGGCAAAAGCTAAAGAATTCTTAAGGCAACAAGAGAAAAACAAGGTGTCGGTTACATGAGATTCCTGGTAAGGCTATGGGCAGCCAGAAAAGAGTGGCACAAGATATTCACAGTGCCGAAAGGGAAGAACATACAACCCAGGATATGCTTCCCAGCAAGATTATAATTTAGAATAGAAGAAGAGAGGAAGAATTTCTCAGACAAGCAAAAACTAGAATTCCAGCAGTACTGAATGTACCCTAAAAGAATTATTGAAGGGCTTTCTCTAAATGGAAAAGAAGTAAGAAAATATCGGAAAGAGAAAATCCCATTAGGAAAGGCAAATATGGAATAAGATGATCACTTAAATAATCCAGTATGTAATTAAATGGCCAAAAAAAATATAAAAGCAACCATGACTACAATAAACCATAAAGGAAAGTAGACACATATGCCCGCCACGTTCACAGCAGCACTGTTCACAGTAGCTAAGGTATGGAAGCAGCCTGAAAGTCCATCAACAGATGAATGGAGAAAGAAGACGTGGTGGAATGTCACTCAGCCATAAAAAGAATGAAGTAACGCCATTTGCAGCAACATGGCTGGGCCTAGAGATTGTCATGCTGAATAGACAGACAAAGAGAAATGAGATAATACTGCTTTTTGTGGAATCCAAAAAGAAATGATACAATTGAACTTATTTACAAAACAGACTCACAGACTGAGAATGAACATGTGGTTACCAAGGAGCAAGTGTGGGGAAAGGATAGTTAAGGAGTTTGGGGTGGACATATATACACACTGTTATATTTAAAATGCATAACCAACAAGGACCTACTGTATAGCACAAGGAACTCTGCCCTATATTCTGTAACAGCCTAATTGGGAAAATAAAGAAGAGATACCTGTATGTGTATTAAGAATAAATGATAAGTTAAAAAAAAAAAAAAAAACCTGAGGGGCTTTCACAGAATTCACAGATAGAGATACATGAAATTGTGTTTCCTTCCTACTCCATTATTGTAGTATTCCCCATAAAAGCTCATCTTAACAAAAGCAGCTGCTAATATTTAGTGATAATTCTCTGTACTGTATTAGTTGTGTCTTTTGGGATAGGAAATTGATTCTCTGACCTTAACATAGTGAAGACTTTGCAGGTGTGCTGCCTTCTACCTTAGGTAGTAACTTAGTTATGTAAACAGTGAAAAATAAAGTACAGGAATGTTGTAATTTGATTAGAAAAACAAAAAAATGAAAAAACTAGGCTTATTTATTTATATTTTCCACAGCAAGTTATGGATTAAAATGCTACTGTCTTAAATAATACATTTGATAGTGAGTTTCGATATTATTTGTGTGCATATTCATGAACTTTTAACAGCGAATTGATGGGAAAAGAAGTGACACTGAATAGAGTTCTATATCATGATGCCCGTATTTCTGTCCAATGGCAGACATGCTTTTCAGCTTGGAACTCATAGAGGATGACAATTTCCATTCATAACAAAAGAGATCAATCACAAAGAAATGAACATTTCCCCTTATTCAAACTTGGTTAATGTTTTTCACCCATTTGTCAGTTCTGAGGAACTGGAAATTAGTGTGAACCCCTAATATCTGTCTGAATGACAAACATTTTAATGTATATATAATCTTGATTTAACTATTTGTAAAACAACTTATATTGTTATCAGATGTAGTAAATATTCAACCATAATTGACAGTAAAATAAAACAGTAAAGGGATAAATATGGAAGATGTAAAATATATCAAAAACACAAAATGTGGGGGAGGAGAGTATAGAATGTAGCTCTTTCAGAGTGTGTTTGAACTTAAATGATTTATCAGTGTAAATCTAGTAGATATGATGATGGGTCAACACATGTGAACCCCAAGGTAACAGCAAGTCCAAAACCTGCAATAGATACACAAAAATCAGAAAGATAGCTAAGCATTGCTTTTGTTTAGTCACTCAGTCGTGTCCAACTCTTTTGTGACCCCATGGATTGCAGCCATACTACTGAAGAAAATCATCCAACTATGACAGGAGAAGCAAAAAGAAGAACAGAACATAGAAGAACTATGAAAACAACTGGAAAACTAGTAACAAAATGGCAATAAAAACGTACATGTCAGTAATTACTTTAAGTGTTGATGGACTAAATACTCTGATTAAAGGATATAGGGTGGCTAATTGGATAATAAACAGACCCTTCAATATTGCTGCCTACAAGAGACTCACTTCAGGGCAAAACACAGACAGAAAGGGGATGGGAAAAGATATACAAATAGAAACAACAAGAAAAAAGAAATACTCATATCAAACAAAGTAGACTTTAAAACAAAGACTATTAACAAAGACAAAGAATGGCATTATATAGTTATAAAGGAAATCAATACAAGAGGAAGACGTAACATTCCTTAACCACGTATTGACTAGAGATGTATTAATACACCTTTTGTTACCTGAATGTTATTAACCAGAGTGTTTCAATGTTTACTTACATAACAAATCGCCAGCCACAGGCATTAGTTTCTGCAAAAAAAAACCCAGTCAATAGTATGTTAACATATATAGGAGCAGCTAAATTTATAAAGCAAATACTAACATGTAAAGGAGCAAATTGACAACAGTACAATAATAGGTGACTTTAACACTCCACTGACATCAGTGGACAGATCAGAAAGAAAATCAGTAAGGCAAAGGTGGTCTTAAATTACAAATTAGACTAGTTGGACTTGATTGATATCTATAAGACATTATGTCCCAAACCAGGAGAACATACATTCTTTTAAGTGCACATGGAATGTTCTCCAGGATAGATTACATACTATGTCACAAAACAAACTTCAGCAGTCTTATAGGGCAGAAATTATATCAGGTATTTTTTCTGCCCATAGTAGTGTGAAACTAGAAATCAACTACTGATAGAGAAACAAAAAGAAAACAAATCTGTGGACACTAAACAACATGCTGCTAAAAAAAAACAATGGGTCAGTGATGAAATCAAAGAGGAAATCAGAAAATACTTTAATATAAATGAAAATGGGACACAACTTTCCAGAATATATGGATGCAGCAAAAGTAGTACCAAAGGCAAATTCAGGGCAATACAGCCCTTCCTCAGGTAAGAAGAAAAATTTCAAGTGAACAACTTAAGCTGCCATCTAAAATTTAGAAAAAGAACAAATGCCCAAAGTCAGAAGGAAGGAAATAATAAAGATCAGAGAGGGAAATTTAAACATAGTTTTAAAAAAGCAGTAGAAAAGATAAACGAAAGCCAGAGCTGTTTTTTTTGGGTTTTTTTTTTGGTACAGACACACAAAGTTGATAACTTTTAGTCAGTCTCATCAAGAAGAAAAAAGAGAGGATCCAAATAAGATAAGACGTGAAAGAGGGGAAATGGCAAACAATACCACAAAAATACAAAAGATCATAAGAGTACTATGAATAGTCATATGCCAACACATTGGACAATTTAGAAGAAATGGACAAATTTCTCTAAGCATACAGCCTGGCAAGACGGAGTCAAGATTAAACAGACAATTTGAATGGACCAATCACTAGAAGCAAAATTGAATTTATAATTAGGAAAAAAACTAGCAAACAAAAGTTTAAGACCTGACGGGAATTCTACCAAACATACAAAGAAGAACTTCTATGTATCCTTCTTAAACTATTCCCCAAAACTGAAGAGGATGAAACACTCCCAAACTCATTCTATGAGGCCACCATTGCCCTGATACTAAAACCAAAGATACTCTAAAGAAACAAAACTTTGAGCCAATATCTTTGATGAATATAGATGGAAGATTCCTCAACAAAATATTAGAAGCCAAATCCAACAATACATTAAAAGGGTCATGTATCATGGTGAAATGGATTTACTTTAGGGTCACAAGGATGGTTTAATGTTCACATGTCAGCCAGTGTGATATATACCACATTAACAAAATGAAAGATAAAAACCATATGATCTTCTCAATAGACTCAAGAAAAGCATTTGAAAAAATTCAACATGCATTCAGGATTAAAGCTTTCATTAAAATGAGCATAGAGGGAACATAGCTTAACAACATAAAGGCCATTTACAACAAACCCACAGCCAATATAATACTCAATGGTGAAAAGCTGAAAGCTTTGTATTAAATTCAGAAAGAAGACAAGTGGCAACACTCTTGCCACTTCTATTTAATACAGTTTTGGAAGTCTTAGCCACAGCAGTCAGACAAGAAAAAGAAATAGAAGGTACCTAGGTTGGAAGGGAAGAGGTAAAACTCACTGTTTGCAGATGATCTGATAATCTCTACAGAGAACCCTAAAGTCTCCACCCAAATACTATTATAACTAATAAGTGAATTCGGCAAGGTTGCAGAAGCCAAGATT
Source organism: Oryx dammah (assembly GCF_014754425.2). Lineage (NCBI taxonomy): Eukaryota > Metazoa > Chordata > Mammalia > Artiodactyla > Bovidae > Oryx > Oryx dammah. The sequence continues at coordinate 12,260,798 of NW_024070186.1, read as the reverse complement.
CTATACAGAAATCATTTTTGTTTCTGTATGCTAATAATGGCTTCCCAGGGGGTGCTAGTAGTAAAGAACCCACTTGTCAATGCAGGAGAAGTCAGAGATGCAGTTTCAATCCCTGGGTGGAGAAGATCCCCTGGAGGAGGGCATGGCAACCCACTCCAGTTTTCTTGCCTGGAGAACCCCATGGACAGAGGAGCCTGGCAGGCTACCAGTCCATAGGGTCACAAAGAGTTGGACATGACTGAAGCAACTTAGCACACAGCACACACACTAATAATAAAGTATCCGAAAGAGGAAATTTAAAAAGAATTCCATTTAAAATTGCATCAAAAAGAATAAATTACCTAGGAATAAACTTAACCAAGGATCTGAAAGACCTGAAAATTATACAGCATTGATGAAGGAAATTGAGGATGATGCAAAGAAGTGGAAAGATACCCCATGCTCTTGGATTGGGAGTATTAATATTATTAAAATGGCCATTCTATCCAAAGACAGCTACAGATATAATGCAATCTTTATCAAAATGCCCATGACATTTTTCAGATCTAGATCAAATAATCTTAAAATTCTCTGGAACTGCAAAAGACCCTGAATTGGCAAGGAAATCTTGAGAATAAAAGAATAAAACTGGAGGAATCATGGTTTCTGACTTCAGACTATACAACAAAGCTACATTAATCAAAACAGTGTTGTATTGGCACAAAAAGAGATGCATAGATCAGTGGAACAGAATAGAGAGCCCTGAAACTAACCCACACACCTGTAGTCAATTAATCTTTGAGGCGGGAAACAAGAATATACAATAGAGAAAAGACAGTCTCTTCAGCAAGTGGTGTTAGGAAAGCTGGACAGCCACCTGCAATCAGTGAAGTTAGAACATACCCTCACACCATACCCAAAAATAAACTCAAAATGGTTTCTAAAGACCTAATTGTAAGAACTGAAACCATAAAACGCCTAGAAGAGAACCTAGGTGGAACCCTCTTTGACAAAGATCATAGCAGTATTTTCTTGGATCAGTCTCTGAAGAGGAAAGAAATAAAAGCAAAATTAAACAAATGGGACCTAATTAAACTTAAAAGCTTTTGCATAGCAAAGGAAACCATCAACAAGATGAAAAGACAACCTACCAACTGGGAGAAAATATTTGCTAATGATACAACTGATCAGAGGTTAATATCCATTGTGTATAAAAAGTGCATATAACTCAGTACTAAAAAAAAAAACAAAACAAAACAAAATATGGGCTGAAATCCTGAATAGACATTTTTCTAAAGAAGACATGGATGGTCAACAGGAAGAGATGCCCAGAATCACTAGTTATTATTGCTGTTGTTCAGTCGCTCAGTCGTATCTGACTCTTTGTAACCCCATGAACTGTAGCACACCAGGCTTCCCTGTCC